>NC_029788.2:112568757-112584458 GCF_000816755.2 Arachis ipaensis
TAGATTAGCACTTTTGTAATATTTGCGTAGTTTATGGAGACTTTCACTCAACAACTTCAATATGAATGCCTTAAATAACTTAAATCAATCATTTCTTAGCATGCTCGTTGATCCTTACCAACCATGCTCTGAAGGGGGAAAAGCCGAACAACATAATAGCTATTAAAACTGACATCAGTATGCCCTAAAAATCTTATTAGAATGTATTGATAGGAGCCCTCAGCCCACATAGACCCCAAACCATGCTGGTCAAGGAGTCCCACCAACTAGCTAGGATGAGATGATATGCCTCCTAGAGAAGGCATTGGCCACTATCCTCTGTAACTAAGGGTGCGACTCCTAGATCCAGTTGGAGGCCACTCGAACAACAAAACACCATGTCAGGAAGCAGGCGAAGATTTTATTAAATATCAATGGTATGATTATAATAAAAAGTCAAACAAAGTAAAATACAATAAAATATACATGAAATAAATTAAATTCCTAAACCCTATGGATTTTGGTAATTATCGTCATCGTTGCCTTTTTCCTGTTGAGGTAGCAGAGTTGGTGTAGATGTCAGTGCTCCACCAGCAGTGTTGCCGCTGATACTAGCAGCGCCGTTGCCTCCAGCGCGTATACTCGTTGTACACCTCCTTCTACTCTCACAAACACTCTAGTCGCTCCAACTTCTCCGTCAGGTCCGAGCTGATAGCAATGGGTCCTCCTACATGTGCAAGAAGCTCGTTATACCTTTGCTCAAACTGCTGAGCATGTTGGTGAAGCTCCTGTGTGAGCTTCTACACCTCCTCCCTCAAGTTGACAACTTCTTCGGGATCGATAGGGCTGGTGACAGAGGTAGAGGCAAATGAAGCTGCCAATGCGGAGGTGCAGAGGCCACTGGCGAAGAACGACCCTAATTCGAAGACGCGATTCTTGTAGGGGTCAGAGGCGGTCTCACACCAAACCCTATCAAGATCTACCACCGAGGCATCGGAGTTGGCAAGGTCGTCCCCACTAGGCAGTTGAGATTGCTGGGTCACGGCCTCCAATCTCTGCGTGTAGTCCTCTTGCGTAACACAAGTTGTGATTAGGATGACAGTTAATTGACTTTAAATCGAATAAATTTCAAAATTAGAATTAATTGAAACTTACATAATGAGTCGCAAACCGCTCATCATCAAATTTTTTCTTGTTGGCCTTCAACGTATGGGTATACTTAAAGGTCTCCGCCAATGTCGTCTTACGATCCAATGACTTAGACTACACATATTGAAACCATATAATAAAATAAATCAAGTAACAATTAATTCAAGTAATAATTAACAAAGATTAGTAAATAAATTACATACCAGCCTGCTCTTCGTCTTCATGAAAGTCGCCAACCCACCAGTATATTTCGAAGACTTCGGCAAAGCCCTGTTAGCTCTATTCGTTAAACAGCAACACTTGAACCCCTCATCAGTATTAAAATAGTCATCCAGTTCCTTCTTAATATTTGGACGGAGTCAAATAATTAGGTTGTCGTGCCCCTAACGAACATCCTACATCAGAAGTTGCTTAGTTACCTGGTAGTCATAGATCTTCCTGATCAAGATATCATGCTCTTATCCCAAATAAATTTCTTCTGCAGAAAGTAATTCAACAACATTAGTTAGTCAAAATAAAAAACAGTTAAAATACAGTTAATTCAACAACATTGAGTTCTTACCGTCCACTTCTAAAACCATCGATCTCTGGTCTCAACAGAGATCTTCGTGTAGCTTGGCCATATGGTGTGGTACACGGACTTAATCACATTGGAGATCTCCTATGTACATGCATTGATGTTTGGTGCAAACTTATCAATAAAAAACTTAATATTAGCAAACACATAAAACACATAAAATTAACAAATTCAAAATACAGTAGGGATAAAAGACATTAAAATAGTATGTACTCACACCTGCATACCATCAGGCCAAATCCTCATCCGTATCACAGGCGGTGGTAGAGGGACATCTTATAGGGAAGCAATAGAGGAATCACCCACCACGAGCTCTGTTGCTGGAGCTATAGGGCGCGTAGTAGAAAGAGACACGTAGTTTGGTTTCAGGACCATGATGAACTGCTAGTCTGTTTGACCCATCTGAGATGTCGCAGGGGTCGACAAGGTAGTCGAGGTAAAGGGCGATGAATGAGCAGTCCCTGGAGATTTGGTGGAAACCCTCCCTCCATCACGACTACTACAAGAAAAATGCTGAGTACATTTGGACGTTAACGGCTCGTTTTTCGTCAAATTGACTGTCGAATTTTGTAACAAATTCATCACCTGAAATTATTACCGTTAGAGCATTATTTCCAACGGTAATACTTGACGGGAAGGAAATAAGTTTCGGCGCGCTTACTACTGTCGGATTTACCGGAAGCTAGATCCAATGATAATGTTATTTAGTAAAACGTTGCGTTTTGAACACGCAAATTACGTAACTGTCGGATTAATCCGATGGTAAATTTGGGGGTTGCCACCGACGAGGAAGCACCTGTTATCCCTGCCGTTGTACGTGCTCGGCGAATCTGTTGTTGCTGCTGCTGTCCCCACTCATCTTCAGGCACGATTGAGTTTCACGTTGCCATCCGCCGCCTCTGTCACCACGATATCAATGAGAGACTGCACCCACTATCATCATATTGGTTTGTCGGTGTGGTTATTATATTTTTTATATTATTTTGTTAGTTTAACATTTTATTAAGGTTAGTAAATCAGTGGTTAAATTTGCTTAATGAAGTATGTTATTAGGAGTTGTTGTGTTAATTTTAGGTAAGTGAAAATTAAATTTGTCATGCCACTTGTTAGTTTGGTTGAATTAAGAATTAGGTTCTTAGAAGAATGAGTTTTACGTATTTTTAAAATTAGTTATCGAATTAGTTTCAGCTTGTGAATTTATAAGTAATCATTTTCGTTAGGACAGTGCAATTGCCTCTGAGCTCAATAGGAGTTTTATTCTTTTGTTGTCTGTGCAATAACATTTCAGGTTGGTATTCTATGTCTGAATATGATGAATTGTTTAAATTTTATGTTAGGCTTACTTTTCTTAGGATAGAGTTTTAGGACGGAAGTGAGAGAAGGTCGCGTAGTGGCACCTTTTTAAAACCCTTGTTTGCTTGAAAATTGTAGAGTTATAAGGGGTTGCGAACTAGAATGGTTAGGATTTGATGTTATACTAACTGCCTGTATGTTAACGATTTATGCCTATAGCTATTTTCTATGTGAAAACTGTTGTTTTTATTTGATAGATGTTGCTGTATTAAGGAGAAGGTCTATGAATTATCATTTAAATTGTTCACTATGTGTTTGGTATGTCATTAATTGATAATTGTATTCGGCGAGAGTTTCTAATTATAGGATACACTCTGCCAAATTTTCTAAAAACTTAAATAATTTATGTTGTTCAATGAATTCTAGGATGTGTGTTTCAATATGATTCCGAGTTATCGTCTATGGATATATGAGAGGGTTAACGATGGTTGGGGGATTTAAAACCCAAATTCTTTGAAAGGATTGACGCGTTTGTTACGCATGTTTTCAGCATGGAACCGTTTATGTTTGAAGGAGTTTCTAGGTGTCCGTCTCAAAAGTGTCGACTAACTAAGTAGTTAGGACTGGCGGGCATAATATTTCACCTCTACTGTAATGGGTTCAAGGATGGATATTGGATGTGGACAAAACATGGAGAAGTGGATGAGTAGGGAATTAACCGGTCTGCCTCTAATTTGAATTGGTTCGGTTGTCAATCAACGAGAGTTTGGGTGTTGAGAGACCTAAACATGGATGACACGACTTTGGAGGCTAACTAAGAGAGATACAATGAGATGGTGTATGATGCAACAGGTGTTACAGAATTGGAAGGGGTTGAGGAAGAGTCAAACCTGGAAGAGAAGACATTTTATTATCTGTTAGAATCTGCCACGAAACCTTTGTACGAAGGGTGCGTTTATTCAGAATTGTTTGTATGTGTTAGGATGATGAGTACTAAGTCAGAGTCAAATTATATCCAAGACTCCTTTGATAAGTGGGCCACCATTTGCAACGAATGGGTACTTGTCAGATCTACTGTCATCCCCCAAAACCACTATGATGTAAAGAAGCTAGTTTCGAAGTTGGGTCTAAATATGGTGAAAATTGATTGTTGTCTGAATGGCTTATGCTGTATTACAAGACAGATACAGACCTAATGGAATGCAGATTTTGTACATCATCGAGGTTTCAAGTTGAGAGAGAACATATTAGTAAATGCCGGTTAAAGAGAATTCCAATGAAACGGATGCACTACTTGCCCTTAATTCCTAGACTGAAATGATTGTATTCATCGATGAGTTCGGCCCCTCACATGACCTGGCATAATAATAACAAGAGAGATGATGGAATCATGACGCATCCATCACATGGAAAAACTTGGAAGTATTTTGATCAAGTTCATGCAACATTTGTGAGCGAGCCCAGAAATGTTAGACTAGCTTTGTGCATTGAAGGGTTTGCACCAAATTCTAATTTCAATAATGCGTACTATTGCTGGTGTAACACCCTAATTAGCCTAAGCCTTACCTCGCACCGTAAAGCAAAGGTTAATCAAAGGTTATGACAGTTCTAAGCCCATACGTATAATATAACGAAGAAATAATATAATCTAGAAGTCCGATGAAGAATATAGCTCAAAAACAGGATTTCCAAAATCACAAAATGCACTATCTTAAGGCATAAGAAACAGATGAGATACAACAATATATAAGTATATAATATCATAGGAAACTACCCTCGACTCGCGGAGTTTAAGCCGGCTAGTCATACATAAGTATACAGAAAGCTAGCAGTTTTAAAACAGCTTATACAAGTTTTTCTCTCATAATACAAGCCTCTAGGCTAAATAGAATACAAAAGAGAGATGTATAAACAGATAAACCAAAAAGACTCCAAAAGAATCCAGGATTCTCCGCTCCTGTCACCATCCAAAGCAACTCACCGGGGTGGGTTGCGACCTGCATCTCAAAACACAACAAAGATATGGTTTGAGAACCGGAGGTTCTCAGTATGGAAACAGTTCCCAGTGATGTAGGATATAAGACCCCGGAACGCCAAAGGCAATCCTAAGCTCCATATCCATCACAAGATTCAACTTAAAGCATTCTAAAATAATTAAGCATAAATATATCCACCTTAACTTAATAAATAGGGTAATCTATCTTAGGGATATCTACTCTAACCAAATACCGCTGTCCCACAGCCTTCACCAACCGATTCTCCATGCGATCCCATCGCTACCGCCTTCCGAACCTCCTCAATCCCAGTAGAAAGCACAAGTAATATACAATGCAAGTAACTCACAAGTAGAAGCATATAAGGCATATAATTCAGATAGCAATTAGGCATGTTATTCAATTAGGCAAACTTTACAAGTAAACAAAGCATACAAATAGGTAGAAGATGCATATGATGAATGCCTGCCCTACTGGATGTGATATCACATTGTCGGTTCAACTGCCAACCCAACACATCTCTATGGAGACGTCGCCCTTCGAATTTCTCATGTGGGAACCCCCGAGATATAGTGCCCGGATCACTGTCCAGGTACCGGCGCCTGCTCGCCCTATAGATCCGAAGAGATGCGAGCGGGATACTCTTGCCACAGACCTCACATCTCAACGCAAGCGGGACGAACCACCGCCCTTACGCCGCCATCGCTATCTCGACAGGCGGGATTAACCACCGTCCCTGCCAAGCGTATAGCGTCTCATAATATCATATAAAAATATTATCTCAGTGGTTTTCAAAAACATTTTTAGTATACATAGATCCATCACTTCAATCCGAGTCCCCGACTCATTTTAACCACTGTCCATTCACAACTCAGTATTCAAATGTCAACAATTCATCATTCCTCATCTCATATATCATTCATCCTTTACCTAACATCAAACCCCTTATCAGCACACCAGAATCCTAGGCCTCCGTTTTCTAATTTATCTTAAAATCATGTTCTAGAACCCTTAAGTTATATCCCATGTTCTAATACTCAAAACTGAGCCCAAAACTCTTAAAATGGTGTTTTAGAAGCTTATAACCTTGTTGGGAAGGTAGAATTGTTGAAAACAAGAAAAATTTAAGAAACAGGACGTGTGCGGCCGCACAGAGGTGTGTGTGTGCGCACGCCCAGAAAGTTTTAAAATGTGTGCGTACACACAGGGGTGTGCATATGCATAGGTGGCAAAATTTTTAGAATTTGTTCACCCGCACAACCCGTGCCAGTGCCCCCAACAGACTGACCTTCCCGACGTGTGCATCTGCACAGACCTGTGCGTCCGCACAGGTTGAAGTTTCTCCTTGGATATGTGCGCGCACAAGCTGTGCTAGCGCTGCGAATAGAACGCACTTCCCTACCTGTGCGTGCGCACAGGTGTGTGTGCGTCCGCATAGGTTGAAATTCTTACAGGGGGTGCGTCCGCACGAGAGTGTGCGCCCGCACATATCAGAAATCATGAAATTCTGCAACTTAGCAGAAATTCAGATTTTAACACCAACTTTGCCAAATCATAACTTCCTCTACAAAATTCCAATTTTCATAATTTTTATATCGATTTAATATTTTTCAAAGATCTTTAATTATAAACAAATTTCAATCAATTTCGAAAACCGAGGCAAAAGTTATGATCGAGCAAAGTCCACCAAAAACTCAATTTTACCAAACTTCACAATTTACACAATTTCTTACCATACACATTCCAAACCATACCATACCATCCAAAACTCCATTTTTCATCAAAATGTACCTGTTTTATCATAATACACCAACCTCACCACATTCTCATTCTCATTTCATTACTTTCAATCCCAACATCAACCATATGACACTTATGATCAAAATAAACATCAAACCCATCATTTCATAAATCACAACACTACAATTATCATGAGGAACCAACTTCCAATCCATACAATCATTCGACATCATCATATCATTCTGATTCATCACAATCAACCCAACAATCATCAATTCATCAACATATAACACACCAAACATCATTTTTGTTCAACCTATCTTATTGGTCACTAGCCTATGTGTCCATGAATATTATATACTACATAGAGGAAACCGAAACCATACCTTGGCCGATTCCTTTTTTGCACCCAAAATCCAACTTAGCACCAATAAGCTTCCAACCAAAATCCAAGCTTTCAAATCCACTCCAATAAGCACAATTAAGTTCCAAAAGCTCCTAAAGCCACCAAAATCAAACTATATACATATAAATCACCTCAAATCAACCTAGAGTTCCAAGTAAACATGTATTCACAAGGGTTTAGTGGCTCTTACCTTCTCCAACAGATTCACTAGTAAGAATCCAAGGCTAAGCAAGGCTTAGAGCAACCTATACACCAAGAATCACAAAAACTCACTTAGGCACAAACCCTAAGTACCCGAAATTTTCAAGAGAGAAACTGGAAAGATTTCGTGATTACCTTGAGGGTTTCTTGGGTGGGTTTTGTAGAGCTCTTCACAAGAAACACGTAGCCACAAACGGTGCGGTGATCGGAGCTCTCTAGCTCAAGATGTGAGCTTCGGAAGTTGATGATGAATAGTGTTAATGGAGTCTCTCTTATCCTTCTCTTTTCAGCTGGTGGTGTGTGTTAGTGAGTGTGTTGTGGCTGATGGGTTCACTTAATGAACCCTTTTATATGTTGGCCTTTGGCTCAACTTGGGCCCGGTCCAACCCGTTAGCGTTTTTAGCCCGTTTCGCCCAACTTTGGGCCAAACCTTTTAAAATTAACGCCCGATTTTCCATTTTTAATGTTTTTCTAAGGTTTTTGATGGTTTTCACTTTTCTCATGCAATACCGGGCAGACTTGAACCGGTTCAACTGCCGGTTTGCGACTTTTCACGATTTTTCGCAGAAGGTACATTTTCTGACTCAGAAAAATCTACTGAGTCCAAAAATCACCTTTAAATCCTCAAATTCTCACTCAAACCTTTCGAAGTCTAATTAAGGTAATTAATCACTTAATTAACTGGTTGATTAGTTGCGGTTCTTACAGTTGGCCTGTAGTCATGACACCTTATAATTTGAGTCCCAAAATATGCATGAAGGACCCATACATGTTCTTAACTTGCATCATACCTGGTCGTAGCAATCCAAAGGCCAAACTAAATGTTTTCTTGCAGCTTTCGGTGGATGAGTTAAAGGAGTTATGGATTGATGGTGTAGAGATGTTTCGACGAAGAAAAACTTCCAACTGTGGGATGCATTGATATGAACCATTAACGACTTTTCTGCATCCGTCATGTTGCCAAGTTAGTCCACTCATGTCAGAATGGCATGCTCCATTTGTATGGAGGATATGATGGTATTTTGGTTGCCAAACGGTAGTAAGAATTCATGGTTTGATTGCCATTGAAAATTCCTTGACTATGATCATCCTTTTCAGCACAATAGGGACTCATTCAAAAAGAATAAAACTTAACACGAAGAGAGATCTCCGATGTTGGGTGGTAGGCAAGTTTGGCAACGTGTCTGTAAAATCCTAAGGGGCGTCGATAACTGGGCAGGTTTCAAACCTTTGAGATATGGCCGGGAGAATAATTGGACTAAATAGAGTATATTTTGGGAGTTGCCTTATTAAAAAGATAACTTGATGCGACATTGTCTTGATGTGATGCACATTGAAAAAAATGTGTTTGATAATATCATGCACATAATAATGGACGATGAGTGAATAAAGGACAACGGTAAGGCTAGGTTAGACTTGGAGGTCATTTGCAAGCAGCTAGATCTAAACTTAAGAAGACTAGATAACGGACGGTGGGAGTAAACCAAATGCGGTGTTCTCTCTAACGAAGGAGCAGAGACAAAATGGTTGTAAGTGGATTAGAGGATTAAGATTTCTTGATGGTTACGCCTCCAACTTGGGCAGGTGTGCAAACATGTCACAGGGTACGCTTGCTGGGTTAAAGAGTCATGATTATCACGTCTTCATCGAGTCTTTACTTCCTGTCGCGTTCAAAGAAATTCTAACAAACATCTGAAAATCCCTCACAGAAATAAGTGAGTTCTTTAGGGAGTATTGTGCTATGAAACTTAGCTTTAATGATCTCACAATCATGGACAAAAACATTTCTCTCATACTTTATAAGCTAAAAAAATGGCAAAATCATTTTTTTCAGGTTCTAGGAATTTTAAATGCAAGAACAAAATTGTTTATAAATTTTTAAAAGAAAGAGCAAAATGGATCGTCAAAATTCTCCTATTTATAAACAAAAAAATAAAATAATTCCCAACTTTAGTGCTACTTACATTTTATAAAAGCGTTGGATTTAAATTAAGTCAAAATCAAAACGATTCAACGATGAGTAAGAAATATCCAACGATTTATAAATCAAATACTCGAATAAACTCTATTAATTGGACAAATTTCTCTGTTGAAAAAAAAAAGATATAAATGTGAACGCCACACTTTAATTATTTATGATGATCCCTCCAAACAAGCCAAGACTTATTGCCAAATGTCTCTTCTATTAAGACGACTGCCAGGAGAATATTCCTAGCATCATTTTTTGACGTTATGAAACACTTAGCAGTCCACCTACCATACGAAGTAATACTATGTGGGCTGGTCTAATTTAGGTGTATGTACCCATTTGAGAGAATGATTGGTTCCTTCAAGCACATCGTGAAGAACAGAGCTTGGATTGAGGACAGCATATGCAAAGCATTCCTAGCTAAGGAAACATTTGCATTTTGCTCAATTTATTTTCAGTCTCATGTAGAGTCACATAGAATAAGGGTTGCAAGAAATTATGAGAGGGGAGAATCCTCGTCAAGTGGAACAACATACCCAATCTTTTTTCCAGAAGGAGCTGCAATGGGTGCGGGTAGTGACTACTAGTTAAACCAGAAGAAAATTGATACTGCACATCTGCATGTGTTGCTTAACTGTGACCAAATTTCATCCTACCTCATGTGAGTTTTTTAGGTATTGGCAAATATTGCAATCAGTAAGATACTAAATTCTTAATCTAATTAAAACTTCTTTATCCTCTAATGAATTATGTAGGTTATTGCAAGAGGTAAATCTTGATACCTTATTGAATAACTTTTCACGTTGGTTCAAAGAATACGTCAGGTTACAGCTAACTGACACAACAGATTTGGAACTAGTTGCACTTAGTTGGGGCCTAATGAATAAGGGCACTAAGTACCCGATGTACACTATTAATGGATATCGTTTCTATACCTTACATGCTCAATCGAAAAAAAATATATAACACTGGAGTTTGGGTTCACGAAGATTCAGGCAAGAGTCACTCTAATTTGTTTGGTATATTGCACAACATAATTGAGTTAGAGTATTTATAGCACTACCTACAAGGTGTGCATATTTAAATGTGAATTGTATGATCTCAATTCGCGATAAGGAACACGAAAGCACAAGGACTACGATATAACTGAAATTAATGTAACAAGAAAATATAGGCACTACGATCCTTTTATTCTACCTCAAAATGCACGCAGACATGCTGTTTGTCTTATCCGGTTTCATGCAAGTCTATTTGGGTGGTTATGATTAAGACTAAGCCAAGAGGCTGCATCGAGTCTGATGATAGGACAGAGGGTCAACAACCTTACCAGATTGACAACCCTACTCCTACGAGAGCGGTGGTTGATACTAGTGAACCCATCACCCTTAGGTCTGCAATTATAGATGATGACATCATTGACTTTGGACTAGATGCCAACACACTTCTATCACAGGATGACGATCTTCAAGAAGAACATGAGATTGATGGCGACGAAGAAGAGGAAGACGAGTTCGATAATAATAAGAAAACTAATGATCTCACAATCATAGACAAGAACATTCCTCTCATACTTTCTATGATGAAGAGGATATTTCCTCCATCCTTTTTTGACATTATGGAATACTTAGCAGTCCACCTACCATACAAGACAATACTATGTGGACCAGTCCAATTTAGGTGGATGTACCAATTTGAGAGGATGATTAGTTCCTTCAAGCGCACCGTGAAGAACAAAGCTCAGATTGAGGGCAACATATGCGAAGTATTCCTAAATAAAGAAACATCTGCAATTTGCTCATTCTATTTTTAGTCTCATGTAGAGTCACGTAGAACAGGGGTTGCAAGGAATAATGAAAGGGAAGAATCCTCGTCAAGTGAAATAACATACCCAATCTTTTTGCCGGAAGGAGCTGCAATGAATGTGGACAGTGACTATTGGATAGAACAGAAGGAAATCGATGCTGCATATCTGCATGTGTAGCGTAACTGTGACCAAACTTTATCCTACCTCATGTGAGTTTTTTAAGTCTTGGCAAATACTGCAATCAGTAAGATACTAACTTCTTAATCTAATTAAAACTTCTTTATCCTCTAATGAATCATGTAGGTTATTCCAAGATGCAAATCCTGATACCTCATTAAACAACTTTCCATGTTGGTTCAGAGAATACGTCAAGGTACAGCTAACTAACACAACAGATTCGGAACTAGTTGCACTTAGTTAGGACAAATGAATAAGAACACTAGCTACCCGATGTACACTATTAATGGATATCAGTTCCATACCTTACAGTGATCGATCAGAAAGATAACAGATAATACTAGAGTTTGGATTTGCAAAAATTCAGGCGGGGTCACTCTTATTGGTTTGGTGTCTTGCACAACATAGTTGAGTTAGAGTATTTCTGTCGCACTACGTACAAGGTATGCGTATTTAAATGTGAATGGTATGATCATAGTTCGTGACAAGGAACACGAAAGCACAAAAACTACGATATCCCTGAAGTTAATGTAACCAAGAAATATATACACTATGATCCTTTTATTCTACCTCAAAAATACACGACATATATACTATTTGCCTTATCCGGGTTCATGCAAGTCTAGTTGGTTGGTTGTGATTAAGACTAAGCCAAGCGGCCGTATCGAGTCTAATGATAGGACAGAGGATCAACAACCTTACCAGATTGACGACCCTAATCCTACGAGAATGGTGGTTAATACCGGTGAACCCATCCTCCTTAGGTCTGCTGTTATGGATGATGACATCACTGACCTTGGATTAGATGTCCACGCACTTCCACCACAAGACAAAGATCTTCAAGAAGAAGACGGGTCGATGGCGATGAAGAAGAGGAAGACGAATTCGATGATAATCAATAAATTACATTGGAAGAGGAGGATGATGATCTAGAGGAAGAAGATGAGAATCTGATTAGGGTTAGTTTAAACATTGTTCTGTAATATGTATTTTTTTAAAAACTAATTGTATTTGTAATATATATATTTCAGTGACTATAAACATAGTTCTGTGATTCGAAAATAGTTAGCATTGTTTCAGATATTTTAATTACCATCATTCGGTATTTGCATTTTATATTTTTTGTGCTTCACATCAGGTTTGAAGCACTATTTCAATTGTTAATTATCAGGGTACACTATAGATTGACGAAAAATAAAATTTAAAAAAAAAGCTACCGTCAAAATATTCCGACCATAACATTATTTTTAAAAATATATTTCTGTCGGCATTAGCGTCAGATGAATCTGATGGTAATATGGCGGGAGAGGAATGATGTGGGGCCAAATGTTAACGTCAAAAATTTCTGACCGTAATGCTCAACACAATTCGTATTCACTATATTCCATTGGAGAATCCGACGGTAATTACCATCGGACGAAGAAAATCCGACGGTAAATATTTACCTGCGAGGTTTATACCGTCTAATTATTTCCAACAGTAAATTGATTACTACCAGAATTATTTAATGAATCTGACGGTAAATTCGACGGTACTCAATGTTTTCCTTGTGGTGGACCACGAGACCCACTCGTTCTTCCTCTGTTACCTGTCGTCATGTCTGCAAAGAGAATATGTTATTAACACTAATTAGTATATATATAACACAAATCCTTCAAAATTTATATTATTTAAAAAAAAATTGACATAACCTCCCCTAAAATTGGACATATATTCACCTTTACGAATTACGATTTCCACAATCCAACCAACCGCAATCCACAGCATCAGTCAAAACTCAATTAAATTCACAACATTTTATGCAGAATATATTAAATCTTAAATTAACTTAATTCTAAATCCTAAATTAGCATATGATAACCAAATTTATATGAAGGTAGTGCCAAATTTTAACTAGATTGTAGAAACAACGTTATCAGCATTAATAAGAATAAAGTAAGTGCCATTATACAAAATCTATTTCAATCATTAACACGATGAACGAATGTTAGGGCACAAGAAAGCTAATGAAGTAACAAAATCCCAAAGTAACAAAATTTAAACCCTAAATCCAATTTCATAGTAATCAATTCCAAACCCTAAACCCAATTTCACAATAACATAATTTAAACTCTAAATACCAATTTTACAGAAATTTTGTCAATTTAAAATTAAAACATATATTAAAAATAATTTCACAGCGAAATCTAAACCCTAAATATAATTTTACAGTAATAAATTTCAAACCTTAAATCCAATTTTGCAGTATCATAATTTAAACTCCGAATCCCAATTCCACATAAATTTCATCAATTTGAAATTAAAACATATATTAACAACAATTTCACAGCAAAATCTAAACTCTAAACTTAATTTCATAGTAATCAATTCTAAATCCCAAACCCAATTTTACAGTAACATCATTTAAACTCTAAATTCCAATTTCACATAAATTTCATCAATTTGAAATTAAAACATATATTAAAACAATTTCATAGCAAAATCCAAACACTAAACCCAATTTCACAGTAATCAATTTCAAACACTAAATCCAATTTCACAGTAACATAGTTTAAATTCTAAATCCCAATTTCACATAATTTCATCAATTTGAAACTAAAACATATATTAAAAATAATTTCACAGCAAAATTCAAACATTAATTTTAAAAAAATCTAATGGTAGAAACAGCCAACTAACTTGCAATGGAGGAGGTGGCCGATGGCGGTGCAGATTCCTCGTCGCAAAGCAGAGGCGGTGCAAAATCTTTATGGAGCAGAGGTGTGGCTTGAGAAAATTTGTCGTTGTGAAGAAGGGATAGTGAAGAAGAGAGAGCGCATATTTTGAAATGTATGGGGAGAGGGTTCACGCTTAGAATTTTAGGACTCGTTACTGTCGGATTTACCGGTAGATAAATTTGACGATAACGCATTGCGGATCATCAAAACGTAGCATTCCAATAATGTGGTTTACTGGCAGACTCATCCGCCAATAAATTCCACGCTATATTTTGGATATGTTTTTTTATTTTTCCTCCAATTATTACCGGCGAATTTACTGTTGGAAACGAAAATCTGTCGGTAATGATTTGACCTAACAAATTCCACATCGAAACCACATAAATTCGTCAATAAAATTGACGCTAATGTACAATATTAAATCTCACGGTAAATTCAATAGTATTCAATGCATCTTTTTTAGTGCAATCTCCAAAAGATTATCTCATTCGACTGACATAAATGTCTATGATAGTTATGTGGATCCATAACACCACTTAGTCATAAAGTTTTTTTGCTATTGGTAAGCACCATTTAGCCATTTTTATAAATGTTGTGTCTACCATTTTAAAAAAATATGAAATTATATATATGTATGTTTGGGGCGGGACGAGACGAGGCAAACATTATTCATCATACCTGTCTCAAACCCAAATAGAAATAAGTGAGCTTTACCCAAATTCATTCAAAATCCGGTCAAATTTTAATCCAAACGAGACCGGATAGGAAAGAGCTGGCATCAACCTATGTTTCATTTCATACGATGTGAAAATGAAAAATGAGTTGGACATTAGAGGCTAATGTGATTATGTCAAATAATTTGAGACACCTATTTGATTTGATGAAAATTTGTAGAACCAACCATTTAATTCATGCATAAAATTTTAAGTACAAAACAAATAAGGTTAGAATAAATTTGTAAACTAATCAATTATGAAAAAAAAAAAAATTTAACCAATCTCTTAAATTCTATTTTCATGTCATTTGACCGATGTTAATTGGGACAGATAAATTCTATGTTAGATACAACAAAAGCTATTTTTGTAGTTGACATCAACATGTGCCAAACAACCTAAGGAGTAAGGACCTAAAATGATCTAGAGACTAATGTGACGATATTTAGACTATACATAATGATGACGATACACGTTAGATAATTTGAAGCTTAATTTATTTAAATAAAATTTTTTTGACTAATACATAATATTTAAAAAATTAATTTAAACATTTATTTATTTTTTCTTTATTATTAAATGACAAAAAAAGTAAATTTTCATATTTCACGTTAAAATTATTAGTATCTGAAAAAATGAGCCAACATCATGTCTTGTACGTTTTTGATCCTTTATTAATTAGTTACAATCAAGCCATGTGAACTTTGTAGTGAAACACAAATATATGTAGGAAGTGGGCATCAATGTCGTTTTCTCACCATAATATGATTCTTCACTTTGTTTCCTCCTTAAGTTTTTGTATTGACATGTGTCTCCACTTTCATTATTTGCTGCAGACCATGATGTAAAAATTGAACACGAATTCTTATCTTTTGTCGTGTCAGAAAAATAAGATAAAATAAAACAAACTAAAATAAGACATAAATATCTTGCACAATTTGGTGAGTATGATTCAAGGAATTTATTTTTCTATGACAAAATA
>NC_029788.2:112584813-112619501 GCF_000816755.2 Arachis ipaensis
TAAAAATAAATTATCTATATATTATATATTTCAATAAATATTTTATTTATTTAATTTAAATATAAAAAATCACATAATTTTCTTTCTTAAAATTATTAAATTAATATTTAAAATTTGAAAGTTAAACTATCATTCATTTATTCATGTAGCACATAACATACCACTTTTCTTTTATTCATATAATATACATTATACATTAAACGTACTGTTACGATGGATAACCGGAGATTAATGGGCTGAATTCGCTGGGTTGATCCAATCGTCTGATGGAGGAAGTCTCCGACTGGGTGAGCGTCAGGGAGCCTCCGTCCGACTTGTGTAAGTGCGAGAATGAGGGGTGGTACCTGCAAAGACACTCTGATGCTTAAGTCAACAAGGGTCTAAGCAAGTTTTGAGAATACTGGAACTTAGAGATACCTGATGGGTGTCAGTGTATTTATAGTGGTGAACCAATAACTACCGTTAAAGTAGTTCCACCTTTTAAGGAGGATAACCGTCCCTTTATCTTAGAAAAGTTGAGATATAGCTCTTGGAAGTGGGTTGAGAGATTTTAGGGGCAGTTACTTATTTGAATGGGTGTTATCTGCCAGCTAATCTTTACTCCCGACTTCCTTAGAGAAGGTCGTGGTTAGATCCGACTTCTTGAGAGAAGGTCGGTGTCGCATGAAGGCCAATCTTTGGATTGGGCCTTTTATTTGGACCTGGGCCTTAGTGTTGGGTCAAGGTATGAACAATGCCCCTACTCGAGTGCAATCTCTTTTCCTTAAGAGTTGGATTCGAGTATTGTAACTTGGGCTCGTAGCCGACATGGTGAGGAACCGACGTGATTCAAAATTTTTCAACAGTCGCGTCTAATCAAACGTCGCGTCCGTTAGGGGTTTCGTATTTACACGTGAGGAGCAGTTTCATTGGTAACGGCGCATCTCTTTAATGATCACGTCGATTTACCACTATGCCCTTGATGTGTTTATAAATACTTTTCCCTCTCTTTCCTTGTTTCGTTTCGGAAAACTTTCCCATCTGCACTCTCTGTTTGAAAAGAGAAAACTCCTTCTTTCTTCGAGCGCTTTGGTTGTCATTGCATCTACCCTCTTCATAAGCGAAAGGTCAGTTCTTTTTCCTTCTCTTTTCTTACGAATGCTTTTGTTTGCATGTTTTTTAGAGGAGCGTTGACTGTAGCCTTAGTGACTCTGTTTTATTGAGGATCTTACCTTAGGCCCCTTAGAGACCCTGTTTTTGATCCTTTTCCTTTTTCTTTGTAGGTTTCGTCATCCTTTTATTAAAAATATGTCTTCTCTAGAGTCCCTTTCCCAGTGGATGGATGACACTGTTCTTGGGGAGGACCCCTTAGTAGACACCGACTACCTTACTGATCTTCATACCCATCATAGGATCTGTGTCCTTGATGAGGATGAGCCAAAATATGAATTAACTGCCCCGGGTCCAGAAAACCGGGTTTGCTTCGGGAGGGCTTCTGATACGAACCCTCATTTCTTTTTTTATGTATGAAAGCCTTTTTACTCGCTTGGGAGTTTTTCTACCTTTTTCTGATTTTGAGATGGCTGTTTTGTCTCACTGCCGTGTCGCTCCTACCCAACTTCACCCCAACTCTTGGGGTTTCCTGAAGATTTACCAACTTGTCAGCCAGGCTCTGGATTTTCCAACTTCTTTGAAAGTCTTTTTTTTTATCTCTTTCATATGACCAAGCCCTTCAGTGGGCAAAATAATAGGCAGCAGTGGGTGTCCTTCCGAGCTATCCAAGGCCGGAGAATTTTCAACCTTTTTGATGAGTTCTTCCACGACTTTAAAAACTTCTTTTTCAAAGTTCGAGCCGTAGAGGGTCACCACCCCTTTTTCCTGGATTAATCCTCTTCTCCTCGCTTTCCCCTTTATTGGGTAGAGGCTTCTCTTGTAGAGAAGTATGGTTCGGATGATCTGGATGAGGTTGAGAAGCTTACTGTGGGGTTCTTCCGAGAAGTTTGGGAAAGGGACCCTTATCTGGATACGAAGAAATTCCTTCAGGGGTCCCCGAGTTTTGTTCGGACCCAAATAGGTAGACTTTGTCATTTTTTTATTTTCTCCGACTTGATTTTGTTGTTTCCGACTTTGAATTCTTATTTGCGTTATTATTTCTGACTTTATTTTGATATGTGAATTAATTATTTGCTTTCTTCTTTTTCAGAAATGGTGAAGAAAGCTTCTAGCTCCTCCTACCAGAAGGTCCAAGATGCCAGGAAGAGGTCTTGGGCACGGGTGGACGCGGCAAGGGCTACTGGTACTCTTCCTCCTCCTCCTCCTCCCCCTCCTTCTCCTTCTTACAATTTGGGGACCTCTTTTCGTTCCATCATGGTATCCTCTTCTTCTGCCTCTTCTCTTCCTTCTCCTCCCCCTCCACCCCGATCTTCCCCTGAACCCGAGAAGAAGAAGCGGAAGACTTCTGCCTCTTCTTCTGGGGCTACATTCAATGGTCCTCAATTTGTCCGGAACCATATCTTTCCCCATACATCAATCAGTATGGAGGATGCTATGATTTGGAACCATCTAAATGTTATAGTTCAGGGGAGCGTCCGGGGGGTTGGGGTGTGTACCAAACTCCTTGATATTTTGGAACAGACTCCCCTTAGCTCTTTGGGTTCTACCCACAAGGTTGAGGAGCTTGAGGGGAGGATTTTTATTTATTAGGAAGAGGAGAAGAGGCTAAAGGAAGAGATCGCCAGGTTGAAGGAGGAGAAATATCGACTTCGGGAGAGGGAGAAGAAGTTGATGGGCCAGTGTGCTATGGCAGAGGGCCTTAAGGAGAAGGTGGAGCAGAATTACATTAGGCTCTTTGGGGAGAACCTGGATCTGAAGAAGGAGCTCTCTGGATGTCGGGATGCTTTCTAGGATTTGGAGGATTCAATCGCTGAGGGTGCGGAGGAGGCCTGGAGGATCTTTAAGGAACAAGTCGGAGTTATCGCTCCCGACTTGGACCTTTCTCCGTTAGATCCTGACAAGATCGTAGTGGATGGTGACACAAAAATTGTTGTCGGTCTAGATTTTCTTCCTAAAGAAAGGAATTACTTCGTTGTAAGCATAGCTCCAAACCAACAAACAACTCTCACATCAAATTAAAATATGGTTTTGTCACATGTACAAACCCCAAATAAGAATTAACCAGAGTATTTGAACTCCGGGTTGTGTCACAAGGAATTGCAATGAGGTATATGATTATTGGCTATGAGGGGACAAGGGGGTTTTGATTTATATAGGGACAATAAAATATAAAGGGGCAAGAAATTAAATGACAAGGAAAGTAAATCAAGCAAGCAATTAAAGGAAGCAATTAAAGAAGAGAGACATTCATGGCAAGTGTTGAGATCATAGGCTTTCTATCCTAGTCATGCAATGATTAATTCATCTTATTTAGTCAACCCCAACAAATAGAAGAAGGTATCATGTCATCTTCACATAGGGAGAATGTCAAACAAGACTAATTAATCATGTCACAAATATAAACAAGAATTTATCTCATTATGTCATTTCCAACATTGGAAGAATGTATCATATTATCTTCCATGAGAGAAAGTCTAATAAGACTAGCTAATCTCAATCCAAAAGTCCTAATCAACTTACTAATTAAATTAGCAAAAGATTAGCGTCAATGAAAACGCTATTAGCTAACAACTCTAGATCACCAACATGAGTTGGGTTTTCATGACTCAAGATTTCCTAATTACTCTTTCCAAGCCAAGAATGCTCAAAATCTACTCTAAAGCCCAACCAAGTATTTTGTCAAACACTTGGTGGGTACAAAAGGAAAGCATGGTAAATATGCAAGAAAGGATAAAATCTACCAACTACAATTTGCAAGGAAAGTAAATCCACAACTCAATTCAACAATAAAAGAAACATTAACATCAAATTTCATTACAAGTAAACCAAATCCATCATGAGTGCATGAGCATAAAAGAGAGCATAAAAGGAAAATTAACACTACAAACCATGAGAGTGAAAGAGTAGAAGCAAGAATTCATAAAGAAAACAAGATGAAATCATAAAATTGGATCTAGATCTAGAAGAATTAACCTAACCTAACCTAATTCTAGAGAGAAGATGGAGCTTCTCTCTCTAGAAACTAACCTACATGATGCTCATGCTACAAATAATTTCTCCCCCATTGCCCAAGCTTGAATTCTACATGAAATAGCATTGGAAATGAGTTGGATTGGGCCCAAAATGCTCTAGAAATCGCTGGCCACGAGTTGCTTTTAGTAAATCACGTGCTCCATCGGCGTGCACGCATACATGGCGCGTGCGCGCCCCAGTGCGCGAAGAAACATATGGCAAATTTTATATCATTTCGAAACCCAGATGTTAGCTTTCTAACGCAACTGAAACCGCCTCATTTGGACTTTTGTAACTCAAGTTATGGTCGATTGAGTGCAAAGAGGTCAGGCTTGATAGCTTTACGCACGGTTCCTTCATTTCTTCATGAGTTCTCCCACTTTGCATGCTTTTCTCCTCACTTCTTCCACCCAATACTTGTCTTATGAACATGAAATTACTCAACAAACATATCAAGGCATCGAATGGAATTAAAGTGAGTTAAATTTAGCTATTTTAAGGCCTAAAAAGCATGTTTTCACATTTAAGCGCAAATCAAGGGAGAATTGTAAAACCATGCTATTTCATTGAATAAATGTGGGAAAAGGTGATAAAATCCTCCAAATTAAGCACAAGATAAACCACAAAATCGGAGTTTATCAAATCTCCCCACATTTAAACTAAGCATGTCCTCATGCTAAAATCAAGAAAGAACAAAAGGGGTATCAATATTTATTCAATGCAAACTAACTAATGCTACCTATCTATATGCAATCTATCTACATGAATGCATCCACTTGGTCAAAACAAGTCAATTTCCAAGAATACATATACAAGTATAAGGGCTAAAGCCATAGCAGTCAAATCAAACCCACAATTGAATTGAATTATTAAAAAGATTTTACAAACTTGCAAGAAAAGAGATGATCATGGGTGGAAACATGTAATTGAGCAATCAAACCCTCACCGGATGTGTATCCGCTCTAGTTGCTCAAGTGTATGGGGTTGATTCACTCAATTCTCCCCTAATCATGCTTTCCAATATTTGTTTTTCATCTAACAATCAATAATTATTTCATGCATGCATACAAATATCATGAGGACTTCCCATAGGTTGTAATGGGGCTAGGGTCAAGGTAAGGATGCATATGGTCAAGTGGACTAGAATTTGAATCTTTGATTAACCTACGCTTCCCACCTAACCTATATAAAAACCTATACAATTCAAAGCTAGCCTAACTACCCATTCTTCACTTTTTCACATACTCATGCATTCTATTTTTGGTCACCACACATATGCATTGATTATTATTGAAGTTTGAACTTTGGAGCATTTTGTCCCCTTTTTATTGCAATTCCTTTCCATTCTTCATTTTTTCACACACTCATGCATTCTCTTTTTGATCATCACACATATGCATTGGCTCTTAGAAGTTTGAACTTTGGAGCATTTTGTCCCCTTTTTATTACAAATCCTTTTTTTCTCTTTTTTTTCTTTTTCTATATATATATATTATATATATATATATATATATATATATATATATTTTGTTTTTCTCATTTTTTTTTCAAACTAAAATATATACAAGAATATCAATGCATACGGTTTACACATGAATAATACATGAGTATGTACCCAATTCCCAAGATTTTTCAACAAAAACATAAGCACACTTTTATCTCTACCCAATGTTCCCAACTCTCCCAAAATCAAATAATGAATACTCTCACTAGCCTAAGCTAATCAAAGATCCAAACAAGGGACATTTATTATTTTTCACTTCGGCTTGTAATGTGCTACAATTAAGAACAAATGGGTTAAGCATAGGCTCAAAATTGGCTAACAATGGAAGATAAAAGGTAGGCTATTTGGGTAAGTGAGCTATTTGAACAATGGCCTCAATCATATAAATGCATGTATACACAAGATAATGGACATATAGAATTAAACAAATCAAAGATTACAATCATAGGAAGAGAATAATGCACACAAGAATGAAAATAAGTGGTTATATATGTTGTAACCACACAATTAGGCTCAAATCTCACATGCTTGTGTTCTTAGCTCAAAAATCATGTTCCACAAAGTATATAATTCAAGCAAGTTCTAAAAAAAAATTTTTCAATCAATAGGGATGCCCTATAGATAAAATCCTTAGAAAATATCATGATTTTGACTAAACTTAATATATACATATGCAAAATGAGAAAGTGCAACTAAAAATCCTAAAATAGAATGCAAAAATGTTGGGATTAGAAACTTGTTACCTAAAAATGCCGCATGGTCGGATGACCTCCCCACACTTAAAAGTTTGCACCGTCCTCGGTGCACTCAAAGATGAGCAAGGGGGTATGGCGACTTTCCGAGTTGCTACCTGCAGTTGGTAGGTGTTCCGAGGGTTACCTGAAACTGTAGGTCGATCTCGGACGAGATCTTCTGTACTGGTTGGAGCAGACGTGTCCGGCTAGAGGATGGCAGCCGGAGCTGGCGCGTCCGACTTGTTGGACTGGTGGTGCTGCTGATCCTCTGTCACCGAAGGGTGGGGGGTACCTGCAAGAGACTCCGATACTTAAGTTAGCAAGGGTATTAAGCAGGTTTTTAGTAGAATCAAAGTATGAGTTATACCTGGGTTCTCCAGTGTATTTATAATAGTCGTGGACTGACCTTCTTAGATAAGATAAGTTAGTTATCTTATCTTATCTTTATCTTTGGGTGAGGTCAGCTTATCTTCAAGAGAACCGCCTTTATCTCTATAGGCTTGGACTGCCTTTGGATTTGGATCGTGTTCCTCTATTTGGGCCCTTTACTGGGCTTTTCTGGCAGTTTGGCCGAGCTCTTTGAAAAGAGGTCGATTGATGTGACCTGAAGAGGTCGGTCGCCTTGTCGCCAAACATCCTAGGTCGGATAGCTCGACCCAGGGTATGAACAGTGCCCCTGCTCGAGCTCGGTCTTTCTTTTGGAGGTCGAGTCTTAGTTTTAGGACTTCGATCCTTCTCTGGTGAAGCCGATCTCGAGCATCTATCGACTTCTTCTTTGCTTTGCAATCTTTCTTTTGAATGTGGAACATTTTCTTCTGAAAGCGCACGCTTTTATATTAGCGCTCTGTTCTTGGGAACGTGCGAGGGTTTAATACCCTCATTAATTGGTTTTAATTGTCCCGTTTCTCTTAGCCTCTTTATTTTGAATTTCATATTTCAGAAAAACGGTTTCTCTTCTCCGTAACCTCCCTGTTCTTTCTCTCTTTCTGTTTTCGCCTGGGGTTTGTAGCTTTCGCCTCTTTCTTTGCAACATTGCTTGGTTGTTGTTTTCTCCTGGCTGTGGAAGGGCGATTCCAATTTCTGCTCCTCTCTTCAACTTTCTCTCGAGGCTTTCTGCTTTTTCCAGGTTGGTTTTTTCTTACTTTCTTTTTCTGGTAAAAACTTTGATTCTGAATATACGTTGAAAAGCTTGAACCTTTCTGTGGTGTTTGTGTTTGTTCGTTACTGTGATGTGTCTTTTGGCCCCCCTTTTCGTCTTTATGCATACTCCCGGTACTTTTGTGGAGGCTTTTTAGGGCTTTGCATGTTTTGCTGCTTGCTGGTTAAATTCTTCTTTTGATACTCGAAAACTGCATTTGTTTACTTCTGCAAAGATTACCTCTTGATTTTTTGCCCTATTGGTATCTTTTTCTTGCTGCTGAATTTTTGTAAGAGAAAATCGGTGCTTTGTTTTTATTTTACTTCGTTTGGGGGGATTTTATTTCTCTGAGGACAAGGTTGATGATATTTTGTTGCTTAGTAGCTTTGTTTGTCGATCAAAACTGGGATGGCGAGTCTGGAAGGTAGTTTATTTTGATGACTTTGCTCGATTTGTGGCTCGCAGCTTTCTTTTCGAAGCGTCGGTTTAGTTGCAGATCAAAAAAGAGAGGTTTATTATTTTTCTGTTAGGATGTGTAGAGATGTAGACTTGTAGGTTTTCCTGAGTCCTTGTTCCATAACTTGCCTCCAAAGGATGCCCCTGGATCTTTAGTGTGGGTCCTGGGGTTTCCTTTTGTTGCTCGTATTGCTCTTGTGTCATGCTTGTCCGAGCTATTCTGATTTGTTTTTGACTTTATCCGAGATGTTTGGGTTAGTAATCTACTTTCTTCTTTTCTTGCTGTAGGACTAGTTGGCCTCATGTCTTCTCGCAAGAACATTGTTGAGACATCTTCCCAAGTCCCTGAGGGCATGGCTGATTGGGTGGATTCGATGGTTCTTTTGTGTGTTTCTTTAGTTGACTCCGAATTTTGTCAGCAGCTTAGGCAATTTCATAGGGTTTGCAATAGTGTTAGTGAGGAAAAGAATTATGAGCTTGTACCTCCCACTTCTGAAGAGAGAGTTTGTTTCTCTACTCGAGTTGCTGGAGACCATCCTTTTTTCTATGCCTACGATTTCTTTTTTGGCCAGATGAATATCACCATTCCTTTTACTCCTTTTGAGACCAACCTGTTGTGGTCTTGCAATGTAGCTCCATCCCAACTTCACCCTAATTCTTGGGGCTTTATAAAGATCTTTCAATTGCTGTGTCGTGAATTTGACGTCCCTACTTCACAGTCCCTTTTCTTTTATTTGTTTGTCTTGACAAAACATGGGGTAGTGAAGAAAAAGGCTGCCTGGGTTTCTTTCCGAGCTTCGCAAGGGAAGAAAGTTTTTTCTATGTATGACGAGTCGTTTCGTGATTTTAAGAACTATTTCTTCAAGGTCCGAGCTGTTGAAGGAGCTCGTCCCTTTTTTCTGGATGAGAATGATGAGCCCACTTTTCCTTTGGAGTGGCAAAAGAATGTTATTGTGTCGAGGTATTCCTGGGAGATGCTGGACGAGGTCGAGCAGGCCTTTGTAACCATGTTGGAGGAGAATTGGGGGGAGCCTCCCTACCTTGATACCAAGAAATCTTAGGGGACCCATCACTCCTTTGAGATGAGCTGGGTAGTGTTCAATTTTGATTTTCCTTGTTTTGTCCAAGACGTTTATTTCTTTACGAGCTCTTTTTTTATTTGTAACTTGGTTTTCTGCTGTGATATTTTGTTTTGCAAGGATGATTAAGAATAACGATTCTATGAAGGCCTTCAAAAGGGCGAGGAAAGCTACTGCAGCCCAAAACGTCTCAGCCAAGGTGGCCGGGGAGGGATCGTCCCAGGTTCAGTCGAAGCCGGCCGTACCGAGCTCACTGGGGCGAGGAAAGTAATTCCTACTCTCCGGGTTCGTTTGGTCGATCCTCCTCAAGCTTATGTTTCCACTTCTGGTGCTCCTCCAAACAAAAAACAAAAAACAATTGAGCCTTTCAACCTTGATGCCCCTGACTTTGACGCGGCTGAGTTTTTAGATCAGCAGATCGATCCTTACGGTGCCCTCCCTATGGATGATGTATCACTCCTTCACCATTTAGACTTTATAACTCGGAGTAGCATTAAGATGGCACATATAGGAGCTGCCCTATACCGAACTGCCCAGAACCTTCCTCTACATGCTACTAAGGCCTTTATGGAGGAAGCTAAGCGAGAGTTCGACCGGATGAAGGGTCTGAAAGAGGAGCTCGAAGTGGAAGTGACCAAACTGGAGAAGGAGCTGGAGGGCGAGAAGGCTAGCTCCCTTGCCTTGGCGGCTTCTGTGAGGTTGGACGAGGACACGGCATTGAGGCATAAAGAAAGCTACGTCACATCCTACCGAGAAGTGATGCGTCTCAGGGAGGAGTTGGAGTTAGCCCGGGTTGATTATTCCGAGCTTCAGGGTCATCTTGCAGGCAGCGTGAATGCTGCTTATGAGAACCTGAGGGAACAGGTTCGGGTTCTTGCCCCGGAGGTCGACCTTGCTCTATTTAGTTTGGATAATGTTGTGAAAGATGGCAAGATTGTCCCTGATGACCCTGATGATGAGGATGTTGAGCCTCCCTCCGTGCCTGCTGTCAAGACCTCTGCGGTGCCGACTTCTTCAGTTCCTTCAGCTGGTGCCGGTCATCCTGAGTTAGAGCCTGACTGTCAAATTTTGAACCAGGATGATGGGACTGTGGATGCAGTGCCCATTCAGTCTCGCGCTCCTTCGCCTCGTGCTGATGCTGCCGAGAAGCCTTCTGATGTTAACTGAATTTTTTAACTGCTTGTGTAGACAGCCCGGCTTGTGGGCTTTTTAAACTTTTTATTTTGTAAGCGACGTTGCTGACTGTTGATACTTTTTCAGTTGCTTGTTTAGCAACTTCGTTTTGAAAAACAAAGCAGTTTCCAAGCTTTTGGGGGCTGATTTTGGTGGCCTCTGAAGCTTGTTGTTATTGTAGCTAGTAGTTTTTATATCATGTCTGTCTGCACTCGTCTTGGTACCTTTGACTGATGTCATTTCCATCAATTCATTTTGTTTGGACTTTGTTAGGAATTTTCTTTGCTGAGGTCGCCGATTTCATTACGTCGGTTTTATCCGAGCTATTGTTGATAATCCTCTTTTTTGGACCCCTTTTTAGGTCTCTTTCAGGGATTACTTTTGTAGCTTTATGTTTTGGACCGACTTCTTCGCGTCGGGTCCTTCTAAGTTATTTTGTAATCCTCTTTCTTGGACCTTGTTCAGGTCTCTTTCAGGGATTACTTTTATAACCTTTATGTTTTGGGCCGACTTCGTCATGTCGGGCCCTTCTAAGTTATTTTTGTAATCCTCTTTCTTGGACCTTGTTCAAGTCTCTTTCAGGGATTACTTTTATAACTTTTATGTTTTGGGCCGACCTCGTCATGTCGGGCCCTTCTAAGTTATTTTTGTAATCCTCTTTCTTGGACCTTGTTCAAGTCTCTTTCAGGGATTACTTTTATAACTTTTATGTTTTGGGCCGACCTCGTCATGTCGGGCCCTTCTAAGTTATTTTTGTAATCCTCTTTCTTGGACCTTGTTCAAGTCTCTTTCAGGGATTACTTTTATAACTTTTATGTTTTGGGCCGACCTCGTCATGTCGGGCCCTTCTAAGTTATTTTTGTAATCCTCTTTCTTGGACCTTGTTCAAGTCTCTTTCAGGGATTACTTTTATAACTTTTATGTTTTGGGCCGACCTCGTCATGTCGGGCCCTTCTAAGTTATTTTTGTAATCCTCTTTCTTGGACCTTGTTCAAGTCTCTTTCAGGGATTACTTTTATAACTTTTATGTTTTGGGCCGACCTCGTCATGTCGGGCCCTTCTAAGTTATTTTTGTAATCCTCTTTCTTGGACCTTGTTCAAGTCTCTTTCAGGGATTACTTTTATAACTTTTATGTTTTGGGCCGACCTCGTCATGTCGGGCCCTTCTAAGTTATTTTTGTAATCCTCTTTCTTGGACCTTGTTCAAGTCTCTTTCAGGGATTACTTTTATAACTTTTATGTTTTGGGCCGACCTCGTCATGTCGGGCCCTTCTAAGTTATTTTTGTAATCCTCTTTCTTGGACCTTGTTCAAGTCTCTTTCAGGGATTACTTTTATAACTTTTATGTTTTGGGCCGACCTCGTCATGTCGGGCCCTTCTAAGTTATTTTTGTAATCCTCTTTCTTGGACCTTGTTCAAGTCTCTTTCAGGGATTACTTTTATAACTTTTATGTTTTGGGCCGACCTCGTCATGTCGGGCCCTTCTAAGTTATTTTTGTAATCCTCTTTCTTGGACCTTGTTCAAGTCTCTTTCAGGGATTACTTTTATAACTTTTATGTTTTGGGCCGACCTCGTCATGTCGGGCCCTTCTAAGTTATTTTTGTAATCCTCTTTCTTGGACCTTGTTCAAGTCTCTTTCAGGGATTACTTTTATAACTTTTATGTTTTGGGCCGACCTCGTCATGTCGGGCCCTTCTAAGTTATTTTTGTAATCCTCTTTCTTGGACCTTGTTCAAGTCTCTTTCAGGGATTACTTTTATAACTTTTATGTTTTGGGCCGACCTCGTCATGTCGGGCCCTTCTAAGTTATTTTTGTAATCCTCTTTCTTGGACCTTGTTCAAGTCTCTTTCAGGGATTACTTTTATAACTTTTATGTTTTGGGCCGACCTCGTCATGTCGGGCCCTTCTAAGTTATTTTTGTAATCCTCTTTCTTGGACCTTGTTCAAGTCTCTTTCAGGGATTACTTTTATAACTTTTATGTTTTGGGCCGACCTCGTCATGTCGGGCCCTTCTAAGTTATTTTTGTAATCCTCTTTCTTGGACCTTGTTCAAGTCTCTTTCAGGGATTACTTTTATAACTTTTATGTTTTGGGCCGACCTCGTCATGTCGGGCCCTTCTAAGTTATTTTTGTAATCCTCTTTCTTGGACCTTGTTCAAGTCTCTTTCAGGGATTACTTTTATAACTTTTATGTTTTGGGCCGACCTCGTCATGTCGGGCCCTTCTAAGTTATTTTTGTAATCCTCTTTCTTGGACCTTGTTCAAGTCTCTTTCAGGGATTACTTTTATAACTTTTATGTTTTGGGCCGACCTCGTCATGTCGGGCCCTTCTAAGTTATTTTTGTAATCCTCTTTCTTGGACCTTGTTCAAGTCTCTTTCAGGGATTACTTTTATAACTTTTATGTTTTGGGCCGACCTCGTCATGTCGGGCCCTTCTAAGTTATTTTTGTAATCCTCTTTCTTGGACCTTGTTCAAGTCTCTTTCAGGGATTACTTTTATAACTTTTATGTTTTGTAGGAGACCGACTTCGTCATGTCGATCTCTTCTAAGTTATAGCAATCCTCTTTTATAGGGTTGGCCAGACCTCTTTCCAGGGATTTACTAATAACTTGGGTTGACTTGGTCCGACTTCTTAACGTCGGCCAGTCTTTAAGTTATTATTTAGCAATCCATTAAGACCTCGTCAGGTCCTTTCTCCGGATCACTTTCGATAACTTCTTGCATTATTCTATTTTTATCTTTGATGATTTGTAGAAGGTGGTTTCGATCTTTGTTTGGTCGACCTTCAGATGAATTGTGTTTTCATCTCTGTTGGTCTTTATCGTGATCGTGCAGTGAATTTGTTTTTCACTTTCTGCCGATCTGTTGCTTTATAATCGGACGATGAATGTTTCAGATTAATGCGTCTTGAGAATTTGTAGAGTATCTAAAATATATTTTATTTAAAAAAATGCAAATATATACATGCGGGAGTTTTTCATCCCTTTAAGTCGGATAGTTTGTAGGTCTTGGCTTGGCGCCTCGTTAAAAAACATTTTCAGGAAAAAGAGTGTACCTTATGCCAAGATCCTTTATCATCCCTAACTATAATACCTTCTTAGGTTGCAGGCGTGCCACGACCTAGGAAGCTCTCGTCCATCGAGTTCGGACAGTCTGTAGTAGCCCTTCCCAAGTACTTCGACGACTCGATAGGGTCCTTTCCAGTTTGCTGCCAGCTTTCCTTCTCCAGGTCGAGTTGTTCCGATATCATTTCGGATTAGGATGAGGTCGTTTTCAGCGAAACCTTGTGGCACTACCTTTTGATTATATCTCGAAGCCATTCAGCGCTTTAGTGCTTCTTCCCTGATCCGAGCTCTTCTTGGACTTCCGGAAGAAGGTCGAGTTCTTCCCTTTGTAGTTGGGAGTTGGTTTCTTCATTATAGTGGATCACCCTAGGCGACCCTTCTTCAATTTCTACTGGGATCTTTGCCTCCACTCCGTATGCTAATCGGAAGGGTGACTCCTTTGTGGTGGAATGTAGCGTTGTTCGATATGCCCATAAGACTTGTGGGAGCTCCTCAACCCAGGCTCCCTTTGCTTTCTGTAATCTTCGTTTCAGCCCAGCCAATATGACTTTGTTGGCAGTTTCGGCCTGTCCATTGGCTTGGGGATGTTCTACAGAAGTGAATTGGTGTTTTACGTTCAAATCGACCACTAACTTTCTGAAGCCTGCGTCTGTGAATTGGGTGCCATTGTCTGTGGTGATGGAGTATGGGACCCCAAACCTTGTGACAATGTTCCTATATAGGAATTTTCGACTTCTTTGAGCAGTGGCGTTAGCTAGGGGTTCTGCCTCGATCCACTTTGTGAAATAGTCTACCCCTACTAGGAGGAATTTAACTTGTCCCGATCCCTGAGGGAAGGGTCCGAGAAGATCGAGTCCCCATTTTGCAAATGGCCAAGGTGAGGTTACGCTGATGAGCTCTTCTGGTGGGGTGATGTGAAAGTTGGCATGTTTTTGACATGGTGGACATGTCTTTACGAACTCTGTGGCCTCATTTTGTAGAGTTGGCCAATAAAATCCTGCCCGAAGTACTTTTTTGGTAAGTGCTTGTGCTCCGAGATGGTTGTCGCAAATGCCACTGTGTATTTCTTCTAAAACTTCCCTTGTATTGGAAGTCGGTACACATTTTAACAATGGTATTGAAATCCCTCTTTTGTATAGAGTATTATTTATGATAGTGTAATGTTATGCCTCCTGTTTTAACCTTTTTTGCCTCCCTTTCATCTGTGGGGAGTGTTTCTGTTTTGAGATAGTTAATTATGGGGGTCATCCATCCTTGATCCTGACCTGTTATGGCTAGGACTTTTTCTTCTTCCGAGATGGACGGACTCTGTAGTATTTCTTGGATGAGGCTCCTATTGTTGCCTCCAGGTTTGGTGCTGGCTAGCTTCGAGAGTGCGTCGGCTCGGGCATTCTGTTCGCGGGGTATGTGGTGGATCTCATATTCCTGAAGTTGTCCAAGCTGTTCCCTGGTTTTACCCAGGTACTTTTTTATAGTGGGGTCCTTGGCTTGGTAGCTCCCCGTTATTTGTGAAGTGATTACCTGAGTCACTGAAGATAATGAGTCTTTGAGCCCCGATCTCCTTAGCCAGCTTTAAACCAGCTAGTAGTGCCTCATATTCCGCCTGGTTGTTTGAGGTAGGGAACCCGAATTTGAGGAAAAGTTCAATTTAGGTTCCTTGGTTGCTTTCAATTATCACACCTGCACCGCTTCCGGTCTTATTTGAGGAACCGTCCACATAAAGATTCTATTCTGTGGGGGTTTCCGGGGTGTCTGTAAATTCTGCAATGAAGTCGGCTAAGTATTGTGAGTTGATGGCTATCTGAGCTTCGTATTGAAGGTCGAACTCGGACAACTCGACTGCCCATTGTAGGATTCTGCCCGCTAGATCTGTTTTTTGCAATATCCCTTTTACGGGCTGGTTGGTCCGAACTTTAATGGTGTAAGCTTGGAAGTACGGGCGAAGTCGTCGAGATGCTAGTATCAGCGCATAGGCAAATTTTTCTATTTTCTGGTAGTTCAGCTCGGACCCCTGTAGTGCTTTACTAATGAAGTATACAGGTTGTTGCCCCTTGTCGTCCTCTCGAACTAGTGCTGAGGCTACTGTCCGACTGCCTACTGCGAGGTACAATATGAATGACTCTCCCTCTCGTGGTCGAGTTAAGATAGGTGGTTAACCTAGGAAACTTTTAAAATCTTGGAAAGCTTGCTCGCACTCTGTTGTCCATTCGAACTCTTTTTCCTTCCTTAGAGTGGCGTAGAAGGGGAGAGACCTTATTGTTGATCCTGCTAGAAATCTGGATAAGGCTGCCAACCTCCGGTTAAGTTGTTGTACCTATTTGACACAAGTTGGGCTCTTCATGTCGAGTATAGCCTGGCATTTATCCGGATTTGCCTCGATTCCTCTTTGTGTGAGCATAAAACCCAAGAACCTGCCAGCTTCTACTGCAAAGGTGCATTTTGCAGGATTGAGTCGCATGCCATGCTTCCTTATAGTGTCGAACACTTGGACCAGGTCGGACAATAATGTCTCTTCACTTTGTGTCTTTATCAACATGTCGTCCACATAGACTTCCATGATTTTCCCGATATGATCTGAAAAGACTTTATTCATTAGCCTTTGATAAGCAGCTCCCGCATTTTTAAGACCAAAAGGCATTACGATGTAGCAGTAGTTTGCTTTTGGTGTCAGAAACAAGGTTTTTTCTTGATCAGATGGATACATTGGGATTTGATTATATCCAGAATATGCATTCATAAACGAGAGGTATTTATATCCGGATGAGGCATCCACCAGAGCATCTATACTTGGGAGTGGATAGGGATCTTTTGGGCAGGCTTTGTTGAGATCATTGTAATCAGTGCAAATTCGCCACTTTTCGTTTGATTTTTTCACCAAGACGACGTTAGCTAGCCATAGTGGATACTTGACTTCTCTTATGAATTCTGCTTCCAGTAGGGCTTGTACCTGTTCTTCCACAGCTTGGGATCGTTCTGGCCCGAGTTTTCTTCGTCTCTGCTGTACGGGTCGAGATCCTGGGTAGACTGCCAGCTTGTGGCACATTAGTTCGGGGTCTATGCCTGGCATGTCCGCAGCTTTCCATGCAAAGAGATCGACGTTATCTCGTAAAAGCTGTACGAGTGATTCTTTTATGTCTCCTCTTAGAATTGTACCAATATTAGTTGTTTTGTCTGGGATGTCTCCGATTTGGACTTTCTCTATTTTACCTTCAGGTTGTGGACGGAGTTCTTCTCGCCTCTGAACTCCACCAAGTTCAATTGTGTGGAATTCTTCTCCTCTGCCTCTGAGGTTTAGACTTTCGTTATAACAGCGGCGCGCCATCTTCTAATCTGCTTTTATTGTAGCTATCCCTTCTGCAGTTGGGAATTTCATGCATAGATGCGGAGTTGAGACTATTGCGCCGAGTTGATTCAATGTTGTCCGACCTATTAAGGCATTGTAGGCTGAACTCACGTCGACCACGATGTAGTCTATTTTGAGTGTTCTGGATTGGTTTCCTCTTCCAAACGTTGTGTGTAGTGAGATGTATCCAAGTGGTTGCACTGGGGTGTCTCCCAGTCCGAACAGGCTGTTTGGGTATGCTCTAAGCTCCTTTTCTTCTAAGCTGAGCTTGTCGAAGGCAGTTTTGAATAAGATGTCGGTGGAGCTCCCTTGGTCTATTAGTGTGCGATGGAGATTTGCATTTTCCAGTATAATGGTGATGACCATGGGATCGTCGTGTCCTGAGATGATACCGGATGCATCTTCTTTGATAAACGTAATTACAGGGATGTCGGGTGCTTCCTCCTTTCCTTCGACATGATATACTTCTTTGAGATATCTTTTACGAGATGATTTGGAGATTCCTCCTCCTGCAAACCCTCCATGTATCATGTGAACATGTCTTTCTGGTGTACGAGGTGATCGCTCGGTTCGTCCAACCTCCTCGTCCCTTGTCCTTTTTCTTTGCTCATCGTCCCGGGTGGCTAGATACCGATCTAACTTTCCTTCTCTTACTAATTTTTCTATGACATTTTTTTAAGTCGAAGCATTCGTTGGTGGAATGCCCACGGACTTGATGGTACTCACAATATTCGTTCCGGTTTCCTCCCCCTCTTTTGCCTTTGAGTGGTCGAGCTGGGGTATTTTTTCTGTGTGGCAGACTTCTTTGTAAACATCCACAAGGGACATCCGGAGAGGGGTGTAATTATGATATTTTTTAATTTTTTTTCCCTTGTCGATCTTCCTTCTTTTTGAACTCTTTATCTTTGTCTCGGTAGGTGGATCCGGATTTTGAGGTTTCTCCTAGTCGAGAATTTTCTTCCATGTTGATGTATTTTTCCGCTCGTTCTTGCACTTCATCTAGAGATGTGGGGTATTTCTTTGATATAGATTGGCTAAAAGGTCCCTCTCGTAGGCCATTGATGAGGCCCATGATGGCGGCCTCTGTTGGTAGGCTTTGTATGTCTAGGCATGTTTTGTTGAATCTTTCCATGTAGTTGCGAAGATTTTCCCGATCTCCTTGCTTGATTCCTAATAGACTGGGGGCGTGCTTAGCCTTATATTTTTGGATGGAGAATCTGGCGAGGAACTTTTTGGCTAAATCGTCAAAGCTTGAGATGGACTTCGGAGGTAGGTTGTCGAACCATCTAATTGCTGTCTTTGTAAGAGTTGTTGGAAAAGCTTTGCAGCGAACTGCATCTAAGGCGTCGGTGAGGTACATTCTACTTCTGAAATTGCTGAGGTGATAGTTGGGATCTGTAGTGCCATCGTACAAAGCCATATCCAGAAGTTTGAAGTCCTTAGGTATTTTGGTCCTTATGATCTCTCTAGTGAATGGATCTTGATCCTTGCGAGAGTTGTCCTCAGGAGTGGATCGAGTAGCTTTGGCTTTGAGATCGGTTTCGAGTTTTAGAAGTTTGACTTCTAATTCTCGGCGTCGCCTTACCTCCCATTGTAGATCCTTCCCCACTTCTCGTTGACGCTGGCTTTCTTTTTCAAGTTGCTTTAAACGATCTTGGAGCGCTTCTATTACTCTCGGATTTGATGAGTTTTTGTCCCCGTTAGATTCCGGGGTATCTTTCAGTGTAGTGTCCGCGTTTTTGTGCGGTGTTCTATCCTCTAGATCTGAATCGTGGTCGTTGTCATGGTCGTCCGCCATGGTGATGGGATGACATCCAGGTTCCCCAGCAACGGCGCCAATGTTCCGAGGGTTACCTGAAACTGTAGGTCGATATCGGACGAGATCTTCTGTACTGGTCGGAGCTGACGTGTCCGGCTGGAGCATGGCGGCCAGAGCTGGCACGTCCGACTTGTTGGACTGGTGGTGCTGTTGATTCTCTGTCACCGAAGGGTGGGGGGTACCTGCAAGGGACTCCAATGCTTAAGTTAGCAAGGGTATTAAGCAGGTTTTTAGTAGAATCAGAGTATGAGTTATACCTGGGTGCTCCAGTGTATTTATAATAGTCGTGGGCTGACCTTCTTAGATAAGATAAGTTAGTTATCTTATCTTATCTTTATCTTTGTGTGAGGTCAGCTTATCTTCAAGGGAACCGCCTTTATCTCTATAGGCTTGGACTGCCTTTGGATTTGGGTCGTGTTCCTCTATTTGGGCCCTTTACTGGGCTTTTCTGGCAGTTTGGCCGAGCTCTTTGAAAAGAGGTCGGATGATGTGACCTGAAGAGGTCGGTCACCTTGCCGCCGAACATCCTGGGTCGGATAGCTCGACCCAGGGTATGAACAGTAGGTCAACCGATGCTGCGTGTTCTTCTCCCGCTTCCGTTTTTGCTTATGATGACTCATCCTGAACATAGAAAACAGGAGATAATAAGACAAGTAAATGCACAAGCAAGGAAGCATGGATTGTTGGAATGAGGTAAATCACTAGAAATGAGTGAGTGAATTAGTGGGACATTAATGAAAAATAAGTGTGTGGGTCCTAACTTGCATGCGGTTTAGAACTCACACCCAAGTATTTAAAAATCATGTCACAATTATACAAAAGAAAACATGCACTTTACTCATTCTAGTGTGCTTGAGATACTTTAAAAGACTTGTAGGTTAAGGCAACCAAACAAGCAGTGAAGAAGCATAAAAGCATTCAAGCGAAAATCAAGCAATTGTGAAATTAGATAATGAATGGACATTGATTGATGTGTAAGTAAATTTGATGAACAAAAGGGTATAGAGAGCTCACACATCAAACAATGACACTTATTAAAGTTGTTGCAACACCTAAGTGACATAGAGGTAGAACACATGAGTGCTATGGAACTTGGGAAAAAGGATATAGAAGTCAAAAATCAATCACATAGTAAGCATGGTCCACAAAGCTTGAAAAGCTCAAAAATATGTCACTAAGTAAGCTTTCGATCCGATTTCACAATTCCAAAAACTCAGTGCATGAAATAGGTAATGATCAATTAGAACAAGCATCCTAAAAAAATGCATTGATAATATACAATTGCCTAACAATGGATGATGAATGCATGGTGGCCAAAACATGCAATTCAAAGAGTTAAGATGCATGAAGGCAATGTAACATGTACTTAGTATTCACAAATGTTAAGCAGGGAAAGTTCTAAACCAAGTAACCAAATACAACCTCAACAAAGAATCCAACAAAATTGATGTTAGGATAACATCCTATTAGTAATAAGCAGCAGTAAATAGTAAACAAGATTAGTAATTCAACACTTATAACAGAAAACAAAAATTAAACAAAAATTAAACTTGACTAACTAACTAAAAGGAAAATTGTGTTATATGATGTTTGGTAGTGTTGGATGATGTTTGAAGGGTGGAAAGAAAAGAAGAGAAGAGAGAAGAAGGAAAGAAATGGAAAGAAGAGAAGAAAAGAAGGTGAGTGAAACAGGGCAATCCACGCGTGCGCGTCATGTGCGCGTAAGCGTGGATTGATGAAATGGAAGCGACGCGTACGCGTGCGGTGCGCGCGTGCGTCGGTGGGTTATTTCAAAAGCGGCGTCTCCGCGCAAGATACGCATGCGCGTGCCTTGGGCACAAAGTTGGCACACTTCAGGCACAACTCTCGGGTGAATGTATGGAGGGTGGAAAAAAATCAATCCACGCATATGCGTACATGGCGCAGGTGCGTGGATGGTCAAAATTGCTTGATTCAAGCGTACGCGTGGAGTGCGCGTGCGCGTGGATGGTGCTCTGTTTTTCAAATTTTTTTTCTCTATGTTTTTGCACCAATCCAAGCATTCCAAACCTCCAAATAGCTACTAAAACATCATAAAACCTTATTTAACCTACTAGACTCCCAAATAAACTCATCAAACTAAACAAAATATAAAATTAAACCTATTTTACCAATATTTACAAAAGAGAAAAGAAAAAGATTTTACCATGGTGGGGTGCCTCCCACCTAGCACTTTTGTTTATTGTCCTTAAGTTGGACTTATGGGGAGCTCTTCATCAAGGTGGCTTGTGCTTGAATCCATCCTTGAACATCCACCAATGCTTGGACTTCCATTGTGCTTCATCATTCAAAGTTAATAACTCCAAGATTTAATGGAGTTCTTCACAAACCATAGGCTCCCAAAGTTGATCCTCCTTTTGTATGCCAGGATCCCACACCTTGTTTTCACACCCGTCTTTGAGTTGATCATGGTAATTTCCTCCGGGTGGCAAGAGAGGTGAATTCTCATGAAAGCACCAAACTATCCTCCTAGACCCATCCAATTGAGCACCACTCCAACCCTTGCTCCTCGAAGCTTCAACCATAATGAGCCTAGACTTACAACGCCAACCACTAAACATCCTTTTCTTACTCTTAATTCCACAAAGCGCCCTAAGTTGGCCATACGTCTCATGCAAACCATATTCAAGTGGGATAATAAAGCTAAGAGTTAGAAGTTTTACCCACTCAAATGAAGGATTAGATGACAACCTAGGTGGAGGAGTTCCCAACGATCTTGACAAAGCACGCTCCACTCCCGTCCATCCTCTTCTAGAGGCTTTCACCACTTGGCAAGGTTTTTCAAGTTCCTCCTCTTGCCAAGCTTCCTCAAGATCACATTCTTCTTCACCAATGCCTTCGATCTCTTCCCCATCACTCAAATCATAAATAGGAGGTTTAGTGAAATCTACCTCATCATCAATTCCAAGTCCAATGGGGAAGGATTCTTCAAACTCAAAGGGATCATATGTTGATACGGAATCATCATAAATAGGAGGACCTATTGCTTGGGACACTTCTTCCAATTCTTCAATTACATTGTGCCTTGGGGGTTGTGCACTCTCCTCCTCAACATCAACTTCAAACTCCATGGAAGAAGGCTCTTCAATTTGTGATTCCTCTATGTACTCAACATATCCTAAGGTTCCAACCATTACTTCCTTTGGTTCAATCATCTCTACCTTCTCCTCTTGTTGCACTTCTTGCTTTAACTCCTCTTCTTCACCTTGGAGCTTTAAGTCCATTCCCTCACTAAGCCCTTTGATTGCTTCTCCACATTCAACAATGGGAGTGCCTTGATCGCATAGGCTTAGGCGGGATGAGACTATGTTGCCAATGGCTTCTACCATGATAGCCATTTTTGCTCTTAGCTCCGCAAACTTCTTTTCATCCTCCTCTTGTCGCCTTAAGAGATGAGATTTAAGATCTCTGAATTCCAACATGGAGGCTTCATCGGGAGGTGATGGTGGAAGAGAGGGTTCATTGTTTGAGGGAAGGTTGTTGTAATTAGAAGGTGGTTCATATTGTTGAAATTCTTGAGGTGGTGTGTGTGGACTTTGTGGTTCTTGGAAGTATTGATGTTGGGATGGTGATGGCTCTAGATATGGTTCATATGGTGGTTGGTATGGTGGGTGTGGGTTGGAATCATACGGAGGTGAATGGTGGCATGAGGCTTGTGAGTATGGTGGAGGGCTATGTTGAGAAGGGGGTTCATATCCATATGATGATTGTAGTTGACAATTATAATGAGGGTCATCACATACATTAGATTGATATGCATCAAGATTTGAATTGTACCCATAAGAAACCGGAGGAGGTTGTTGCCAAGAAGGTTGTTCATAAGCTTGGGGCTCCTCCCACCTTTGATCTCTAAATCGTTGATGCACATCCTCATTGTCGCTTCCATCTCCTACAACATAGTTAGAACCAAACTCATAGCCAAAGTGATGAGAATTCATGGTGATAAGAGAAAAATAAAAACAAAAGCTAGCAAGAAATAAAGAAGAGTAAATCCTAAAACTAGCAAAAATTAACAAACAAACCCAAAATCAAGCTATTCACAATATTTACAATAGCCAATAACATCGCACCATTGTAACTCCCCGGCAACGGTGCCATTAATTTGACACAAAAAATTGTTGTCGGTCTAGATTTTCTTCCTAAAGAAAGGAATTACTTCGTTGTAAGCATAGCTCCAAACCAACAAACAACTCTCACATCAAATTAAAATATAGTTTTGTCACATGTACAAACCCCAAATAAGAATTAACCGGAGTATTTGAACTCCGGGTCGTCTCACAAGGAATTGCAATGAAGTGTATGATTATTGGCTATGAGGGGACAAGGGGGTTTTGATTTATATAGGGACAATAAAATATAAAGGGGCAAGAAATTAAATGACAAGGAAAGTAAATCAAGCAAGCAATTAAAGGAAGCAATTAAAGAAGAGAGACATTCATGGCAAGTGTTGAGATCATAGGCTTTCTATCCTAGTCATGCAATGATTAATTCATCTTATTTAGTCAACCCCAACAAACGGAAGAAGGTATCACGTCATCTTCACATAGGGGGAATGTCAAACAATACTAATTAATCATGTCACAAATATAAACAAGAATTTATCGCATTACGTCATCTCCAACATTGGAAGAAGGTATCATATTATCTTCCATGAGAGAAAGTCTAATAAGACTAGCTAATCTCAATCCAAAAGTCCTAATCAACTTACTAATTAAATTAGCAAAAGATTAGCATCAATGAAAACGCTATTAGCTAACAACTCTAGATCACCAACATGAGTTGGGTTTTCATGACTCAAGATTGCCTAATTACTCTTTCCAAGCCAAGAATGCTCAAAATCTACTCTAAAGCCCAACCAAGCATTTTGTCAAACACTTGGTGGGTACAAAAGGAAAGCATGGTAAATATGCAAGAAAGGATAAAATCTACCAACTACAATTTGCAAGGAAAGTAAATCCACAACTCAATTCAACAATAAAAGAAACATTAACATCAAATTTCATTACAAGTAAACCAAATCCATCATGAGTGCATGAGCATAAAAAAGAGCATAAAAGGAAAATTAACACTACAAACCATGAGAGTGAATGAGTAGAAGCAAGAATTCATAAAGAAAACAAGATGAAATCATAAAATTGGATCTAGATCTAGAAGAATTAACCTAACCTAACCTAATTCTAGAGAGAAGAGGGAGCTTCTCTCTCTAGAAACTAACCTACATGATGCTTATGCTACAAATAATTGCTCCCCCCTTGCCCAAGCTTGAATTCTGTATAAAATAGCATTGAAAATGAGTTGGATTGGGCCCAAAATGCTCTAGAAATCGCTGGCCACAAGTTGCTTTTAGTAAATCACATGCTCCATCGGCACGCAGGCGTACATGGCGCGTGTGCGCCCTTGTACGCGAAGCAACATATGGAAAATTTTATATTATTTCGAAGCCCCGGATGTTATCTTTCCAACGCAATTGAAAATGCCTCATTTGGACCTCTGTAGCTCAAGTTATGGTCGATTGAGTGCAAAGAGGTCAGGCTTGACAGCTTTACGGTTCCTTCATTTCTTCATGAGTTCTCCCACTTTGCATGCTTCTCCTCACTTCTTCCATCCAATACTTGTCTTATGAACATGAAATCACTCAACAAACATATCAAGGTATTGAATAGAATTAAAGTGAGTTAAATTTAGCTATTTTAAGGCCTAAAAAGCATATTTTCACATTTAGCGCAAATCAAGGGAGAATTGCAAAACCATGCTATTTCATTGAATAAATGTGGGAAAAGGTGATAAAATCCCCCAAATTAAGCACAAGATAAACCACAAAATCAGGTTTTATCAGATGGTGCCATTGTCTATCCTCCTCAACCTGAGTCTGACTCCGACTTGAAGACTCGGGGGCAGAGAATAATAAAATCTCCTCCGCGACAAGGGGATCTTCCGAGTTCTTCAGGGGTTCCCTCTCAAGGTCCTGAGCAGTCTGCTCCATCCTCCCCTGGTGCTGCTCTGACTTCTCTCCCTGTGGATCCCTCTTCTGGTGGTGGTGGCCTTCCTTCCGGTGATACCAAACTTCCTGATAACTGAAATTTGGCTATTGGGTCCCGGCTTGTGGGCCCCTTATTTTTTTGAACAATTTATTATTCTTCTTTGTTGTGGTGGTTTCACTGAGATTACCTGGCCCTTTGTGGCCGTAAATAAAATATTTTATTTAAAAATACCCTTTTTTTGGATAAGGGTTTAGGATTTCTTTGTTGCGTGCATGCTTTTTGTTTAGTTTTTAAAAAACCTTTTTGATCTTTTTGCCTTGAAAATCTTTTATCTTGACTGGCTGTCTTTTGTCTAAGATATTTTGATTTTTCAAAGACTTGAGACAGCCTCTTTCTTTGATTTTTGATGGACTTTCTTATCTCTTTTTGTATTCCTTGTACTCAATTTTTTCGCGATGCATTTCCTTCTTCTCGGATTTTCCGACTTGTTGGTCGATTAATTTCCGACTTTATCATTATCTACTTTTATAACCTCTTTACACCGACTTGTACCTCGTTGTTTTATCCTGACGACCTTCTAGGTCGGTTCATGGGATTTTCACGTTTTGTCGAGCTTAAGTCGGCACGTTTCGTTGAAAAAGTGAAAATAACGCAAAAGGAATTTATAGAGAGATGTGGAAAAAGATCTTTATTTATTCACGAAGGTACTTTTCGCTACTAAGGGTTTTGACAATTTGTTGCCCCTTAGTCTCCACTTTGATGCCTCGTTAAAAACCCCCTTCAGGAAAAACCCTTTCTTTGGGAAAAAACCATGAAGTTGGGAAAAGAGTACACCAGGGAATGGAGTTCGCTTTTAACTATAGTACCTTTTCATATTACAAGCATGACATGACCTAGGTAACTCGGTGCCGTTTAAGTCGGTCACCTTATAGTAGCATTTTCCTAAGACCTCAGTCATTCTGTATGGTCCTTTCCAATTAGCAGCAAGCTTTTCATCCCCAGATTTGTTGACTCCAATGTCATTTCTAATCAAAAACAGGTCGTCTGGGGTGAAACTTCTTCGAATGACTCTTTTATTATATTTGCTTGTCATCCTTTGTTTCAACACTGCTTCTCTTATCTGGGCTTATTCTCGAACTTAGGGAGTAGCTCAAGTTCTTCTTTGTGCCCCTGTATGTTTCCAACCTCGTCGTAGAAGCTCACCCTTGGTCTTTGCTCGTTGATTTCAACCGGTATCATGGCTTCTACGCCATAGGCAAGTCGGAAGGGTGTTTCCCCTGTGGCAGACTGAGGTGTAGTCCGATAAGCCCATAGTACTTGTGGGAGCTCTTCAGCCCAAGCTCCCTTCGCATCTTGCAACCTTTTCTTCAACCCTGCCAGCATGACCTTGTTGGTTGCCTCGGCTTGCCCATTTGCTTGTGGGTGTTCTACCGAGGTGAATTGATGTTTTATCTTCATACTGGCTACTAGGTTTTTGAAGGTAGAGTCGGTGAACTGAGTGCCATTATCAGTAGTGATGGAGTAAGGTACCCCATACCCTGTGATAATGTTCTTGTAGAAGAACTTCCGACTTCTCTGGGCGGTGATGGTGGCCAATGGTTCTACTTCAATCCAATTCGTGAAGTAGTCTACTCCCACTATTAGGTATTTTACCTGTCCAGCTGCTTGGGGAAAGGGTCCTAATAAGTCCAATCCCCACTTTTCGAAAGGCGATGGAGAAGTTATACTAATGAGCTCCTCGGGGGGAGCGACGTGAAAGTTTGCATGCATTTGGCATGGCTGGCACTTCTTCACGAATTCTGTGGCATCTTTCTGCAATGTCAGCCAGTAGAACCCGACTCGGATGACTTTTCTGGCTAATGACCTAGCTCCAAGATGATTTCCTCAGATACCATTGTGGACCTTCTCCAAGACTTCTATTGTCCTTGTGGTTGGGACGCACTTTAATAATGGTGTTGATATCCCCCTTTTATAGAGAATATTTTTTACCAAAGTGTAGTTTTGTGCTTCCTTCCAGATTTTCTTGGCCTCTTTTTCTTCTTTGGGTAGGATGTCGAATTTTAGGTATTCGTTTAAAGGGTTTATCCATCCGAGGTCTAATCCGGAGACTTCAAGGACGTCTTGCTTGGCCTTTGTTTTTGCCACAGAGGGCTCTTGGAGAGTTTCTTGGATCAGACTTCTATTATTCCCCCTGGCTTGTGTAAGAATCGCACTTAATCGAACCGGTTAATTAAGTGGTTAAATTTCCCAAATTTGATTCCAAAAAGTTGTAGTGAGAATTTGAGGTTTTAAACATCATTTTTGGACTCAGTGGGTCTTTCCGAGTAAAAAAATGTGTTTTCTGCGAAAAATCGTGAAAACTGTGAACCGACAGTTGAACCGGTTGAACCAGTTCAAGTCTGCCCAGTGCTACTCGAGAGAAAGTGGAAACAGTCAAAAACCTTAGAAAAACATTAGAAATGAAAAATCGAGCGTTAATTTTAAAGGTTTGGCCCGAAGTTGGGCCAAACGGACTAAAAACGCTAACGAGTTGAACCGGGCCCAAGTTGGGCCCAAGTCCAACATATATAAGGGTTCATTAATGAAACCAAACACTCATAACACTCACATAAACACACTCACACATCTGGGAAGAGAAGAAGAAGAGAAACCCTAGAGCACTATTCATCATCTCCTTCCCAATCTCATAAATTGAGCTACGGTGCTCCGATTTGCATGCCGTCAGCGGCTATGCATTCCTTGCATAGAGCTATACAAAATCTATGTAAGAAACTAGTAAGAAAAATTCTAAATCTTCCCAGTTCCTCCCTTGAAAATTTTGGGTTTATTAGGGCTTTGGGTTAAATGAGTTTTTGTGATTCTTGGTGTTTAGGTTCACTCTAATCCTTGCTTAGCTTTGAGTTTTGGCATCCAAATCTGTTGTGAAAAGTAAGAGGCTTTAATCTCTTGTGAATTTTTGATTTATGATGAGCCTTGGGTTAATTTTTGGTGATTTATATGTATATAGCTTGATTATTGTGAGTTTGGAGCTTGTTGGTGCTTGTTGGAGCTACATTGGTGGTTGGATTTTGGTTGAAAGCTCATTTGGTTCATATTGGAAATCGGCCAAGGTATGGTTTTGGTTTCTTCTATGTAGTATATAATATTCATGGACACTTAGGCTAGTGACCCATAGGATAGGATTGGATTTGAATGGTTGATGAATGGTTGGATGTTATTATTTGATGATGTATAATGAAATGATGATTTTTGAGTTAGACATTGATAATTGCTAGTGTTATGATGAGGATGATTAATTTGTGAAATTGAGGAGTGAATTGTGTTGATAAATGTGAAATTGAGGTTGATTGATTGGAAATGTAGTTGGAAAATTGTTAATAAGGTTGGATATATGTAATATATTAATGTGATGTTGTGAATGAGGAAATATGAAGGAAAATGTGGTAAGTTTGGTGTAATATGTCATAGAGTGTTGATTTTGGTGAGAATTGGAGTTTGGAATGGTTTGGGTTGGTTTGGTTGTGTTTTATAAAGGATTTGAGGAACTTGTGATTTTGGGTAAAAGCTGATTTTTGGTAAACTTTGTCTGATCATAACTTTTGCCTCAATTTTCAAAATTGGTTAAAATTTATTTAGAATTAAAGATCCTTGAAAAAGCTTTAAATCGATATAAATTTTGTGAAAATTGGAATTTTGTAGAGGAAGTTATGATCATTCAAAGTTGGTGTTGAAAATTTGAAATTCTGCAAAGTTACAAAATTTTGAGTTTTCTGGTATGTGTGCACGCACAGCCTTGTGTGCACGCACACTCCATGAAAATTATGACCTGTGCGCATGCATAGACCTGTGCGTCTGCACACGCAGAGGCAGGCAGTCTGCTTGCAGCGCTGGCACAGCTTGTGCGCGCGCACCAATGGAAAATTACAACATGTGCGTACGCACAGACCTGTGCGGATGCACACGTTGGGAAGGCCAGTCCGTTGGGGGCGCTGGCACAGGTTGTGCAAGTGAATAGACCATTTTGAGTTTTGACAACTGTGCATACACACACCCCTGTGCGTCCGCACACCCCTGTGCGTACGCACACCTTTAAAAATTTTCTGGGCGTGCGCACGCACACCCCTGTGCGGACGAACACACCCAGTTTCTCAAATTTTGCTTTGTTTTCAACTATTTCACCTTTTCAACAAGGTTGTAAGCTTCTATAACACTTTTTAAAGACTTTTGGGCATATTTTTTTTGGGTGCTCAAACATGGGAAATGGTTTAAGGGTTTTGGACACTATTATTTGGAAAAAGTTAGCGAACGGAGTACTAGGTTTCTGTTGTACTGGGGAAGGTTTGATGATGTGTGATGAATGGTTGATGAATGAGATGCGAAAGCAAGGAACTGAAATGTGAATGAACAGTGGTTGAAAAGAGTCGAGAACTCTGAATGAAGTGATGGATCCATCTTGCACTAAAAATATTTTTGAAAACCACTGTACCACTTTTTCATTGAGATTATGAGACGCTATGCGCCCGGTAGGGGCCGAGGTTGGATCCCACCTGTTGAAGTAGCGGCGGCGGCGTAAGAGTGGTGGTTCATCCCGCTTGCGCTTAGATGTGAGGTCGGTGGCAATAGATCCCGCTCACATCCCTTCGGATCATCAGAGCGTACAGGCGCAAAACCCTGGATAGTGATCCGAGCACTATATCTCGGGGGTTCTCACACCATGATTCCGAAGGGCAACATCTCCATGGAGATGTGTCAGGTTGGCAGTTGAACCGACAATGTGATATCATAGCCAGTAGGGCAGGGATTCATCATGTGCATTTTCTACCTGTTTGTATGCTTTGCCGACTTGATATTGTTTTCCCTATCTGTTTAACATGTCTAATTGCTAATTGTATTAATCGCTATATATGCCTCTACTTCTGATTTACTTGTATTGTATATACTTGTGCTTTTACTGGGATTGAGGAGGTTTGGGAGGCGGTGGCGATGGGATCGCATGGCGGATCGGTTGGTGAAGGCTGTGGGACAGCGGTGTTTGATTAGATTAGAAATTTCCTAAGATAGATTACCCTTTTATGGTGCTATGGTTTAAGTTTGGTTAGGGTTTTATATAATTATGCTTATTTGTTTTAGAATGCTTTAAGTTTGAATCTTGTGATGGATATGGAATCTAGGATTGCCTTTGGCTTTCCGGGGTCTTATATCCTACATCACTGGAAACTGTTACCATACTGAGAACTTCCGTTTCTCATACCATATTTCTATTGTGTTTTTCAGATGCAGGTCGCAACCCACCTCGGTGAGTTGTTTGGGTGGTGACAGAAGTGGAAGATCCGGATAATTCCTTTTGAGTCTCTTTTGTTTATTTGTATATGTCTCTCACTTTTGTATTTTTATTTTGGCCTATAGGCTTGTGTTTGAGAGAGAACAAAACTTGTATAAGCCATTTTAAACTTCAGTTTCCTTTTGTCAGTATATTTAGCTAGCCGGCTTAAACTCCGCGAGCCGTGGCTAGTTTCTTATGATATTACGCTATTATATTATTATCCTTGATTATATCACACCTGTTTCTTGTGCTTTAAATTAGACGTTTCGTTAGTTTATTTTGCACTTTAAAATCCTGAATTTGAGCTATATCCTCCATCAGGCTTCTAGATAATATTATTCCTTCTATATATCATATGTATGAGCTTAGAACTGTCATAATCCTTGATTAATCTTTGCTTTACGACATGAGGTAAATCTTAGGCTAATTGGGGTGTTACAGCTTGGTACTTGCTAACTTGGAGAGGGCGTCTGCTCTGCTGTTGAGATCCCGAGTTATATGCTTGACCTCGGTTTCTGCAAAGCACCTGAGATACTCCAAGGTTTTGTCCAAGTACATCTTCATATTGGGGTCTTTAGCCTGATATTCTCCATTTATTTGGGAAGTTATCACCTGAGAGTCCCTGAACACGACTACCTTGGTTGCACTGACTTCTTCTGCCAGCTTTAATCCTGCAATCAAGGCTTCATATTCTGCCTAATTGTTAGAAGCTGGAAAGTCGAATTTGAGGGAAACTTCTATTTGCGTTCCTCCTTGGTTGACTAGTATTATGCCTGCACCGCTTCCGACTTTGTTAGAGGATCCATCTACGTATAGCTCCCACGCAGTGGTTTCTTCCTCTTGATCTCCCGCATATTCTGCTACGAAGTCAGTGAGGCATTGAGCTTTGATCGCCGTCTGAGGTTCGTACTTTAAGTCGAACTCGGATAGTTCTATTGCCCATTGAACCATTCTATCCGCAATATCCGTTTTCTGAAGGATTTGCTTCATGCGCTGGTTCGTTCGAACTCTTATTGTGTGCGCTTGAAAATAAGGCCGTAACCTTCGAGAGGCTACTATTAAGGCATACGCAAACTTCTCGAGCTTTTGATACCTTAATTCAGGGCCTTATAGGACTTTGCAGGTGAAATGTACAGAATGCTTCCTGACCTCGTCTTCCTGAGTAGAGCTGATGCTACAGCTTTGTCTGCTACGGACAAATACAGGACGAGTGCTTCCCCGACTTTAGGTCGAGTCAGAATGGGAGGTTGGCTTAAAAACCTTTTGAACTCCTGGATTGCTTCTTCGCAGTCAGGAGTCCATTCGAATTGGCATCCTTTCTTAGTAGAGAGAAAAGTGGTAGGGATCTCAATGCTGATCCCGCCAAGAACCTGGGGAGGGCGGCAAGTTGGCCGTTTAGCTGTTGGCCCTCCTTTAACCAAGTTGGGCTTTTCATTTCTAGGACTGCTTTACACTTGTTAGGATTAGCTTCGATTCCCCTTTGTGTAAGCATGAATCCTAGAAATTTTTCTGCCTCCATCGCGAAGGTGTATTTTGCAGGATTAAGTCTCATCCCGTGCATCCTTATGGTCCTGAAAACTTGCGAAAGGTCAGCCAGGAGGTCGGTCTCATCCTTGGTTTTTACTAGCATATCGTCTACGTAAACTTCCATTAAATTTTCAAGGTGAGGAGCAAACACCTTATTCATTAGCCTTTGATATGTGGCTTCAGCATTTTTAACCCAAAAGGCATGACCACATAGCAGTAGTTTGCTCTAGGCATGATGAATGATGTTTTTTCTTGATCCGGCTTGTACATCGGGATTTGATTATATCCCGAGTATGCATCCATAAACGACAAGTACTGATACCCTGAGCTAGAGTCTACTAGAGTAGTTTGGAAGTGGATATGGGTCTTTGGGACATGCCTTGTTCAAGTCGGTGTAATCGACGCACATTCTCCACTTACCGTTTTGTTTTTTTACTAGCACCACATTTGTCAGCCACGCCGGATATTTGACCTCCTTGATGAACCCAGCTTCTAGGAGGGCTTGCACTTGTTCTTCCACTACTTGAGCTCGTTCATGTCCAAGCTTCCTTCTTCTTTGCTGAACGGGTCACGAACCGGGGTACACTGATAGCTTGTGCGACATGAGCTCGGGATCTACCCCTGGCATGTCGGAGGCTTTCCAGGCGAAGAGGTCGGAAATTTCTTGTAGGAGCTTTATAAGATTTTTCTTCAAATCTTCTTTCAGGTTGGCTCCTATGTTGGTATTTTTTCCTTCCTCTTCTCCGACCTGTACTTCCTCAATTTTTCCCCCGGGTTGTGGTCTCAACTCTTCCTTGGCTCTGACTCCTCCGAGCTCAATTGTGTGCACCTCCTTGCCTTTTCCTCTCAGGTTCAAGCTTTCATTTTAGCATTTCCTTGCCAATTTCTGGTCTCCCCTAATGGTTGCTATTCTCTCTGGTGTTGAAAATTTCATGCAAAGATGAGGGGTGGACACCACTGTCCCGAGCCGATTTAGGATAGTTCTGCCGATTAAGGCATTGTAGGTTGACCCCACATCGACGACTATGAAGTCGATGCTCAGAGTTTTGGATTTTCCCCCTTTTTCAAAAGTTGTGTAGAGGGGTATGAATCCTAGTGGTTTTATTGGTGTATCCCCCAGTCCATACAGGGTGTCAGGGTAAACTCTTAACTCCTTTTCATCCAACCCCAGCTTATCGAATGCTGGCTTGAAAAGGATGTCGGTTGAGCTCCCCTGATCTACCAGGGTTCTGTGAAGATGGGCGTTTGCAAGGACCATAGTTATCACTACTGGGTCGTCGTATCCAGGAATGATTCCTTGCCTATCCTCTTTGGTGAATGAGATGGTGGGGAGGTCGGGAGCCTCGCCCCCGACCTAGTAGACTTCCTTCAAGTGCCTCTTGCGAGATGACTTTGTGAGGCTGCCTCCACCGAATCCTCATGAGATCATATGTATATGTTTTTCCGGGGTCTGAGATGGTGGGTCCCTTCGGTCATCGTCATCTCGCTTTCTTTTTCCGTGATGGTCCGACCTTTCCATAAGATATCTATCAAGCCGACCTTCTCTGGCCAACTTTTCTATTACATTTTTAAGGTCGTAACAATCATTCGTTGAGTGACCATATATCTTATGGTACTCACAGTAGTCGCCACGACTCCCCCTTTTTTATTTTTAATGGGTCTAGGAGGTGGTATCCTTTCAGTATGGCAAATTTTTCTGTATACATCTACCAGGAAAACTCGTAGAGGAGTATAGGAGTGATATCTCCTGGGCCTTTCAGGGCCGACTTTCTCTTTTTTCTTGGGCTCTCTCTCTTTCTCTTTCGACGAGTGAGGGTGCCCAGGTCGCCAGTTCGGCTCTCGAAGTCTGGCGTTTTCCTCCATGTTGATGTACTTCTCAGCCCTCTCTTGTACATCACGTAAGGAGGTCGGGTGCCTTTTTGATATGGACTGGGATAAGGGGCCTTCTCGAAGTCCATTTACCAGGCCCATAATTACTGCCTCCGTGGGCAGGTCTTGAATCTCTAAGCATGCTTTATTGAACCTCTTAAAGGTTCTCTGACCTCCTGTTTTACTCCCAGGAGGCTCGGTGCATGCTTTACTTTGTCCTTCTGGAAGGAGAATCGCATCAGGAACTTCCGCGAGAGGTCGTCGAAGCTAGTGATCGACCTTGGGGGAAGACTGTCGAACCACTTCAGCGCTGCTTTTGTCAAGGTGGTTGGGAAAGCCTTGCAGCGAGTGGCATCAGAAGCGTCGGCCAGGTACATCCGACTTTTGAAGTTGCTTAAATGATGCTTTGGATTAGTGGTTCCATCGTAGAGGTCCATATCAGGGCTTTTAAAGTTCCTTGGAACTTTGGCCCTCATGATGTCCTCGCTAAACGGGTCTTCTCCTCCGAGGGGAGAATCTACTCGGTCGCTGCGGGAGCTTCGACTTTTGAGAGTGGACTCCAGCCTTAAGAGTTTTTCTTTTAACTCTTTTCGTCACTCTATCTCGTTCCTCAAGTTTCTCTCTGCCTCTCGCTGTCGCTCTAACTCTTGCTCCAACTGTTCCAAGCGCCCTTGGTGGCCATGGAACAATCCCATGAAATCGGCCACATGGGGTTATCCTTCTTTTCCTGACTCGCGCCCTTCAGAAGAGTTTGCCTTTGGGTCTCTCAACCCAGAGGTACCCTCTCTATGCTGGTTGGTTGCCCCTTGGTGGGTGGCTATGTCAGCGTTGTCGTTCCCAATGTCCAAATTCTCTTGCTCAGAATCAGACGCTGTGTAGCCATCTTCGGGTGAATGGTCCGCCATCACTGGTCATCTCTCGGGTCCTCGGCAACGGCGCCAATGTTACGATGGGTAACCGGAGATTAATGGGCTGGACTCGCTGGGTTGGCCCAATCGTCTGATTGAGGAAGTCTCCGACTGGGTGAGTGTCAGGGAGCCTCTGTCCGACTTGTGGAAGTGCGAGAATGGGGGGTGGTACCTGCAAAGACACTCCGATACTTAAGTTAACAAGGGTCTAAGCAAGTTTTGAGAATACTGGAACTTAGAGATACCTTAGGGGTGTCTGTGTATTTATAGTGGTGAACCAATAATCACCGTTGAAGTAGTTCCACCTTTTAAGGAGGATAACCGTCCCTTTATCTTAGGGAAGTTGAGATATAGCTCCTAGAAGTGGGTTGAGAGATTTTAGGGGCAGTTACTTATTTGAATGGGTGTTATCTGCCAGCTAATCTTTACTCCCGACTTCCTTAGAGCAGGTTGTGGTTAGATCCGACTTCTTGAGAGAAGGTCGGTGTCGCATGAGGGCCAGTCTTTGGATTGGGCCTTTTTATTTGGACCTGGGCCTTAGTGTTGGGCTAGGGTATGAACACATACCCTCCTACTTCTACTCTATTTTCGGGATGGTCCCTAATATTTGTCCTATTAAATA
>NC_029788.2:112619524-112620348 GCF_000816755.2 Arachis ipaensis
TTATTATTTTATTATTTATCTCTCATATTTATTAAATTTTAGAAACAAAAACAACAACGAAATAGATCTTCTATTAATCGTGACCTTCATAAATATTTTGACAATGCAAATTAACGAGTTTTTTATCCTTGATCCGTTACATCTCTAAACGCCAGAGAAATTCTATTTTTTAGTAATTCAATCGATTGAACGTACAACACAATCGATTAGAGGTGTAATACAATCGATTGAATTTCGCACAACAATATGGATTTCTCAAAATTCAATCAATTGGAATTATTACACAATCGATTGAATTGCGCTATAGAATTTGAATTTTTTCTTATTCAATCAATTGGTAGTGTCAATAAGGGTATTTTCTTATTCAATTGCCAGTTAAATAAGAAAACACCCTTGTTGTTTTGTGAAATTCAATCAACTGAATAAGAAAAAACTCACATCCTATGGTGCAATTCAATCGATTGAATTACCAAGAAACGCAATTTTTCTCGCGTTTACGGATGTAACGGATCGAGATAAAAAAGACTCATTGATTCGAATTACCAAAATATTTATGGAAGTCACGATTAATGAAAGAAAGATATATTTTGTTGTTGTTTTTATGTCGAGTAAAGTATCTTTTTGTCTCCAACATTTGGGGTAAGCCCCATAGTTGTCCCTAACGTTTAAATCGTCCTATTTAAGTCCTTAACGTTTTAAAATTGACTCAATGTTGTCCTGCCGTTAAGGATCTGAATTAACGGCGGGACAAAATTGAGACGATTTTGAAATGTTAGGGACTTAAATAGGAGGAAAACGTTGGGGACAAAGATAATACATAAAAT
>NC_029788.2:112620400-112623491 GCF_000816755.2 Arachis ipaensis
TATACTTTATGTATATGTATTATTTTTTTTCTTTTCTGCAAGTTTATGTACTAGTTATTCTACAAACATTTCATGATGAGTAAAAATTTTTAATAGTAAAATTATAAAAAAAAAATTATTTAGAATAAAAGTAATGTGATTAAGTATAATTTACTTAGATGTGATTAAAAATAATTGAATAACCATGTATCATAAAAATTTGATATTATTGAAGGATAAAATTAAAATTTATTTCTATGTATCGTTTTTGTCCTCAATGTTTCGTCCTATTTAAGTCTCTAACATTTTAAAATTGTCTCAATTTTGTTTTACTGTCAATTCTGTTAACAGATCCCTAATGGCAGGATAACATTGAGCCAATTTTAAAACATTAGAAACTTAAATAGGACGATTTAAACGTTAGAGACAACTTTGAGATTCACTTAAATATTGGGAATAAAAATAATATTTTACTCTTTTTATGTCGTGAAGCCCAGCTGCTGTTGGGAACCTTATCGCCGCTCATGGGGTGCGCCAGTAAGCCTCTGCCGCCGGAAAACATCACTGCTGCTGTGTCGCCGGAGCTTCTGGCCGAGCCTCAACCGCCGGGAACGCCACTGCCGCCACCGAGCTCCATTGCCAGTAAGGCTTTTAAGTTGAGTTTCCCTTCTGTTGAGTTTCCTGGAACTTCATCGTCGCTGCGTGTGGTTCAGATCGCCGCTGCTGCTTGGGGCTGACTGCCGGGACTACCGTCCAACCGATTCAGAGGGCACTGCGGTTCGGTTCAGCCGTTCTTTCTTAGTTTCAGTAAGTATTCCTGTTTCGAGAGCTCTGCGTTAGTGTTCTGTTCCGTGTAATAAAGTAATTGTGATGTTGATGGTTCTAGGAGTTAGAACCCGAGTTTACTTGTGGCGTTGAGGCTGTTTCTACTATTGAGAAAGACACGCGGAATCGGGATTTTGATTGTTGATTTCGGGTTGAGGCGGAAAGGACTCTGTGACGCGTTTGAGTTATGGAATTTGCGTTTTGAGGTAGGGGCGCTTTCCAAAAACTACAGTTTATTAAATGAGTTATGTTATTCTCCCCTAAAGACTTGGGACTCTGCCGAGAAATTTTGTTATAAAATTCCATTGTGGAATGGGTGATTTTGATTGTTCCCAAATTGAATCTTTAACTTTCCATAGTTTTGGAAGTTTCGGAAAGAGGATGCCGAGAGCGGCTTTGTTTTAAAAAGGGAACTCACTTTGAGTAAATTTGGCTTATGAGCCTGAGATGATTTGAGAAACGAGATTTCTAAAATCCAAGGCTAAAAAGAGTTGAAGTTTGATTTCAAAGTGAAATGGCTTGAGAAAAGTGATTTGTGGCTAAAATGCCGGTCTTATGAATTTGATGATGTTGAATGGTGGAAGTGCTGTTTTGTTATGGGCCGGAATGGCTGTGTATGATTATGAATATTGGCTGGTTCTGGATTGAACCGTGAGCCGGAATGGTTATGTATGATATTGATTTATGGCTGATTGCCGAATGAGTTATGGGCCGTATGGCTGACTATGAATTATGAATTTAAGCCGGATGGCTGAGATGGATGTTGATCCATGACTGGGACTGAATGAATATATGCTTGAGATACCTGGGTAGTAGCAAGGGTTGTGGTTCGTCCCACTTGCTCCAGATCAAAGACTATGACGCCTGGGTAGTAGCGGTAGTAGTGGTGATTCCACTCGCTCCAGGTTGAGTTGTTAAACACCCGCCTGGGTAGTAGCCGCAGTAGTGATTATTCCACTGGCTCTGGGTTGAGCGGGTAGTAGCAATGGGGTTGTAGCTCAAACCTACTTGCTCCGCGATGGGTGTTTCTGTCCATGGTTAGCTACCAGGATGTGTCGGGTTGGCTATATAACCGACATATGATATCATCAGCCACTAGGGACAGGCATGCATCATATGCATCTATGTGACATTGTTTGGGTGTGCATACTATACTTGGTTCGCCTATGTGATTAATTGCTAATTGTTCTACTTGCAATAACTGTTTGTTTGTGCTTGCATCTCCCTATTTGTGTTTGCTACTGGGACTCTGTTGGATTGTGGTGATTGGTTGATGGTTGGATTGTTTGGGCCTAGGGCCATGGTTGGAATGAGATGAACCGATGGTTGATTTCGGTTTTGTGTTTCTGGTTTGGAATAAAATATGAAAGGCTATTTTGTTTCAGCATAGGTAAACCGTTTTGAAAGGCTTTTGAGTTTTTGAGAATTGAATGGTTCCTCTTTCAGAAAAGATTTCCGACTTTATTTTTATTGTAAACCGTTGTTTTTGAAAAGAGGCATAAGACGGTTATTAATCACTGGTACGGTTTATCTTCATGTATCCTATTACAGTAATTCCCAAAAACCCTCTACTGAGAACCCTTTCGAGGATGATGTTCTCACCCCCTACATTTTCCCCTTTCAGGATATGGGCGCAGAAGTTACGAAGAGCTTATTTAATTGTTGTTGTGATGCTCTTTTATTTATATTTTATATAAATAAAAGGCCTCTAAAAATATCTCTAGAGAGATAACATGCATGTTTAACTTGTCTGATCGCTTAATAATATTTGGGTGAGTTATGTGGTTAATATAAATCAAATAAATGAAAGGTTTACAGTAAATTATATCAAAAACTGTAGGAAAGATCAATATTATTTTCCATAAAGATCAATGTTATATATATAGTTGGAAAACTAATTAAAGATGTCCGATAAATTTTTTTCTAGGACAATTATAATATGAATTTTACTTATTCTTTCTCTCATCAATTGTTGTTGTACTTTTAAAAGGTTAAAAATGATTGTTCTATTAAGTTGATATAAAAAAAAAGAATTAGAATTTTTTTTTCCAGTTTTTCATAGTATGTATTTTTCATCCTAACAGATTAAGAACTAATTTATTGTGAACTTGAACTATTTAAGAATTTATTGTTGGCTGTGAGTTACTGCATGCATAAGGCGAAATTCAAACTTCTAATATTTACTTAAATAAATTAATGAGTTAATTATTGATCAACTCAAGTTGATTAAAAAAAAAGAATTATAAATTATATACTTATGGGTGAATTTGAGAATTGTATTATAGAT
>NC_029788.2:112623723-112625709 GCF_000816755.2 Arachis ipaensis
AGATTTAATTATTTGTTTTTTTAATTCTATAAATAAAAAATACAAAAAATAAAAATACAAACTAAATACACTTTAAATTATACAAATAAAAGATAGTTTGAAAATTTTTTTTTTCATATAACGATTTAAGTAGCAATCTAATTAAGGCTTGTGTAGTGTATATGCTTACACACTGTTATATAGTAACACACATACTTTTTTTCCTCAACGGTAGAAAATAATTTTTATTAATGAAAATAGATGGTCCAAATTGGACTATAGATAAGAATAAAAATGGATAGATTCACCAAAATACATATCTCATTGTAAAAAAGAAGAAAAGGGAAAGTGAAGCTTTCAGGTTCTTCAACGTTCTTCCACAGTCTTTCGAGCTGCTGCCAGGACCTCAGATGGGGGGATTTAACGGCCTTTAAAGATGAGAACGTTTCGGGTTTTCCAAATTTACCAGGTAATATTTGCTGCAAGCTCTCTTCTTTCTTTAGTTGCTTCATTTTTTCTCAACTCATTTTCCAGTTTCATTCACCATTTCCAGTTTTCTTCTTGCTGGTCTGGTATTGGCAGATTTGCTGCTTGCCAAACATCCTTCGATTTTGTGCAATCCCAGAAGCAATGAAAGGTTGATTCCTCAACTTGGTTGCACTGCCAGCAGATTGGGTTCACCGAGCGATTGAATTCGGAATTGGATCTTCTGAAGAACAGATAGTCCCTCATGCATAATCTTCCAAAAGCAGTTCTTTATTTTTGGATGACAGTTTATTTTCCACAAATTAGACTATGATGCTTTGTGTTGACATTGTTCTAGCAGTATTCCAAAGGTGGGTGAAAGAATTGGAAGCTTATCTTGTATGTCGAGTTCACAATGAAACTACCACATTTTCCTTTCATCTAGGTAACTCTATCTTCAGTCTCATGTATCCGTGTGTTGAAGATCGCTGTAGCAATTTCTGGGTTAAAGATTGATTGATTCCATGTCTTGTTAGGTAGGATTAGGTCTGATACTCTCTCTAGGCTTTCTTCTGAATGTTGGGGGAGATTAGGGGTGATGGCTACATAATCTCTGACCCATGAATCCTCCCTAATTTGAATAGATAGACCTCTGCCCACTTTTCAGAGAATTCATTTCTCTATGACTTTTCTTCCTTACATTATACTACGCCAACTCTAGTAGGGATTTGTACCTGTTTCTGCTCTTAGGAAGTTAGAATTTTGATAATACTTACTTTGGTAAACTTTACGAATAAGAGAGTTCGGCCTGGAGAGTAGATGTCATCCTTGCTTTGCTAACATTGTCAGATTAAAGGTTCTATGATCTTTGAAGTTGAGTCCTCCTTAATTCTTTGGTCTGCAATAATTCTCCATCCAATCCATTGTATTCTCCGTTCATACTCTTTTTGACCCACCAAAATTGTAGAATGGCTCTTTGAATTTCATCAAGAAGAGTTTCTGGTAGTTTGAAATAGCTTAGAGTATAAATAGGGATTGCTATGACCGCAACCTTAATTAACACTTCTTTGCCACTAGTAGATAAAAGAGCTCGTTTTCAATTACTCAATTCTGAATCACCTGATCCTTAATGTAGTTGAAAGTAGCCTTTTTGGATCTCTGAATCACTGCTGAGAGGCCTAGATATTTGTTCTGATTTCCAATGTGTGGTACCAAAAGAATTTGAGCTAGCTGGTCGCGGATGTGGACTAGGGTATTTTTGCTTAAAAAGATAGATGATTTATCAAGATTAACATTTTTCCCACTTATTTCCTCATAAACCTGTAAAATTTGAAGCATGTTTTGGTATTTTTCTTCACTTGCTTTGCTGAAAAGTATTGAATCATCTGCAAAAAATAAATAGTTGATTATAACCACTTGATTTTTTGAAAAATTAAATAATGAGTTATTTATGATTTATTATAATTATTGATAATTTTATTTAAAAAAAATTATTTTCCTAAAAGTAATTAAATTAAAATTTTATGATACTTTGAGTTTAAA
>NC_029788.2:112626730-112627257 GCF_000816755.2 Arachis ipaensis
TAATTTTATGAAATAGAAAAAATTTATTTATTTATCACTAAATTATAAATTAGAGTATTTAATTAAAAATAAATTGTAATTTAAAAAATAAAATAATATTCTTAAAATTAATTATATTGGATTAAATTTGGTTTTATATTAATACTCTACTCAAACCCTAGATTTCCAATTCCAAACTCTAATTTCACTAATCCTAACCCCTTTTACCCAACTTACACACGTACCCCCCACCCGTTTAATTCTCGGTGAGCCACGCTCACCTTTTCCTCACCACTCACTCACCACTGCCATCCCCTTTCTCCTATACCCACACCCACACCTACACCTACACATTACACACATACACATACTAACGGAGGAAAGAATAAAGAAAGAAATCAGAAGGTAAAACGAGGAGGGATTGAGAGAGTGAGGAAAATAGAGCCGCGAGGAAGAAGAAGGGAAGGAAAGGAAAGGGAAAAGGCCGCGCCGGCATCGCGCCTCACCGCGGTGGAGCCGCTGTCCTACGCATCACCGCCGGTGCCAAC
>NC_029788.2:112627623-112628536 GCF_000816755.2 Arachis ipaensis
GCCGTTCGTGCCCTCGTCACCGTCCTGCCCGGTGTCGCCAGCACTGAAGTCAGCCACTACCACTGTCAAGCTTTGTTGGAGCTGGTGCTGCTTTTGGAGGTTTGGAGGGGAGGCTTGCTCAGTTCTGCCTCTGCTCCTCGTTCTCGTAGCTACCAGAGCCTCTACCGCCATCAGAGCTGTTGTTCAGTTGATGCCACTGCTACTGTCAACGCTGGTGGATGTTGAAGCTTCTGTTGCTGATACGAGTTAAAAATAAAAAGGGGTTCGTCGCGTTTGATTTCCTCAGATTGTGACATTGAGGTAGGTTTTTTTCAATTTAAGAATGCCCAAAAGTATAGTAGATAATTGCAAATATGTTAATAATTATAATGTTATTGAGTTTGGATTTTTGGCTGTGGCTGCGATTGTGATTAAATTTTTGGTTGTGAAAGTGAATGGTAATTGATTTTGGTGTTAGTATGATAATGATTAAGTGCGCTTGAATTGAAATTTGTTTAGCACTTATGTGCATCTTGCAAGGTTGTTTGGGATCGAATGCTTGTCAGAAGTTCTGATTTCTACTTAATAGCATTGTGATTGGTTGCTGAATCAAATTCTAATGAGTAATTTATGAAATGGAGGTTTGATGAATGTTAAATAGATTGAGTTTGGATTTTTAAATTGAGTTCCTAATATTGATTCCTTAACTAAAAGTAGTAGTTTTAAAGGTCTATAAATGATTTTACAATGATTGGAATCATATGGTGATAAAATATATTGATTATTGAGAACCTTTTGTTTGATAAGTGCTGGTGAAAGGCTGGTAAAATGTTGAGAAATTATGAAAGTGAGGGAGCCTGTAAGGATGGTGAAGTCTAATTTTAAAGGGAGGTTCTATCCGAGTTCTTGTAAAAATATACGAAAATATATATAT
>NC_029788.2:112628828-112630139 GCF_000816755.2 Arachis ipaensis
GAAAAGATTTGGTTCGCACATTTACTCATATTGAGAAAAGGATTTTGTATTGAAAGTTTGACTTATACTTTTATATTAAGGAGTGACTTGGGTTTGAAACGGTTGGAAAGAGTTTGAGAAAATATTGGTTTGATTTATTGGTAATAAATTGAGAGTTGGAAATGATTTTTGAGAACTGAAAATGGTTTGGTTGGGACCCTTGAAGGGTGGCAAAACCCGAATTTTAAAGAAAATGTTGCAGAAATTTTTATAAAACTCCGAGGCTTTGTGTAACGCGTTATTTAAAAGAAAATTTGACTTAAGAATCATATTATTTGATTTTGTGTTATTAAGAAAAGTATTATGTTTTAAGTTTAATTTATTGAGAAAAGATTTTGTTTTAAGTTATGATTTAAATTCGGTTTATTAAGAAAAAGAATTTTTTTTTATTCTTGACTAAACGTTAAAGAAGTTTGGATACATATAAACTAAACGTTTTAAGGTTACGATTAATGAATGATTGAAAGTGTATCTTTCTGGTGATGCGGAGGTGTGAATGATTATGTGGTGATCTGAAGGTGTGATTGATTATTTGGTGATGTGGAGACATGACAAAAAGAAAAGGAATGAGAAACTATGAATGAAAAAGATAGTTGAGAATTGGTTGTTTGATTGGGCTTTGTGCCAATTGTTAATGCGAGAGCACCCGCCTGACTGATAGCCTAATGTTGTTAATGCGGGAATGTCCGCCTGACTGATAGCCTGTTTTTCACTGTGATGCACATTAGAGATGCTAGCAAAAATTATTACGATTAGATCCGGCCTAATTGACACAGGTAAACCCATGATGACAAGGTATCCTGATTGTCATGGGTTTGCCCATGATGATACCAATGTGCCTGACTGACACAATAGAGAAACCATATTCGGGGTTTGCCTTATTAACTTCAGGTTGCGGGTAGACAACCGACGCATAAGCATATGGCCTGCATAGGAAAGACATTCATCATATGCATTTGTGTGAATTGCATGAGTGTTCCTATGCTGTATTATTTGTGAATTTTCTTATATTTGATTTATGCGTGAATTGGTTGTGTGCTTGTATTGCGTGTGCGCTTGTGCTTGTTGGTTTTTGTATATGTCAGGGATTAAGATAACCGAAAACTGATCACTGAAACTCAAAACCAAACGACGTGGCTGGAATTTTCTTAAAATGATTTAATTTACAGAAAACCAACTAAAGTCTTTAAAGTGAGTTTTAAAGAATTCTAAAGGTAATTATTTTAAAGTTATAAAGTAATTATTTGCAATTTATTTCTTTACTCTCATGAC
>NC_029788.2:112630156-112655452 GCF_000816755.2 Arachis ipaensis
ATATATATATATATGTATTCATATTTTCTGTATTTGATTTAGTCTTAGGTTTTATTTTTTCCCTCATTGTTTATTGTTTTGGTTTTCAGAGGGGTAGGACTTATATTTGAAAATCTTTAGATAAGACTATGTATATAATCCTATGTGAGTATATATATACCTCTGTGATTAAATGGTTTAAAGTACAGACTCTTCGTTTTCTTGATTAAAATTTTGGTTCGTATTCGCGAATGCTCAATATTAAATAAAGATAGTATAAAATAAAAAAGTTTAGAGGTAAGTAACGCCTGGGCTTTTAGTACGATCATGAGATGCTAACAGTTAGGGTGTTACATTGATTCTAGGACACCTCTGATTGAGTCTCAACCCGGATATTTTCAGTCTCTGTTCTCCTCTATAGAGCAGATGGGAAAGTCTCTCTGCACAAAATAGGAATAGATAGGGGATAGAGGGTCACCTTGTCTTAACCCTCTACATGGTTTGAAAAAACTATGAGGTTGACCTTCCACAGTAACAGAATAGGAAATTGTTGTCATAAGTTCCTTTATCCAAACCATCCATTTTTTATAAAATCCCAATTTCTGCATTATATTCCACATAAAACTCCATTCAACCCGATCATTGGCTTTGCTCATCTCTAACTTCAATGCCATATCATAATCTCCATAATTCTTATTTTTTCAGAAAATGCATATATTCATGAGCAATCAAAATGTTATCGATAATCAACCTGTCTTTGATGAAAGCACTCTGGGAATCACTTATAATTCTGTTCATCACAGTTTATAGTCTATGGACCAGAATTTTAAAAATTATTTTGTAAAAGAATAGTGCTTCGGCTTATAGGGCGGACGTGCTTCACAGATTTAGTATTCAGTACTTTTGGAATAAGATAGATATGTGTGTGATTAAAGGCTTTAAGAATTTTACCTCCGGAAAAGAAACTTTTTATTGCCTGAACCACATTATCTTTGATATTCTCCCAAAAGAATTAAAAAAATCTGGCTGTAAAACCATCCTCCCCCAGAGAGGAGAAGGGGTTGATGAAATAAACTGCTATTTTTATTTCTACTTCAGTAACTGGCCGAGTCAAGGACCTGTTTGTGGCTGCATTTATCTTGTTTGGTATATCTTGCAACTCGACTTCCGGGTTTTTTAGGATGGCTAGTAGCAAAGAGATCTTCAAAGTATTTTTGTGCTACTGCCGCCATACCCTTTGGATCATTAGCAACTTTACCCTCTTCATCCTCCAACTCTACTAACTTATTTTTCTTATTCCTGACTTGGAATTTGGAATGAAAAAATTTAGTGTTCTTGTCTCCCCAATTAAGCCACTGCACTCTTGACTTTTCTCTCTAATACCATTCCTCTTGCTCCAATGCCTCCTCTAGTTCCGCTTCCCATATTCGAATACTACTTCCATTCACCTCGGAACCTTTATTAGATTCTTGAAAAATCTGGTCATTAAGGTGCTGAATTTTGGTTTGTGAGTTAGAGGAAGAGGTTCTTCACCATTCAACAATCTTATGCCTGCAATGTTTTAATGTCTCAGCCAGCTTGTACATTGGTGAGCCTTGAATGTCAACTTTTTAAGACCTTTCTATCAGATTAATAACTTCTTTCTCACAGTACCTTCTTTTTCATGATTGGAACGGATTGCATTATATTCACCCATCGCTATAATACTCTCACCCCCTCTCTCAAGAACTTCCAGAACTTTATTAAATTGTCCACTCTTATATTTTCTTCAGTGTGTAAGTAGACACCTATCACCTCCCATTTCATTTTGCCTTGCCTATCCTCCATTTTGAAGTAAATGAAGAAGGAATCATGTTCCACAATCTACATTATAATCTCTTCTTTCCACGCAATTACTAATCCTTCCGCTATACCGATTGGGTCAACTGTAAACATAGAATTGAAACCACACCTCTGCAACACACCTTCCATAGTCAAAGAGTTATTCTTTGTTTCACACAGGAAAAAGACTTGAAAAAATGGGATTTGTTAATTCCTTTTATGTTATGAACTGTCAGGGATTTCCCAAACCCTAGCAGTTCTACATCATCATCTTCATCCCTCCTTAGGTGTTAATTGTTGGGTGGTACTCTCCCCCTTATTCACTTCTCTCATATCATCTTGGCATTGCTTCTTTCCATTAGAGCTTTCCTTTGAACCTCCAGACCTCCTTTTAACTCCTGTAATAGATTTGTGGGTGTGGGTCTTCTATGTCATCTACTTTAAATTCTTTTTCCTAGCTCCCTACTGTCCCCCTTCACCCTCTTTCGTACCAAATGTGAACAGGTTTTCTTGTGTTGTAATCTGAACAATTATTGTTGTATTTTCGGTACTAGAACTTCTTTTCTCCAATATCTCCTTTCTTTCCTATGTATCCCCCTTATTTCCTTCTTGTGTTAACAATTTAGGGTTGCTTTGTACTTCATTTTCTTATCGTCTGTATTGTGAGTTCCCCTCTTGAACAAAAAGACTAGCAAAACTTTTGATTAGGCTCACCGGAATTGGTTTCCTTTGTTTTTTCTCTCCCTCCCTCACTGTATTGGGGTATTTTGGGTTTTTATTTTCTTTTGAATAAAAGACAAATACATCTCTAACCTTTTTAAATGCGGACATTTTTGTCCTTCAAAATTAAAAATAGATTTAAATCCCCCACTATTCCGAGGGTTACCTGAAACTGGGAGGTCGATCTCGGATGAGATCTTCTGGACTGATCAAGGTTGCCGTGTCCGACTTGTTGGGATGGGAGGCGCTGCTGGTCCTTGTCACCAAAGGGGGGGTGGTACTTGCAAGAGACTCCGATGCTTAAGTCAGTACGGGCTTTAGGCAGGTTTTTTGTAGAATTAGAGTATGAATTATACCTGGGAGATTTAGTGTATTTATAGTAGTGTAGGATGACCTTCCTTTGAGATAAGTTTGTTATCTTATCTTATCTAGGGGTGGCAACGGGGCGGGTAGGGGCGGGTTTTTGCTCTACCCGACCCCGCCCCGCCTGACAAAAAACCCGCATGAAACCCGCCCCGCCCTACCCGCGAGTAGTATACCTGCCCTACCTGCCCCGAGCGGGTAGGGGCGGGGTGGGTACCCACGGGTTCGGGTAGTGTTGCCACCTCTAATCTTATCTTTTGTGGGTGAGATCATTAACTTTTGGCCAGCCGCCTCCTAGTGGGCGGCAACTCTTCTTTTTGGGCCTCTTTGGGACTTTCTTGGGTCTCCTGTGGTAGTTCGTCCGATCTCTTTGTAGAGAGGTCGGTGGTCAACTAACCCAGTGAGAGATCGGCCGGTTTGTTTTAGTCCAACCCAGACCTTATAGCTCAGTCTGGGGTATGAACAGTGCCTCTGCTTGAGCTTCGATCTTCGCATGAAGTCATGCTTCCAATGCTTTGATCTCTTTTGAGGGAGTCGTGTTCAAGCATCTATTCAGTCGTGTCTGGCCTGCTCTTCCTCGTGCAAGTTTTTGCGTCTTTAATGCTTTCGAAACTCGAGGCATTTCTGCCTTCGCTTCTTTAATTTCAGCATTGCTCTCGAGGATGTTAGTTCCTTGGGAGTATGCGAGCGTTTTAAAGCCTATTTATTTAGGTTTTCATTTCGTCTTGCCGTTTCTTTTCCCTCTTTTAAACTTTGTTTGAAATCAAAGAAAGGGTTTTTACTCTTTTAGTTTCCTTTTTTCTTCTGCTTTCCTTCTTCTTGCTTCTCTACGAGAAACTTTTTATTTTCTTCGTCTGGCTCCTTCGATTTTGCCCCAAGCTTTCTTCTTCTCTGGAGCTCTTGAGAGGCGCTCGTAGATCGTTGGTGTTTTGCTGGGCATCTATTGCTATCACTTTTTCCCTCATCGTAGGTTGGTACTTCTGTTTGTATCTTTCGTATTTTTCTGGTTTCGTTGATAGCTGCGATTCTCCTCTGTGTTGGCTTCTGGCGATTATTACATGCTTTATTTCTTTGAAGAAAGTTGAAATCTTTTTATCGTTGTTGCTTTGTTTGCGGAATTGTCGGCGCTTTTTTTTTCATTCACGCTTTTTCCTTTTGGTGAAGGGGCCGGGGTTTTGATACCTCGTGTTCTTCCTTTTTTGTACCTGCATTGTTGCCTCCAAAGAACGTTCCCAGGTTTTGGTGATGATTTTCTTTGAATCTTGTGAACCCTGGGGCGCCCTTCATCTGCTGTGTGCTTTCCTCGCGTTTTTTTTTTTATTCTGCCTGAGTTGTTTGGTGGTGACACTTCTTTTATTTTCTTGCTGTAGGTGTAGTTTCTTATGTCTTTTCGTAAGAATATTGTCGAGATGTCTACAAAGGTCCCTGCTAGTATGGCTGAGTGGTTAGATTCATAGTCTTAATGTGTGTTACTGTAGCTGACCTGGAGTATTATGAAAAGCTTAGGAGATTTCATAGGATTTGTGGGAGTAGGGAGGATGACAAGAACTACGAGCTGGTGTCGCCCGATCTTGAGGAGAGGGTTAGTTTCCCTCCCTTAGGTCGGGTAGAGCGTCCTTTCTTTTATTCCTATTACTATTTCTTTACCCAACTAAGTATTACCTTTCCTTGTACTACATTTGAAACCGAAATTCTGTGGAACTGTAATGTGGCCCCTTCACAGCTTTACCCGAACTCTTGGGCTTTTATGAAGATTTTTCTTCGAATTCTTGGACATTCATGAAGATTTTTCAGCTGTTGTGTCAGGAGTTGGGTGTTCGGCCTACTCTTTCCCTTTTTCTTTATTTGTTTGTGATGACCAAACCGGGAGCAACCAAGAAGAAGGCTTCTTGGTCTCCTTCTGGGCTACTCAGGGGAAGAAGGTTTTTTCCATGTTTGACTACTCTTTCCGAGATTTTAAGAACTTTTATTTCAAAGTTCGGGCTGTTGAGAGTGTCCGTCCCTTCTTTTTGGACAAAAATGACGAGCCGACCTTTCCCCTGTGGTGGCAGAAAGATATTGTAGTCCTTAAGTACCCGTGAGAAAGTCTAGATGAGGTAGAGAGGGCCTTTGTAGGTGTCTTGGAGGAGCATTGGGGGAAGCCTCCTTATCTGGACACAAAGAGGTTTTTAGGAGATCCTGCTCTCCTTTGTTCTGAGCTAGGTAGCGTCTGACTTCTTTATAAGGCAGTCCTTCTTGTTACTTTATTTGTTCTTTGCTTAACTGTTTCTGTGGTTCCTTTCTTCTTTTTCAGAGATGGTTGACGATCGGGATTTTCTGCCGGTAAAGAATTTTATAAGAATAATCGCGTTGTAAGTATAGTTTCTAAACCAACAGAGAATCCTTTCGTACAAAAGTTTGGTTGTCACAAGTAACAAAACCCAATAAAATTTATAACCGAAGTATTGAAACCTCGGGTCGTCTTCTCAAGGAATTGCAGGGAGGTATGATTTATTATTGGTTATGGAAAAAGGTGTATTTTTGGGTTTTTTTGAATTAAAGAACAAGTAAATTAAATGACAAGAAAAATAAATTAATAATTATAAAGTAAACTCTTGGCAAGGTGTGAGAACTGGAAATACTATCCTAGTTATCCTTATCAGGTGTGATGAGAATTGGATTTTACTCCCACTTAGTTAACCCTTACTAAATAAAGGTAAGTTAAGTGGACTAATTAATTTGATTCCTCGGTCCTAGTGAACTCCTATGGAAAGACTAGCTTAGATGGATCCAAATCAATCAGCAATCCTAAATTCCAATCAACTGCTGAGTTTGATAACTCAAGCACTACCAATTACTTAACCAAAGCCAAAAGCAGAAAATAGATCTAAATTAAATTGAAAGCATCATAAATAAAGTAAAACAATCATAAATCTGAAATACATCAAATAATATTAAATAAAATATTCAAATCTTGACATGAAAAGGTTCATAAGCTAAATTGGAACATTAACAAGTAAAAGTATTGGAATAAATAAAAGTAGAAGAGAAACATTAATTAAAGGAACATTGAACCTGGCATTGAAGTAGTAATCATAAAATAAAATAAAAGGAATCCTAATCCTAAAACTTGAGAGAGAGGAGAGAGCCTCTCTCTCTAAAAGCTACATCTAAAACCAAAAATTGAATAATGAATGTATGATTGATTGTTTTGCGAGTTGTTGTTTGATTCTCCCATTCTCTGGCTTATATTCTGTGTTTCTGGGTTTGGAATTGGGCCAAAAAAGGGTCCAAAAATCGCTGGGGGCGTTTTCTGCAGATTCCTGTACGTGGCGACTGTCGCGCGAGCGCGTGGGTCACACGTTCGCGTCATTTGCGCTCTGCTCAAGGCACGCGTCCGCATCATCCACACGTTCGCGTCGCTGCTCTTTTCTTTAAAACTCCATTTTTGTGCTTTCCTTCCATTTTTGTATGTTTCCTTTCTGTCCTTTAAGCCATTCCTGCCCTATGAAGCCTGAAAATACTTAACACACAAATCACGACATCGAATGGTAATGAAGGATAATTAAATTTAATATTTTTAAAGCATAGGAAATATGTTTTTCACATATATCATAAAATAAGGAAGGAAAAGTAAAACCATGCAATTCATATGAATAAGTGGGTGAAGAATTGATAAAAACATTAAATTTGAGCACAAGATGAATCATAAAATATGGGTTTATCAACTTTCCCACACTTAAACAATAGCATGTCCTCATGCTAAATCCAAGAGAAAGAGTAAAGGTAGAATGGTGGAATCCTATGCAATGCAATCTATTCTAAATGCAAGCTACATAAATGAATCATGCAATTTTAATTATCAACCACCTATATATATAGAGCTTACATGTGGTTAATTTGATTCATATTCTTCAAGGAATCATATATGCATAGCCAAACCTAAATCATGTTAAAGGGTGAATGGTGGACACGGGTTAAGGTCATATGGAGGTGAATGGTGAAAAGGGGCTTGTGAGTATGGTGGTCCAGAGTTATTTTGAGGAAAGGGTTCATAGGCATATGGTGGTGGTTGTTGATAGTCCATTGGAGGTGGTTGTTGCCATAAGGGTTGATCAAATCCTTGTGGCTCCTCCCATCTATGATTGTTCCAACCTTGATGCCTGTTCTCATTGTAATTTCTTCTTCCTGCAACATAATTGTAACCAGACTCATAGCCAAAGGGGTGAGAGTTCATAGTAGCAAATAAAAATTAAAAACGAAAATAAAAATAAATTTTAAATTAAAAGGTTATTTAAATTTTGAATTTGAAAATTGAATTTTGAAATTTGAAAATTGAAAATTTTGAAATTTGAATTTTGAAATTTGATTTTTAAATTTTGAATTTTTGAATTTTATAAGGAAAGAGAAAAACAATAAAATGATAACAAACTTAAAAATTTTTAGATCAAAACGAAGAAAATAACTAAGAACAACTTGAAGGTCAAGATGAACACGAAGAACAACTTGAAGATCAAGATGAACACCAAGAAAAAAAATTTTTGAAAAATTTTTTTATAATTAAATAAAAACCAATAACCTCTTAATTTATGAAAAAGCAAAAATAAAAACAAAAATAAAAATAAATAAACAAGCAAAAAGCAAATATTTACAATAACCAATAATAAGGCACACGTTTGCAATTCCTCGGCAACGGCGCCATTTTGACGTTAGGATTTTTGCCAGTAAAGAATTTCATAAAAACAGTCGCGTTGTAGATATAGTCTCTAAACTAACAAAAATCCCTTCGTACAAACGTTTTGGTTGTCACAAGTAACAAACCCCTTTGAAATTGATAACTGAGTATTTAAACCTCGGGTCGTCTTCTAAAGGAATTGCAGGGAGGTGTTCTTATTATTAGTTATGAAAAAGTGTGTTTTGGGGTTTTGGATTAAGGTAAAAAGTTAGTTGAATGACAAGAAAGATAAAATAATAATAAAAATAAACTCTTGGCAAGGTATGAAAAACTGGAAGTCCTATCCTAGTTATCCTTATCAATTGTGATGAGAATTGGATTTTTCTCCCACTTGTTAACCTCTAACTATGAAGGTAAGTTAAGTGGATGAATTAATTTCGATTCCTCGAGTCCTAGTCTTTCCTTGGGAAAGGCTAGAGTTATTGGAACTCGAATTAATTCTTGAAGAATTCCAATTTTCAATCAACAATGAGTTTGATAACTCAAGCGTCACCAATTAATTAACCAAAGCCAAAAGGGAAAATATCTAAATTAAATTAAAAGCATTTATAAATGAAGCAAAGCAAAATTAAATCTGAAAATACCTCGAATTGCATTCACAAAAGAACTTAAATCTGACATAGACATTCATAAATTAAATTGGAGAAATAAATAAAAGAAACATTGAACCTGGGATTGAGAGTCACTCCTAAAACTAAGAGAAGTCCTAAATCCTAATCCTAAGAGAGAGAAGAGAACCTCTCTCTCTAAAAACTACATCTACTCCTAAAATTATGAATGTGAAAACTTTTTCATAAATGGATGCATTCTCCCACTTTATAGCCTTTAATTTGTGTTTTCTGGGCCGAGAACTGGGTCAGAAACAACCCAGAATTCGCTGGTTACGAATTCAAACATGCTGAATTTCCGTCACTGCGATGCGTCCGCATGGAGCACGTGGTCGCGTCGCCTAGCGTCAGGGAAACTATGGCATATTATATATCAAATCGAAGCTCCGGACGTTAGCTTTCCAACGCAACTAGAACCGTGTCGTTTGGACCTCTGTAGCTCAAGTTATGACCATTTTAGTGCGAGAGGGTCAGGCTGACAGCTTTGCAGTTCCTTCAACTTCTTGTATTCCTTCCATTTTTGCATGCTTCCTTTCCATCCTCTGAGCCATTCTTGCCCTGTAATCTCTAAAATCACTTAACACACATATCAAGGCATCTAATGATAATAAGAGAGGATTAATATTAGCAATTATAAGATCAAAGAAGCATGTTTTTAATCATAGCACAAAATCAGGAAGACAAATGTAAAACCATGCAAATAGTATGAATAAGTGGGTAAGGACTTGATAAAAACCACTCAAATGAGTACAAGATAAACCATAAAATAGTGGTTTATCAACCTCCCTACACTTAAACATTAGCATGTCCTCATGCTAAGCTCAAGAGAAGCTATAAAGATGAAGAGGAAGGGTAAAATATATAAAATGCAACCTATCTATATGAATGCAACTACATGCAGAATGTTTTTATCTACTTGGTTTAAAAATAAATAAGTTCTCCAAGACAAACATAAATCAGATTTCACTAATTCAAATTATACAATAAAAGATAAGTAAACTTGTAAGAAGATAGCTCATGAAAGCAGGGAACATAGAATTGAGCACTGAACCCTTACTGGTAGTGTATATCACTCTAACTCTCAAGTGTCTAGGGTCAATCACTCTACTCTTCTCTAGTCATGCTTTCTAAAATTTGTTCTTCACCTAACCAATCAACAATATTTAATATACCAATGCAAACATCATGAGGTCTTTTCAAGGTTGTAATGGGGCTAAGGTAAGGGTAAGGATATATGTATATGGCTAAGTGAGCTTTATAAATTGAATCTTTAATTAACCTAAGCTTTCACTTAACATACATATACTCTATATAACTCTAGTTCATGCCTAGCTACCCAAGATTCCCACTTTTACATCACATACTCATGTATCAACTTTTTCTTTTTAATTTATCACATGTGCATTGATTTTTTCATTAACTCAACATTAGGGTAATTTTGTCCTCTTATTTATTTATTTATATTATATATATATTTTTTTCTTTTTCTCATTTTTTTTAATCATAAAAGCAAACATAACTTATCAATGCACATGGATTTTTCATTATTTTTCTATTTTGGTTTTTCATGAGTAGGTTCCCAAATTTCCCATATTCAAATAAATTAAAAACATGATACATTCCCTTATCAACCCATGTTCCCACAATTTCCCCACACTTATTTGATACACAATCTCTATCTTAAACTAACCAAAGATTCAATTGGGATAATTAATTTGTTTTCTGCTTAAGGCTAGTGATGTGGTAAAATATAGAACAAATGGGGATTAAAAGGCTCAAAATGGTTGACAAGGGTGATTTAAAGGGTAGGCTTATTTGGGATAAGTGAGTTAAAATCAAACAATGGCCTCAATCATGTGCAAGCATATAAATATACTAAATAATGGACATATAGAATGGAACAAAGCAAAGATTGCAATTATAGAGAAGAAAACACACAAGAATAAAATATTTATGGTTAAATAATGTAACCATATAAATAAGCTCAAAATCTCACAGGTTGTGTGTTCTTTGGCTCAAAAACCATGTTCCACATACAACTTCAAACAAGTTTTAACATAAAAATTTTTTCAATTTAAATTAGTGAAATTTTTCAAAGATAGGGTCTTAAAAGAATTTTATTACTTTAACCAAGTAGTAACTAAATGCATACAATCAAACAAATATGCAAATGCAATAACTAATTTAACAAAGAAAATTTAAACATTGGTGTTGAAACAGAAAGGTACTAACCCATGGAGATCGGTATCGACCTCCCCACACTTAAATATTGCACTGTCCTCGGTGCATGCTAAGATGTGCAAGTGGACGGGTGGCTTCAACTGATGCTTTTCTCTATAGATTGTGCAGATTGACTTGCCTGTCTCCCCATGTAAACGTCTTCCGGTTCTCTTCCGGGTGGCCATCCTGAAAGAAAAAGGGAAGAAGAGTAACCCAGAAATAAAGATAGGAAAATAAATACAGTATGGGTGGGTTAATGCCAAATAATAAGGGTCTCAATTACATGGTAGCTACAACATGCAAGTGAGAAAATAATAGAAGCCATGGCATACCAATGGTGCAAAATTTACAACAATGGGGAAGAGAGTGGGGGAGGAGAGATAATATAAATTTATATCAATGCAAAAGTAATACAAATATAAAAGATTGGCATTGATTTAAATAATATTACTCAATCAGAATTAAACAAGTCACTAAGCACCGGGAAAGAGAGAAAGAAGAAGTAAGTAAGAAAGGAGGGAGAAAAAATTAGGATTGGGGAAGAAAAGATAATATAAGTGGTAAATCAGGGATAAGCTGTGCGGCGCAATCGACGCGGACGCGTGGGGCACGCGGTCGCGTGACTTGCACTTATAAGGATTGACTCGGTCGCGTCGGTCATGCGGTCGCATGACACAGTTTATGCTACTGGCGCAAGGGCAGCCTCGCGCTCGCACAACTCTCTGTTCAAAATCATATTAGTGCCAAATTTTAAGTGACGCGATCGCATGGGGCATGCGATCGCATGAGTGGGATTTAAAGGAATATGGCGCGGTCGCGTGGGTCACACGGCCGCGTAGGAAGGATTATGCGTTCAGCACCAATCCAGCACCACTCTCGCACAACTTTCGGGTGTGCACCTCTTTTACGTCGAAATCCAGGGCACGCGGTCGCGTGGGCCACGCGATCGCGTGTGAGGCCATTATTCCCATATGACGCGGTCGCATCAGTGATGCGGTCGCGTGGGACGATTTGTGCCATTGGCACGCCTCCAGCCACACTCTCGCGTGACTTTCTGTTTGTTTTCTTTTCTTCCCATTGCACTGGTGACGCTGACGCGTCAGCGACGCTGCCGCGTTGCGTGCGTGCTTTTTTTTTAAATGCAATATGCAGAATGCAATGCTTAATGTGAATGCTATGAAAACTTCCAGGTTCAATAAAAATTAAAATAAAATAAAAACAAACAACATGAAATAAAATTGAAAAAGAAACGATCATACCATGGTGGGTTGTCTCCCATTGGACAATTGGTGAGCTGCCTGTTATGGTGGCTTGTACTTGAACTCATCCAGGAATCTCCACCAATATTTGTGATTCCAGTAACCTCCGGGGTCCCAAACTAGGCGCAGAAAGTCTTCATGTAAGTTAAAGCAAGTTACAAGGCCCCAAGAGTGTTGATTGCCAGAATGAATTCCGGGGTCCCAAATCTTGCTTTTGCACCTGTCTTCAAGTTGATTATCATGATTCCATCCGGGTGATTTAGCTTTAGAATTCTCACTGAAGCGTCCAAATAACTTCCTAGACCCATTCAATTGAGCTTTACACCAACCTTTGCGTTTAAACTTAAAGCTTCCAACCATAATGAACCTTGCAGGACAATTCTTACCACTGACCATTTTCCTCTTACTCTTAATGCCACAAAGAGCTCTAAGTTGACCATCCGTCTCCAGTAGCCCATATTCAAGTGGAATTAGAAAGCTAAGGGATATGAATTTTACCCACTTGAATGTTGTGAAGGATGATGGCAACTTAGGTGGAGGGGTCTCCAATAACTTTGGCAAGGTGATTTCAAGCTCCACTCCCTTGTGCTCTTTGACAACTTCCACCTCTTTGCAAACTTCTTTAATTTCAACCTCTTTCTCTTGAATCTCCATCTCTTGATCAACCTCTTCCAAGTCTTTAACCATGACATGTCTTGGAGGTTGTACACCCTCCTCAACATCAAATGCAACTGTCTTGGAAGGAGGTTCTATGTCTTGACTTTCCCATGGAGGTTCAGTATCTCCCAAGTCTTCAACCACTTCTTCTTCTTCAATAATTCCGGCTTCCTCCACTTGTTCCAGTACAAATTCATGCTCCTTGCTGTCCACCGGAGTTTCTAATGTCTCCTTCATGCTACGTTCTTCATTAGATTGTTCACATGAAGCCATGGGGGTTCCTTGAGTGTCCGAACGTCGGGAAGCTAATTGATTTATCACTTGATTCAATTGGTGAAGGGTTGCATGAAATCGATCCACTGATTCCTTGAGATGATCCCTTGATTCTTGTTCTGCTTGGATTGCATGATTAGGATCATATGGCTCTTGGTTAGATGGATATGGACATGATGTATATGGAGGTGGTGGCTCCTTCACCTTTAGGGCCTCCTCTAGCTCCTTATGAAGTATGGATTCGCGAAGATGATCCCTTCTCTCTTGTTCCATGTCAATAGCATCATTGGGATCATGTTGCTCTTGGATTGATGGATGTGGGTGCCCTTCCGTGGATGGTGGTGATGGGATGGAGAGATTATTCTGTGGTTGAAAAGGAAGTGCACTAGAGCTTGAGGGTTGATTGTTGAAGGTATTTGGTGGTCTGATTTGGGCGACGAGAGCTTGTATAGTAGAGTTTAGATCAGTAAGTGCTTTCTCCATGGAGGTTTGGGTGGATAGGAGGGTTCATTTGGCTCATAAGGTGGTTGGTATGGTGGACACGGGTTAAGGTCATATGGAGGTGAATGATGAAAAGGGGCTTGTGAGTATGGTGGTCCAGAGTTATTTTGAGGAAAGGGTTCATAGGTATATGGTGGTGGTTGTTGATAGTCCATTGGAGGTGGTTGTTGCCATGAGGGTTGATCAAATCCTTGTTATATGGTGGTGGTTGTTGATAGTCCATTGGAGGTGGTTGTTGCCATAAGGGTTGATCAAATCCTTGTGGCTCCTCCCATCTTTGATTGTTCCAACCTTGATGCCTGTTCTCATTGTAATTTCTTCTTCCTGCAACATAATTGTAACCAGACTCATAGCCAAAGGGGTGAGAGTTCATAGTAGCAAATAAAAATTAAAAACGAAAATAAAAATAAATTTTAAATTAAAAGGTTATTTAAATTTTAAATTTTTGAAATTTGATTTTTAAATTTTGAATTTTTTAATTTAATAAGGAAAGAGAAAAATAATAAAATGATAACAAACTTAAAATTTTTTAGATCAAAACGAAGAAAATAACTAAGAACAACTTGAAGGTCAAGATGAACACGAAGAACAATTTGAAGATCAAGATGAACACCAAGAAAAAAAATTTTGAAAAATTTTTTTATAATTAAATAAAAACCAATAACCTCTTAATTTATGAAAAATCAAAAATAAAAACAAATAAACAAGCAAAAAGCAAATATTTACAATAACCAATAATAAGGCATACGTTTGCAATTCCCTGGCAACAGCGCCATTTTGACGTTAGGATTTTTGCCAGTAAAGAATTTCATAAAAACAGTCGCGTTGTAGATATAGTCTCTAAACCAACAAAAATCCCTTCGTACAAACGTTTTGGTTGTCACAAGTAACAAACCCCTTTGAAATTGATAACCGAGTATTTAAACCTCGGGTCGTTTTCTAAAGGAATTGCAGGGAGGTGTTCTTATTATTAGTTATGAAAAAGTGTGTTTTGGGGTTTTGGATTAAGGTAAAAAGTTAGTTGAATGACAAGAAAGATAAAATAATAATAAAAATAAACTCTTGGCAAGGTATGAAGAACTGAAAGTCCTATCCTAGTTATCCTTATCAATTGTGATGAAAATTGGATTTTTCTCCCACTTGTTAACCTCTAACTATGAAGGTAAGTTAAGTGGATGAATTAATTTCGATTCCTCGAGTCCTAGTCTTTCCTTGGGAAAGGCTAGAGTTATTGGAACTCGAATTAATTCTTGAAGAATTCCAATTTTCAATCAATAATGAGTTTGATAACTCAAGCGTCACCAATTAATTAACCAAAGCCAAAAGGGAAAATATCTAAATTAAATTAAAAGCATTTATAAATGAAGCAAAGCAAAATTAAATCTGAAAATACCTCGAATTGCATTCACAAAAGAATTCAAATCTGACATAGACATTCATAAATTAAATTGGAGAAATAAATAAAAGAAACATTGAACCTGGGATTGAGAGTCACTCCTAAAATTAAGAGAAGTCCTAAATCCTAATCCTAAGAGAGAGAAGAGAACCTCTCTCTCTAAAAACTACATCTACTCCTAAAATTGTGAATGTGAAAGTTTGTTCATGAATGGATGCATTCCTCCACTTTATAGCATCTAATCTGTGTTTTCTGGGTCGAGAACTGGGTCAGAAACAACCCAGAATTCGCTGGTTGCGAATTCAAACATGCTGAATTTCCGTCACTGCGATGCGTCCGCATGGAGCACACGGTCGCGTCTCCTAGCTTCAAAGTAACTATGGCATATTATATATCAAATCGAAGCCTCGGACGTTAGCTTTCCAACGCAACTAGAACCGTGTCGTTTGGACCTCTGTAGCTCAAGTTATGGCCATTTTAGTGCGAGAGGGTCAGGCTGACAGCTTTGCAGTTCCTTCAACTTCTTGTATTCCTTCTATTTTTGCATGCTTCCTTTCCATCCTCTGAGCCATTCTTGCCCTGTAATCTCTGAAATTACTTAACACACATATCAAGGCATCTAATGGTAATAAGAGAGGATTAATATTAGCAATTATAAGATCAAAGAAGCATGTTTTCAATCATAGCACAAAATCAGGAAGGCAAATGTAAAACCATGCAAATAGTATGAATAAGTGGGTAAGGACTTGATAAAAACCATTCAAATGAGCACAAGATAAACCATAAAATAGTGGTTTATCAAGGTCAGCATTCTCTGTTGCCGTTTTGAGCCCCAATTCGACAAAGGGGGTATAATTGTCACGCGTTTTATAAGGTGAGGGTTTTAAATGTATTTTTTAATCTCGAGGGATGAAAATGTCCGCGTTTAAAAAGACCAGGGATCTATTTGTCTTTTACTCTTTTCTTGAGTTTTTTATTCTCCAGACGCAATCCAAACTGATCTGCTCTAAGCCATACCCCTCATTCTTCCTCCTTTGTTTCTCCTTTTGCTATCATCTCCAAATGAGTATTACATGCCCTAACCTCATGCCAATACTCTCGCAACAATAGCAAAAATTACCAATCCTCTCATATTTGAGGTGAAGATCAATAACTTTGCTATTGCTATCAGAGATCTTGAGTTTTAATTTCAGAGGTTTGGTTATGTCTATTAATACTTGTATTTTTACAATTCTTTCCTCCTTACCCCTCATAGAAAAAATTTTCTACATCCATTACTTTTTCCATCGTCTATCCAATTCTCCTTTCTAGCCCAATAGTCTTGCAATGTTCAAGTATTCCCCACAATTGTATTCATATAGGGAACATGGAAAAATTTTGAATCTGCGATCGGTATATCTTCATTCCATCGCCTTATATTCAGAATATAATTTTTGAAAACTCAAGGGGATTTTTTCTCCACTATGAGTAGTTCAATTTCATCATCAAAGAAGAACTGGAAAAGGTTACCTCCATGGTCTTAGACTTTAAAATTCTTTGGCTGTCTCTTGATTGGAGTGCCACTTATAGAGTATCTGCACTGAATGGTCGATCCACTAAAAACGGCCCTACTAGACTTTTAGAGCATTTCTCTAGTCCCTCCTTAATATCTTCATCCCCAAAGTGAATTATTTGTTCTTCTTCTTTTTCTAACTGGTTTTTACTCTATTCGTAAAAATCAGAGGAAACTATCATGATCGACCTAAGACATACCACAAGGTTAATTTTAAAAGTAAAGATTTATCTATAAAATTCAAGTTAATACTCAAAATGGCCCCTAAAATTTGGGGACAGACTCAATTTGACCCTCGAAATTTCAATTGACTCAATTTGAACCCCCAATTTTTAATAAGTGAATCACGTTAGCCCTTCTGTTAATCTCCGTTAACGGCACGCTTACCTGAAATGTTAAGTGACACATGGGCCTGACACCCAGCCGTATTAAACGACGTTGTTTTCTCCTTAGCGCGTAATCTCTCTTCAAACGACATCATTTTATCCATTTTGAGGTTAAAATTCAACAACACTGCATTACCCATTGATCAAGCCACTCAAAATAGGAAAACTCTTCTTCTTCTTCTTCATTCTCTCGCATGCACCATACTGTGGAAGATCAATATCGCTGCTAGTGTAGGTCGCCAGCAAAGCTCGTCGCACGCGTTCCCATTTACTAGCACGAGGAAGAAGAAGCTGCGCACCACTGTTTCTCTGAAAAAGGTTAGTAACACAAGCATTTTATGTTTAGGTTCAATGTTATGTTTTGTGTCTTCTCTTGGTTGGGGTTTACAGGCCATTGATTGGTGCTCTATTTGATGCTCAAATGGATTGAGTGCATTGTGAAAGAAGATAGTTTGAGTTATTGATCCGCTTCTGTTAGGGTTTTTTTTTTAAAAAAGACTAGTTATGATTAATGTTAACTGTGTTACAGAGAAGAAAGCACATCCAAGTTAGTGAAGTCTACCACTTCTTTATGTACCAGTTTTTCCTTATAGATAATTTCAATAACTGAGCTTTTACTGTGATTAGTGTTAACTGTGTTTCTTTGACAAATTACTTGGTTAAGTTTTCTGTAATGATATTTTTTTCTGAAAATATAAAATGAGAAATTCATGAATGAGTAAATAGATTATGCTTGTCAATGTGATAATGGATAGCTATTAATTATAGATAACAAAAATTGTGTAGTTGTTGTTACAGGGATAACTTTTGTATATGATTTTTTATATTTTCTGTTCTAAAAAAAGATTGCTTGGCATGTTAATGTTGAGTCCTCTGATACATGATATAAAAGGCGTTGGATGTTGAAGATAAGTTGTTAATTGTTTGAATTATATTTGTAGATGGGTGATTTGATAACCATTGTCTATCATCACGGAGGCAGCTTTGTTACTAATAATGATGGCAGTGTAGTTTACGAAACAGACAATACGGATGAATTAAGTAGACTACATGAAGATAGATTGGATGTATTTTCACTGAAGGATTACTATAAGGAGCTTGGTTATGCTGACATTTTTGAATGTTGGTGGCTTATTCCTGGGAGACTGATGAGCGGATAATTTATACGCTTTTTGGCATTGTTTTTAGTATGTTTTTAGTATATTTTAGTTAGTTTTTATTATGTTTTTATTAGTTTTTAAATAAAAATCACATTTCTGAACTTTACTATGAGTTTGTGTATTTTTCTGTAATTTCAGGTATTTTCTAGCTGAAATTGAGGGACCTGAGCAAAATCTAATTCAGAGGCTGAAAAAGGACTGCAGATGCTGTTGGATTCTGACCTCCCTGCACTCGAAGTGGATTTTTTGGAGCTACAGAAGTCCAATTGGCGTGCTCTCAATTGCGTTGGAAAGTAGACATCCTGGGCTTTCCAACAATATATAATAGTCTATACTTTGACCAAGATTTGATGGCCCAAACTGGCGTTCCAAGTCAGCTTAAGAATTCTGGCGTCAAAACGCCAGAACTGGCACAAAAGCTGGAGTTAAACGCCCAAACTGGACAAAAGCTGGCGTTTAACTCCAAGAAAAGTCTCTACATATGAAAGCTTCAATGCTCAGGCCAAGCACACACCAAGTGGGCCCGAAAGAAGATTTCTGCATTAATTACTTATTTCTGTAAACCCTAGGCTACTAGTTCTCTATAAATAGGACCTTTTACTATTGTATTTTCATCTTTGATAAGTCTTATGCTATCTTAGATGCTTTTGGAGGCTGGCCTCACGGCCATTCCTAGACCTTGTTCTTATGTATTTTCAACGGTGGAGTTTCTACACACCATAGATTAAGGTGTGGAGCTCTGCTGTTCTTCATGAATTAATGCAAAGTACTATTGTTTTTCTATTCAACTCAAGTCTATTTCTTCTCCAAGATATTCATTCGCACCCAAGAACATGATGAATGTGATGATTATGTGACACTCATCACCATTCTCACCTATGAACGCGTGCCTGACAACCACTTCCGTTCTACATGCAAACCAGCTTGAATGTGTATCTCTTGGGTTTCTAATCTAAGATTAGAATCTTCGTGGTATAGGCTAGAATTATTGGCGGCCATTCCTGAGATCCGGAACGTCTAAACCTTGTCTGTGGTATTCTGAGTAGGATATGGGAAGGGATGACTGTGACGAGCTTCAAACTCGCGAGTGTTGGGCGTGTGACAGACGCAAAAGGATCAATGGATCCTATTCCAACATGGTCGAGAACCGACAGATGATTAGCCGTGCGGTGACAGCGTGCGTAGAACATTTTCACTGAGAGGACGGGAAGTAGCCATTGACAACGGTGATGCCCAACATAAATCTTGCCATGGAAAGGAGTATGAATGATTGGAAGAAGGCAATAGGAAAGCAGAGGTTCAGGAGGAACAAAGCATCTTCATACGCTTATCTGAAATTCCTACCAATGAATTACATAAGTATCTCTATCTCTATCTTTATTTTATGTTTTATTTATCTTTAATTATCAATCCTCCATAACCATTTAAATCTACCTGACTGAGATTTACAAGATGACCATAGCTTGCTTCAAGCCGACAGTCTCCGTGGGATCGACCCTTACTCACGTAAGGTATTACTTGGACGACCCAGTGCACTTGCTGGTTAGTTGTGCGGAATAGTGACAAAGTGTGATTCACGTTTGAGAGCTCCAAGTCTTTGGCGCCATTGTTGATGATCACAATTTTGTGCACCAAGTTTTTGGCGCCGTTGCTGGGGATTGTTCGAGTTTGGACAACTGACGGTTCATCTTGTTGCTTAGATTAGGTAATTTTACTTTTTATTTTCAAAAAAATTTTTTAAAATAAAAAAATTTTCTATTTTGTTCTTCAGAGTTTTTAAGAATGAATTCTAGAGTTTCATGATGATCTGTTGAAGTCTGGCTAGCTGTGAAGCCATGTCTAATCTTATTGGACCGAGGTTTCAACTTATCATCACAAGAGCTTGTTGATTTCTATCAATTTTGCTGTTGTTAGTAATGATCTGCTAAAGCTTGGCTGGCCATTGGCCATGTCTAGTGTTTTGGACCGGAGCTTTCATTGAAAGCTTGGCTGGCTAGTAAGCCATGTCTAATTCCTGGACCGGAGTCTTAGACTAGCATTGCAATGATTCCTGGAACTCTTATTAAAAATCTTGAACCCCTTTATTTTCTTTTCCACTCAATTTTCGAAAAATCACAAAAAAAAATTTATAAAACCATAAAAATCAAAAATATTTTATGTTTCTTGTTTGAGTCTAATATCAATTTTTAAGTTTGGTGTCAATTGCATGTCTTTATTCTTCTTGCATTTTTTGAATATATGCATTATGTTCTTCATTGATCTTCAAGTTGTTCTTGATGATTTCAGTGCTTTGATCTTTAATTTCTCTTATTCTGTGTCTTTTGTTGTTTCTTACATGCATTTTCAAATTGTTATAGTCCTTAGTATACAAACTTCTAAGTTTGGTGTCTTGCATGCATTGTTTATTTGATCTTAGTTGCATTTCTATTGTTTCTCATAAAAAAAATTTCAAAATTATGTCTTTTCAAGTTAATAATACAGAGAATTAAAGATTCAGAACAGACAGCAAAGGAATTACACAGAAAAAGTTGGGCATTCAAAACGCCCAGTGAAAAAGGAAAACTGGCGTTTAAACGCCAGCCAGGGTACCTGGCTGGGCGTTAAACGCCCAAAAAGGTATCATTTTGGGCGTTAAACGCCAAAATGGATGCCATTCAGGGCGTTTAACGCCAGGATGACACTAGAGGGAAGATTTTGTTTTTAATTCAAATCTTTTTCAAATATTCATATTCTTTCAAAATCAAATCTTTTTCAAATCATATCTTTTCAATCATATCCTTTCAAAATCAATTTCTTTCAATTTTTTTTATTTATTACTATTTTCGAAAATCCTTGCTACAATTAATAATTTAATTCAAAATTTTCTAGTTGTTATTTGCCTATTAAGAAAGGATCAAAAGTTTTAATTCTAGAATCATATCTTCTAATTTCTTGTTAGTCAAGTAATCAACTTTAATTTTAAAACTTTCTCTTTTTAATTTGATTTTCAATCATATCTTCTCAATCATATCTTTTCAATCACATCTTTTTCAAAATTAAGTTTTAATCATATCTTTTTTATTTCTAATTTCAAAATCTTTTTCAAAAATCACTTAATTTCTTTCCCAATCTTAATTTTCAAAAATCCTTTACCAAATTTTCAAAATTTCTTTTAATTATTTCAAAATCTTTTACTTTAATTTCGAAAATTCTTCCCCTCTTCTCACATCCTTCTATTTAAGGGACTAACACTCCTCCTCAAGGTGCAATTCGAACTGTATCCTTCTTAATAAGCTCGAATTCTCTTCTATCTACCTTCTCCTTCTATTCTTCTTTTCCTCTGACACCTCAAGGAATCTCTATACTGTGACATAGAGGATTTCATACTTTCTTCTTCTCTCTTTCATATGAGCAGGAGTAAGGACAAAGACATTCTGGTTGAGGCTGATCCTGAACCCGAAAGGACCTTGAAGAGAAAGCTGAGAGAAGCTAAAGTACTACTCTCTGTAGAGGACCTAACAGAGCTTTTCAAACAAGAAGAAGCCATGGCAGCCGAAAACACCAACAATGCAAGGAAGGTGCTTGGTGACTTTACTGCACCTACTCCTGACTTCTATGGGAGAAGCATCTCTATCCCTGCCATTGGAGCAAACAATTTTGAGCTTAAGCCTCAATTAGTTTCTCTAATGCAACAGAATTGCAAGTTTCATGGACTTCCATTGGAAGATCCTCATCAGTTCTTAGCTGAATTCTTGCAAATCTGTGACACTGTCAAGACCAATGGGGTTGATCCTGAGGTCTACAAGCTTATGCTTTTTCCCTTTGCTGTAAGAGACAGAGCTAGGACATGGTTGGACTCACAACCTAAAGAAAGCCTGATTTCTTGGGAAAAGCTAGTTAATGCCTTCTTGGCAAAGTTCTTTCCACCTCAAAAATTGAGTAAGCTTAGAGTGGAAGTCCAAACCTTCAGGCAGAAGGAAGGTGAATCCCTCTATGAAGCTTGGAAAAGATACAAGCAATTGATCAGAAGGTGTCCTTCTGACATGCTTTCATAATGGAGCATCATAGGTATCTTCTATGATGGTCTGTCTGAACTGTCCAAGATGTCATTGGACAGCTCTGCTGGAATATCTCTTCATCTGAAGAAGACGCCTGCAGAAGCTCAGGAACTCATTGAAATGGTTGCAAATAACCAATTCATGTACACCTCTGAAAGGAATCATGTGAATAATGGGACAAATCAGAAGAAAGGAGTTCTTGAAATTGATACTCTGAATGCCATACTAGCTCAGAACAAAATATTGACTCAACAAGTCAATATGATTTCTCAGAGTCTGTCTGGAATGCAAGCAGCAACAGGCAGTACCAAAGAAGCTTCATCTAAAGAAGAAGCTTATGATCCTGAGAACCCAGCAATGGAAGAGGTGAATTACATGGGAGAACCCTATGGAAACACCTATAATCCTTCATAGAAAAATCATTCAAATCTCTCATGGAAGGATCAACAGAGACCTCAACAAGGTTTCAACAATAGTAATGGTGGAAGAAACAGGTTTAGCAATAGCAAGCCTTTTCCATCATCTTCTCAGCAACAGACAGAGGATTCTAAGCAGAGCCACCCTGACTTAGCAACTATAGTCTCTGATCTAATTAAAACCACTCAAAGTTTCATGACTGAAACAAGGTCCTCCATTAGAAATTTGGAGGCACAAGTAGGTCAGCTGAGCAAGAAAGTTACTGAACTCCCTCCTAGTGCTCTTCCAAGCAATACAGAAGAGAATCCAAAAGGAGAGTGCAAGGCCATCACGATAGATCATTCAAGTGAATGAAGACTCCCTTGTGTTTAAAGCTCAAGGATATCCCTCTATAACCATGGAGAGGAAGCATGAAGAGCTTCTCTCAATACAGAGTCAGACAGAGCCCCCACAGTCAAACTCTAAGTTTGGTGTTGGGAGGCCACAACCAACCTTTAGGTTTGGTGTTGAACCCCCACATTCAAACTCTAAGTTTGGTGTTGGGAGGTTCCAACATTGCTCTAAACATCTGTGAGGCTCCATGAGAGCCCACTGTCAAGCTATTGATATTAAAGAAGCGCTTGTTGGGAGGCAACCCAATCTTTAATTATCTATGTTAAATTTCTATTTTATGTTTTTTGTAGATTGATGATCATGTGAAGTAAAAAAAAATAATTGAAAAAGTAAAAACAGAAGAAAAAACAGTATTAAAAACAGAATACCCTAGAGGAGAAACTTACTGGCGTTTAAACGCCAGTAAGGGTAGCAGAATGGGCGTTAAACGCCCAATCTGGCACCATTCTGGGCGTTTAACGCCAGAAATGGGCACCAGACTGACGTTTAACGCCAGGAATGGGCAAGAAGTTGGCGTTAAACGCCAGAAATGGGCAGCAGCCTGGCGTTTAACGCCAGGATTGGCAGAAAGGGGCATTTTTGCACGCCACTTTGTGCAGGGATGAGATATCCTTGACACCTCAGGATCTGTGGACACCACAGGATCCCCACCTACCCCACCTCTCTCTCTCTTCTTCACCCATTCACCAATCACCTCAATACTTCTTCCCCAAAAAACCCTCACCTATCAAATCCCACCATTCTCTTCACCACTCACAATTCATCCTTCATAAAACCCCACCTACCTCACCATTCAAATTCAAACCACTTTCCCACCCAAACCCACCCATAATGGCCGAACCATACCCCCCTCTCCACTCCTATATAAACCCATCTTCACTCCTTCATTTTCACACAATATACACACTAATTCTCCCCCTTGGCCGAAATACTAAGCCCCCTCCATCTCCTCTATTTCTTCTTCTTATACTCTCTTCTTTCTTCTTTTGCTCGAGGACGAGCAAACCTTCTAAGTTTGGTATGGTAAAAGCGTTGCTTTTTGTTTTTCCATAACCATTTATGGCACCTAAGGCCGGAGAAACCTCTAAAAAGAGAAAAGGGAAGGCAAAAGCTTCCACCTCCGAGTCATGGAAGATGGAAAGATTCATCTCAAGGGTGCACCAAGACCACTTCTATGAAGTTGTGGCCAAGAAGAAGGTGATCCCCGAGGTCCCTTTCAAACTCAAAAAGGGTGAATATCCAGAGATCTGACATGAGATTCGAAGAAGAGGTTAGGAAGTTCTCACCAACCCCATTCAACAAGTCGGAATCTTAATGGTTCAAGAGTTCTATGCCAATGCATGGATCACCAAGAACCATGATCAAAGTGTGAACCCAGACCCAAAGAATTGGCTTACAATGGTTCAGGGAAAATGCTTAGATTTTAGTCCAGAGAATGTAAGGTTGGCATTCAACTTGCCCATGATGCAAGGAGATGCACACCCCTATACTAGAAGGGTCAACTTTGATCAAAGGTTGGACCAAGTCCTCATAGACATCTGTGAAAAGGGCGCTCAATGGAAGAGAGATTCAAGAGGGAAGCCGGTTCAACTAAGAAGGCATGATCTCAAGCCTGTGGCTAGGGGATGGTTGGAGTTCATCCAACGCTCAATCATTCCCACTAGCAACCGGTCTGAAGTTACTATAGACCGGGCTATCATGATCCATAGCATCATGATTAGGGAGGAAGTAGAAGTTCATGAAGTTATATCCCAAGAACTCTACAAGATGGCGAACGAGTCCTCTACTTTGGCAAGGTTAGCCTTCCCTCATCTCCTTTGTCACCTCTGCAATTCAGCTGGAATTGACATAGAGGAAGACATCCTTATTGATGAGGATAAGTCCATCACTAAGAAAAGGATGGAGCAAACAAGAGATCCCACTCATGGACATGAGGAAATTCCTCACCATGAAACCCCTGAGATGCCTCAAGGGATGCATTTTCCTCCACAAAACTATTGGGAGCAAATCAACACCTCCCTAGGAGAATTAAGTTCCAACGTGGGACAACTAAGGGTGGAGCACCAAGAACATTCTATCCTCCTTCATGAAATTAGAGAAGACCAAAGAGTCATGAGAGAGGAGCACAAAGGCAAGGAAGAGACATTGAGGAGCTCAAGCACTCCATTAGATCTTCAAGAGGAAGAACAAGCCGCCATCACTAAGGTGGACCCGTTCTTTAATCTCCTTGTTCTTTATTTATTGTTTTTCGAATTTTTATGCTTTATGTTTATTTATGTGTGTGTCTTTATTACATGATCACTAGTGTCTAAGTGTCTATGCCTTAAAGCAATGAAAATGAATCCATCACCTTTCTTAAATGAAAAATGTTTTTAATTGAAAAAGAAAAAGAAGTGCATGAATTTCGAATTTTATAACAAGATTAATTATTTTGATGTGGTGGCAATACTTTTGTATTTCTGAATGAATGCTTGAACAGTGCATATTTTTGAATTTGTTGTTCATGAATGTTAAAATTGTTGGCTCTTGAAAGAATGATGGAAAAGGAAAAATGTTATTTGATAATCTGAAAAATCATAAAATTGATTCTTGAAGCAAGAAAAAGCAGTGAAAAGCTTGCAAAAAAAAAGAGAGAAAAAGAAAGAAAAGCAAGCAGAAAAAGCCAGTAACCCTTTAAACCAAAAGGCAAGGGTAAAATAAAAAGGATCCAAGGCTTTGAGCATCAGTGGATAGGAGGGCCCACAGGAATAAAATCCTGGCCTAAGCGGCTAAACCAAGCTGTCCCTAACCATGTGCTTGTGGCGTGAAGGTGTCAAGTGAAAACTTGAGACTGAGCGGTT
>NC_029788.2:112655563-112660196 GCF_000816755.2 Arachis ipaensis
AAAATGCTTTGGGTCACGGCCAAGACTCATAAAGTAGCTGTGTTCAAGAATCAACATACTTAACTAGGAGAATCAATAACACTATCTGGATTCTGAGTTCCTATAGAAGCCAATCATTCTGAACTTCAAAGGATAAAGTGAGATGCCAAAACTGTTCAGAAGCAAAAAGCTAAAAGCCCCGCTCATCTAATTAATACTGATCTTCATAGATGTTTTTGGAATTCATTTTATATTCTCTTCTTTTTATCCTATTTGATTTTCAGTTGCTTGGGGACAAGCAACAATTTAAGTTTGGTGTTGTGATGAGCGGATAATTTATACGCTTTTTGGCATTGTTTTTAATATATTTTTAGTATATTTTAGTTAGTTTTTATTATGTTTTTATTAGTTTTTAAATAAAAATCATATTTCTAGACTTTACTATAAGTTTGTGTGTTTTTCTATGATTTCAGGTATTTTTTTGCTGAAATTGAGGGACCTGAGCAAAATCTGATTCAGAGGCTGAAAAAGGACTGCAGATGCTGTTGGATTCTGACATCCCTACACTCGAAGTGGATTTTCTGGATCTACAGAAGCCCAATTGGCGCGCTCTCAACTGCGTTGGAAAGTAGACATCCTGGGCTTTCCAACAATATATAATAGTCTATACTTTGCTCAATATTTGATGGCCCAAACCGGCGTTCCAAGTCAGCTTAAGAATTTTGACGTCAAAACTCCAGAACTGGCACAAAAGTTGGAGTTAAACGCCCAAACTAGCACAAAAGCTGGCGTTTAACTCCAAGAAAAGTCTCTACACATGGAAGCTTTAATGCTCAGTCCAAGCACACACCAAGTGGGCCCGGAAGAAGATTTCTGTATTAATTACTTATTTCTATAAACCCTAGGCTACTAGTTCTCTATAAATAGGACCTTTTACTATTGTATTTTCATCTTTGATAAGTCTTATGCTATCTTAGACGCTTTTGGAGGCTGGCCTCATGGCCATGCCTAGACCTTGTTTTTATGTATTTTTAACGGTGGAGTTTCTACACACCATAGATTAAGGTGTGGAGCTCTGCTGTTCTTCATGAATTAATGCAAAGTACTATTATTTTTCTATTCAACTCAAGTCTATTTCTTCTCCAAGATATTCATTCGCACCCAAGAACATGATGAATGTGATGATTATGTGACACTCATCACCATTCTCACCTATGAACGCGTGCCTGACAACCACTTCCGTTCTACATGCAAACAAGCTTGAATGTGTATCTCTTGGGTTTCTAATCTAAGATTAGAACCTTCGTGGTATAGGCTAGAATTATTGGCGGCCATTCCTGAGATCCGAAACATCTAAACCTTGTCTGTGGTATTCTGAGTAGGATCTGGGAAGGGATGACTGTGACGAGCTTCAAACTCGGGAGTGTTGGACGTGTGACAGACGCAAAAGGATCAATGGATCCTATTCCAACATGATCGAGAACCGACAGATGATTAGCCGTGTAGCATCTTCATACGCTTATCTGAAATTCCTACCAATGAATTACATAAGTATCTCTATCTCTATCTTTATTTTATGTTTTATTTATCTTTAATTATCAATCCTCCATAACCATTTAAATCTGCCTGACTGAGATTTACAAGATGACCATAGCTTGCTTCAAGCCGACAGTCTCCGTGGGATCGACCCTTACTCACGTAAGGTATTACTTGGACGACCCAGTGCACTTGCTGGTTAGTTGTGCAGAATTGTGACAAAGTGTGATTCACGTTTGAGAGCTCCAAGTCTTTGGCGCCATTGTTGATGATCACAATTTTGTGCACCAGAGACCATTAAAGAGTGGACTGAGAGCACTTTCACATGACAAGGAATTGTTAGAGATATGCTATCTTGCAAGAATGAACCAAGAAAGAGTCCACTTATATTTTGAGCATGGAGTTTCCCAACCTCATGATGATGAAGTACCTGAGTTAATAGAGTTTACTCCCATTGCTCCTGAAGAAGACAAGGATGCACCTATCACCACACCAAATCCAACAAGAAGCTCAAATGATGTCTTAACTACAAAGCCCAATGAAGAACTAGCAGTCCAAACCCAACTCGAAGCACTAGTCCATGTAACACCCTAATATTCAAATCCTTATGCTCGAGTCATAAGTCAATGATATTACGGTGGTACGACTCTCAGGTGGATTTTTAATAAATAAATATAGGTAATTTCGAAAGGAGTATTAATTGAGAAGCCTGAAAAGAGTAGAAATAAAATCGCGAAGACGTATCTCTCACGTTTCGACAACAAAAGATAAACCGTGAAGCCGAAAACGATATACGGACAAGGCGTAGAGGAGATTAAGAGATAGATAACAGATAGATATATATAACATAAGTAAATAGCTACTAGTCGCGACCCGCGAAGTTTAGGTCGGCTAGAGTACATTATGAAATTAGTTGACAACAGTATATCCTAATCTCTCCCGAAGGAAACATGAGAGCCTCTATAGGCAAATTCAAAGAGTTCAATACATAATATAAACTTTCCAAAACAAAGGTGGAGAGATTCTAATCAAAACACAAAGTAGAGGAAATAAAGATCTTCGCCGTCTCTCAGACGACCCACAACTCACTTCTGAGCACCTGGACCTGTATCTGAAAAACAAGAGATATATACGGAATGAGAACCCCGGGCCCATGGGTTCCCAGTACGGTAAAAGTATTAACTTGGAGCAAGTGGGACGAACCACAACCCTTGCTACTATCCAAGTATCACAAATAAACATTTATTCATAATCACCCTTCATTATTATCAATCCTCAGACAATGACCCGGAGCAAGCGGGACGAACCACGACCCTTGCTACTACCCAGGTATCACAAATACACATTTATTCAAAACCCCACGATTAAACTCGTTTATCATAATCCTCCTTTCCCGTCTCATACCCGGAGCAAGTGGACAACGCCACTGCCTACTACCCGGGGTCGCACATCACATTTCAATATTTTTTCATTATTATCCATTTAACATATTCATTCATTAATCATATATGCATTTATACTCAGCCATAAACAATAATGGCTTTGCCGTAACCCGGCGATAACTCAGCCATCCGGCTCATGGTCCAATCAAGAACGGGCCATTTATCAATAAATATAGCCCTCCGGCTCATGGCATACACGGTACTTCCACCGTCATCCTCCATATCTCATATAATCATCTTTGATCATCATTGATCATAAATTTTTTCCTTGCTTCACTCGCAAGTTACCACATCCCCTAGCTCATTGCTAGGCATATCAGAATGATTTAATACATAAGAGGTGAGATCGGAGGCTTAGAAGTATGAGATTTGGCTTTTAAAACTCAAAAATCAACTTTGGCATGAAAAGAGGACCACGCGTACGCGCACTCCACGCGTACGCGTGGATGGCCANNAGATAGATATATATAACATAAGTAAATAGCTACTAGTCGCGACCCACGAAGTTTAGGTCGGCTAGAGTACGTTATGAAATTAGTTGACAACAGTATATCTTAATCTCTCCCGAAGGAAACATGAGAGTCTCTATAGGCAAATTCAAAGAGTTCAATACATAATATAAACTTTCCAAAACAAAGGTGGAGAGATTCTAATCAAAACACAAAGTAGAGGAAATAAAGATATTCGTCGTCTCTCAGACGACCCACAACTCACTTCTGAGCACCTGGACCTGTATCTGAAAAACAAGAGATATATACGGAATGAGAACCCCGGGCCCATGGGTTCCCAGTACGGTAAAAGTGCCAAATAAATTCAATGTACTGTAACAAAAACTCACTAAGCATCCTAAACTTCTTCACCAATTATTCATCCTAGGTTCTCGCTAATCAATGAATAGGCAACTGTCATAAGGGAGTGCTAAATTCAATTCATGTTTCACATGTTTCCCAACTCGCTGACTCTTCCACGAATCAGACTCAGAATCATAAGCAAAACCATCACCAGTTGTTCTGCCTCAGCAGTTCTATATCAATACATCATCATGCAATCGCATCATCAATTCATCCCATCAAGAACAGCCCTCACACCCACCGACACCAGCATGAGGGACCTCTCAGTTGTACAAACACAAGCAATACAGGCAAGTAATACACAAACATGATACAAGTAGAACAAGTAGCATATAGTCAGGTAACATGGCATATATGATGTAGAAATCCAAGTCAAATGGCAAACCCAAACAATTCAAACATATGCAAATGATGAATGCCTACCCTATGGCTGATGATATCATCTGTCGGTTATATAGCCAACCCGACATGTCCTGGTAGCTAACCATTGGACAGAAACACCCCTTGCTACTGCCCGCTCAACCCAGAGCCAGTGAAATAATCACTACTGCGGCTACTACCCAGGCGGGTGTCTAAAAGCTCAACCTAGAGCGAGTGGATTCACCACTACTGTCGCTACTACCCAGGCGTCGCAATCTCTAACCTGGAGCAAGTGGGACGAACCACAACCCTTGCTACTACCCAGGTATCTCAAGCATTAGCCCGGAGCAAGTGGGACGAACCACAACCCTTGCTACTGCCCAGGCATCTCAAACATATATTCATTCAATCTCAATTCATATTATCAACATTCATTGTTACCAAATCTCAAACATTAACTTGGAG
>NC_029788.2:112660202-112670093 GCF_000816755.2 Arachis ipaensis
AACATACATATCTCTAATGCATCATCATACCATCAAGGCATCAATAATCATAATCACATATATGATCACATAATATATCTCAACCGAACCAAACATACCTCGTCTACATAATTTCACCTAAAATTAACAAATTCCACACTTCAACTTCTCAAACCTTATTATTCAATAACCAACCTAATCATTCATATATTCATTATCTGAAATTCATCCAATCACTTGTTTAAATATTTCTACCTTCCCTAATTATAATTCCTCATTTCTTAATCTTATTTACCCATAATCAATTTCCTCAGTTGTAATACCAGACAGATCTCAGCCGGTACTGCCGGTCAAAATTCCACTGCGCACTTTTACGCAGAAAACTATATTTTCCGACTCGGAAAAATTCACTGAATCCAAATATCGTATTTAAATTATCAAATTCCAATTGCCAAATCTTCCAACCATATTCGCTCCTATTTAACTTATTATTTACTAAATTTCGGTTAGACCGGGTATTACAGTCCAGGCCCAAGGAGATCTACCAATCCAGGCCCAACCTAAATCACCAACCCAGGCCCAACCTGAATCACCAACCCAGGCCCAACCTGAATCACCAACCTAGGCCTAACCTAATCTACTAGCCAAGCACAACTTATCTAAACCCAATCCCACCTCAACCAAATCCACCACCACTAACATCAAACCCAAACCCAAGGCCGAACCTAAACCCAAACTAAAGCTCACTACATCTAACACTGCTAAGACCAACCATACATCATCTAAATCTGCAAACAAACCCAAACCCAAGAACAAATCCTCATCATCTAAAGTCACAATCAGTAAGCCTACCAATAAGCTTCAACCCAAATCCACTTCAGTGAATTCTGCCAAGACCAAACCTATTACCAAATCATCTGCTAGATCAGTAAGTAAAATAGTGGAAAGTCGGGATGGTGGAGACCAGACCAGCAGTAGTAGTGACTCATATGATTCTGTAGAGGACAGCCTATATAGGCCTAACCCATTTGAAAGCTCAAGTGACTCTGATATTGATGGTGGAATTTCTGAAGCAAGAAAGAGGGATTTAAAGTTCAAGCATGCACTAGGGTCTGCCTGGGAAAAGGGGAAAGAGAAAGTGTTAGTGGAAGATGATGGAATTGTAGTGGAGAACTCTAATGAGGAGGTGGACTGGTTACAAGTGTTAGGGAAGAACCATGGTTTACATTATGATGCTTATGATCCAATGCATGACGACTCCGATGGAAAAGACTCTTGGCAATCAGAAGAGTTAAACCACCCCCCCAGATACTGAAGATGAACTTAGTGACAAAGAAAGTGATGACATGTTTCCAATATTCTCACAAGGTACTCGGTTTGGACAGCTGATGCTCCAAGTTGGAATGAAATTTAACACTAAACAAGAATTTATGGAAGCTGTGAGAGACTTTACGATTCAAGAGGGAAGGCAAATAAAATTCAGAAGAAATGAAAGCTACAGGGTGGGGGCAGTTTGCAAGTGGAAGAATGAAGAAGTTAAATGTCCATGGGTTGCATATGCATATAAGGACCATGAGGAGACATACTGGCAGTTAAAGACGTTCAATAATGAGCATGTCCTAGAATGAACAAAAACAGGACAGCAAATAAGAAGTGGCTTGCTCAGAACTTAGTCAAGAAGTTGAGGAAATACCATAACTTGAAGTATTGTAAGGCAGTAGCTTATTTCAAGAGGAGATGTGACCTGGATTTGAACAAGTCCTCCTTGACTAGAGCTTTAACAGATGCAAGGAATGCGGTGTATGGTGATGCAGCTACACAGTATGGTAGACTTAGGCAGTGTTTGGATAGTGTCTTTGAGACACAAATACATAGACACAAATACACAGTAAGACATAGACACAGAATACACAATTTTTTTTTGCTATGTTTGGTAATGATGTACAAGACACATTGATCTCAACCAAACATCATATTTACCCCTATTACTGCAACACCACTACCAACATTGCTTTCAACCATTACTGCCATTAATTTTTCAGCCGCAGTCTAAATAACTATGAAATATCAAATCTTTAAGCCAATAATCAAATCAATAATTTTTTTATATATAAAAAATTAAAATAGAGATCCAAGAAAAAAAAAAGAAACTTGAACAAAATATATCCAATAAAAAAGAATAATGAAAAAAAATACAAGAAACAAGCACAATTTGAAAAATAGATATGAAGGCGGTGAAGACAGATCTATACACAGGGAGAGGCAACGGAGGCGTCAGCGTCGGCACGAACCAACAAAGGCAACGGAGGTGGGTGAAGGTAGATCTAGAGGCAAGGCGAGGCAATAGAGGCATCGACACAAGCGACGAAGAAGAGAGGTGAACCAAGTTAGATCTGGAGGTGGCACGACGATGGGATGACGGAAGGCGACAAGGAGGCGGCACAACGATGGTGACAACAACAACGCTGAGAGGGAGATGAGGGCAGTGGCGGAGGAAGAGAGAAAAGGCAGAAGAGAGGAAGAGAGGCAGACAAAGGAAGGAGGCGGTGGCGACGCCGGAAGTAGTGGCGGTGACAATGGTGGAAGGAGAAGGCAGGGGTAGAACAGAGGTTGGAAGGTGGAATGAATTGGAGAAGAAGAGGGAGAGTTATGATGTTAAGGTAAAGGATAAAATTGGAATTTTAAAAAATAACTAGGGATAAAATTAAAAAAATTTGTGTCTCATGGATTATGTCTCAGTGTCACAGCTTGAAGGAGATACACAAAATACATGTATTTTATGTACATTTGTGTGTAACCATGTCCATCAAAATTTTGTGTCTCAACAAACAAATAGTGTACACGTTTCACCGTGTCCATGTCTCTAGTGGACATGGACATGAACCAAACGAGGCCTTAGAGACTATGGTGAGACATTGCTTAAGAGCAATCCAGGGTCAACAGTCAAAATTGGAGTGACTCCACTGGTTGAAGGCGACCTAATATTTCAAAGAATGTATATTTGTCTGGATGGTTGCAAAAAGGGGTTTAAGGCTGGATGTCGGCCATTGATTGGTTTAGATGGAGCTTTCTTAAAGACACATTTCGAGGGACAAATACTTTCAGCTGTGGGACAGGATGCCAACAATCATATATACCCTATTGCTTGGGCGATTGTAGATGTCGAGAATAAAGAAAACTGGAGGTGGTTTCTAGAATTGCTTCTTGAAGACCTTGGTGACTATGAACAAGATAAACAGAGCTTTATATCGGATATGTAAAAGGTACTCTAAACTCGAACTTTATACAACTTGTTTACAAATTCAATTTATTTTAATTATACATTGTAGAGTACTTAAGAGTTTTAATTATATTATTATTTTTAACTTGTTTTAATTAAGAGTTTGATTTTAATATATCATATTATATTCAAAATTAAACGTGACTTATTAACATATCATAAGGACCTTCTCTCCCTCCAGGGAATACTTATACATACTTGTTTGAAAGCATATATGTCATTTAAACTATGAGTACTTGAATTAATTAGATAATTTGTTTCCTGTATATTTAAATAAGGTTTAATTACTCTGCAGGTCCCTATAGTTTCACCAAATTTTTAATTAGGTCCCTATACTTTTTTTCTTTTCAATTGGGTCCTTATACGTGAATTATTTTTTTCAATTAAGTCCCTACCATGAGAATAACGTTTAAGATAACAGAATATTCTATTTAAAAAACAAATATTCTTATGATTGGGTTAGAGTAACTGGTTAAACATACATGTATTTTTTCAAAATACCAAAAAAGCCCTTGACATTTTGTCCCAAAAAAAACCTACCCAGCCCTAAGTTGCTCTCTGGAGAGCGTCCACTGCCTTCTCCTGCGTCGGTCCGTGGTCTTCATCTATCTCCGGCGTCGTCTGCAGCGGACGATTGGTGGTCGGCCGCCCGTCGCCTCCTTCTCTCTGCACTAGTCTGTTCTGCGTTTCTCTGTTCTGCGATCTTCTGCGTTGTTTGCCCGTCCAAGCCCTCGTCGTGCTTCGCCTCGCCTAACATCGCTGCGCCGCGCCTCGCCACGCCTGGCCTCCCATCCCCGCGCCGCGCCTCTCCTTGATCTGCCTGTACTCGATCTGTCTCAAAACAGGTGACATTAAAATTGATTTTTTTCAGTTTTTAAAACTTGACGTAACATGTTTATGCATATGTTAATTTTTTTTAAATATGGCATTGGTTGAATACCTATTTTCTGAATTGATTTCTGAATTGTTTTGATATAATAGTTTAGAGTTTACAATATGGATATTTATATACAGGGGTTTTGTTAATTGGTGAATTGACATATAAATTAGTTTTGCTGATTATGAATTTTTTTTATTGTTGATTGTTGTTGCTGTGATGATGCTGCTTTATTAGGTTTCTGTTACTCTTTTGTTTAATGTAGTGATGGGATTCAGATTTTGGAGAATTCATAGAGAGAAAAATAGCACTGAATCTTGGTGCTTGCGCTATAATTCTTTATGTCTCTGATTCTCGTATGACAGTTGAAACTGTTGCAAATAAATCTAATTAGCTGATCTGAGTCATTATACTATACCTACGAAATTAGGAAAATTATAGCAGTGTGTGTTTTATAACATGAGGTAGTAACCTAATGCTAAATTTGTTGCTTTTGAAAATTGTCTTTTAATTAAACTTTGGTGTTATTCATATGATATTATTTATTGTTGTTGATTTCTGTTTTCATTGTATTTCCTGCAATATTATAACAATGTTTAATGGCTAATTAATTGCTGCAATATTTATTATTTGAGCACACTGACTGATATAGAAGATTCTTGGAAATATTATTGTTAGTTAAAATATTCTTCTTCTCCCTGAGTCCAAAGAACAAATTGTCTAGTTTCATATATTTATGTATGTTTAGCACATGCTTATGGTAAGCTATATGGACTAAATCCTATTAAAAACAAATCTAGAGGTAAGAAAATTAGGACCGAATAAAATCTCCTAACATGATTAGGTATTACATCTACCTTTCATGTTGCACATATTTTGTAAATAATGTTTTCAATGTTGTTTGCATTTGTTTATTCAGATGTGTTAGTCTTTGTTGTGTTTTATCTTTACTATTTTATTTCAACCAATTTTTAGGTGCTGCACAATGCTTGGGGAAAATTGTATAAGTATTTTGGCAGAAGAATCACTGCAGGTTTACTTGAAACAACGACCATAGCAACAAAGCTTTTAAAATTTAGTGAGGTATTTTCTTATATAGTTAATGAGTTCTTTTTTGTGTTTTTATTAAAAATCTTAGTGTGTTTTCTGATGTTAAAATTTATCATATCTTCTAAAAAAATATTTTGTTGTGGCAAAAACGGTGTGAGGATGCATTGTATTTCCTACCTACTTTTAGTTCTCAACGGCCTGAGCGTCACTTGGCATCAGTTGCAATGGCAAAGATGGAATATCAGTTTATGTTAGAGCAAGCAGCCTTTAGGGATCTCGTTCTGATGGGAAGAGGAGTGAACCTCAGAAAATTATTGGTGGGTGATTGTTGATACTGTTTGACATGGTTTAATCCAAGAATGTGCAGAAAAATTCTGGACTATTGCCTTATATGTCTTGTTTTTTGTTGATACTTGAAAAAATATGTATTACTTATTCTTGAACATAGGGAAAATCCATGCCTTCAATATACTTGCTTTTGGATTTTTGTCAGTCAAATTAGTTCTCTTGTTTGAGGAACTATATAGAAATCAGTTTTTGTAAACAATTTTAATTATTACTCTATTAATGGTTCTTGTTACCATATGTGATATGCAAGTTCTTTCATTTTATCCATTACTTTTTTTTTGTATATTCTTAAGATAAGGTATTTTGAAAGTAAAAAAAAATAACGAGAAAGTATTTTTGGTACAATTTATATATAAATAAAAAAAAGAATGGTAGTGACAAAATAAAAGGGATTATAGGAATATCATTCATGTCGTAGAATCATTAAATAGGGATTATAGAAATATCTTTCATTGAATACATATATTTCACTGAATTTTCAATTAGGTCCCTATACTTTTTTTTTTCTTTTTAATTGGGTCCCTAGGGGTATACAAGTAATTTCACAATCCACTAATATTTTTTTGACGTTTAACGTTAAAAAGGACTAAATTGAAAAAAAAAATAATGCATAGGGACCCAATTGAAAAGAAAAAAAAATATAGGGACCTAATTAAAAATTCGGTGAAACTATAGGGACCCGCAAAGTAATTAAACCTTTAAATAAACATGCTAGCAATTAGTAGAAAGTTATTAGTACTGGCACTTAGTATTAGAATTATGTACGGTAGAGTATTTATAGAGTACAAATTCAACTTGTTTCAATTTGGAATGTTTAGTTTTACTGTTAGCATTTTATTAATTACACACATTGTCATAGACTTGAAATACACAGAACATGCAATCTTTTTTTTTTCGGGGATCAATAATAGTTCATTAAAATTATTTCAAGGGTCAATTTGAGTTCATTAAAATTATTTCAAAGGTCAGTTTGAGTTCATTAAAATTATTTTAGGGGCCAATATAAGGCACGAAAGTGAAATTGTTCTTACTGTTTGGTTTAGGGGTTGATACCAACTGTCAAGGAATTATTGCCTATGGTTCCCCATAGGTTTTGCATATGGCATTTATGGAAGAATTTCAATAAACAATGGAAGGAGTTGAAGTTGAGAGGAATGTTGTGGGACTGTGCTAGGAAAACTACTCGCCACAGGTTTAAACAGAAGATGCTTAGGCTAAAAAGGAGAAATGAAGAAGCATGGACATACTTGGACAAGTGGCCTAAAGAGTCATGGACAAGAGCATTTTTCAGTCATGGACCAAAGATAGACAACATTTGTAACAATGGTTGTGAGGTATTTAACTCAAGAATCAAGGAGTTCAGAGTGAAGCCAATTATAACACTACTAGAGGAGGTTCGGATGTTTGCAATGAAGTCAATTGTCAAAATCAAAGTAAAATTGTCTCACCATATTGGCAAGCTACCCCCAATCCAACATAGTCGCCTGCAGAAGATCAGGAAAGACTCGCAAAAATGGACACCTATATGGTGTGGAGATGATGGCTACCAAAGATTTGAAATTCACAGCTGGCCTACTAACATGGCAGTTGATTTAAGCAAAAGCATCTGCACTTGTAGATTCTGACAGATAACAGGTCCAACATGATATCTTAATTAAGATTTTTATCGTATGGCATTTAAGAGTTTTAGACTATGACTAATTAAAATTTGTATCTGTAGGCATGCCGTGTGTCCATGCATGTGCAGCAATTTCAAGAATAAATAAAAATTCTGAAGACTTTTGTCATCATTGGTTTACTATGGAGGCATATAGGAGTACATATATACATTCCTTAAATCCAATATCGGGTGAGGAACTGTGGGAAAAATTTGAATACAACAAACTCCAAGTATCTAAAACTAGGAGAAGGCCAGGAAACCTTAAGAAAAAAAAGGAGAAAGGACGCTGATGAGGAACTTTCGAGCAGTAAGAAGTCTAAAACTGCAACAAAATTAAAGAAAGTCTACAAAGAATTTACTTGTACTAACTGTGGTGTTAAATGACACACTAAAAGAAGCTGTGCTCATAGAAAAGCTGATGATATTGCCTGTGCTCTTGCTGCAGCAGCAGTAGCTGTTGTAGCTAAATTCAAATCCCAAGATGGAGCTAATGCAAATGCACCCAATGATGCTGTGGCAACTATTGGTATACAAACTGTGGATACTCCACAGGCTTCAGAGATTGACATCACCCAACCTGCTGTTTCACAGCCAGAAATTATAGAGCATGTACTATTATATAACACATTAATTAATTACATTTATGAAAATATCATGTGTTTATTCATCATCTATTAAATATTTTCAATTACATGTAGGTGCCTCCACCTCCACCTCCACTCACAAGGCTAGATAAGCTGCCGCATAAGAGAAGAGCAACTTCCGGTGTAGATCCAATGCAAGGAGCTAGTTCTGGGACAGCGTCAAAGTTTACAGAATTTATGAAATTTGTCTCCATTCCGGGTTTCAAAGCACCAAGGAAGAAATAGAGATTAAATTATATTGTCTTTTGTGGATGACTTGATAAATGTAATTCGAAGTTGTGTTTTGAGGTTATTTTGTGGCTGAAATTTGTGTCAGTGGTTGTTTATGTCTTTTGTCATATCTTGTATAGGACTTTATTTTGGAACCTTTTAAATAGCCCTTTTGTTTTGTGTCTGTAATGATAATACTCTAGACATTACTCTTGATTTATCATGTGTTACAATGGTCATTGTCATGACTATGGTTGACCTATGAAATCAGCTTCAAGGTTTATTACTATAACTTATTTTGCAATTTAGAGATTTGGTATATATATGACAAGTTAGTTCATTACTGTTATTTGCAGATTTGTAATCAATCTCTTGTTTATTCTTACCATTTTACTTTTACAGCATTAGTCACAACTTTTAATTTATAGAATCATACATATTTGTAATACCCTCACTGAATTTGTAGGTTTAGTCACAACTTACAATTTACAAAACAGAATTGTATCAGATTTGTATTGTAAAAAACATAATTGTAGTGACATTAATTCAATTTTATTCATCACTTTTCTACACCCAAGACATAGCTAATGACTACAACTACAAACAAAATAAGAGAAAAACTCAAAATACTATTACATACTTTTAAAATTCTAATTTCAGCTTCTATTGCACTAATCCACCAACCCACATTCATATTCCAATGCTCAATGCTATTTTTATTTTCATGTCTGTCAGTCATGTCTTCTTCTTCTTTGCCATTTGTCCACACAAAAAGTCCACACCATCTATTCCTAGAGGTCTGTCACAAGAACCACAAAATAAATTATGCATGTATTACAAAAAGAAGATGTAAATTCAAGAAGAAAGCAATTCATGAACTTACATTATAGTTTGGACATCCAAAAAATGGTCTCTCTGGATTTGTTTCTATTCCAGACCAACGAAGAACGGGACGCATCCCACAACCACACCAGTGTACCTTTCCAGATCTAGCTCGATTTAGATTCTTTCCCAAACTTCCATGTGAATGAGACCTGTTGCAGCTTTCGAAATTTTGGCAGGTGCTCCTCATCGTCTTCTCCAACATCCAAACAACGATATTAATTTGGGAACTTGGCACTTGTTAGGGTTTTATATTCATTAAAAAGGGGTTAAATTGAGTCTAAAAAAATTTTTTTCACGTTAGCAAAGTTTTATTAAGCCACATGTCAAGCTCACGTGTTACTTAACGTTCCAAGTAAGCGCACCGTTAAATGAGATTAATAGAAAAGTTAATGTGAGTCACTTATTAAAAATTGAAGATTCAAATTGAATCAATTAAAATTTCAAAAGTTAAATTGAGTCTGTCTCCAAATTTTAAACGCTATTTTAAATATTAATTCACAAAAATCTTATCATAACCAAAAATACCCTAGCAGAGCAGGGCACTTTTTTAGTAACACAGATACTTGCAGGATAGAGATTAGAGACTAACAAACCATATCTATAATCTAACATCCTCTAGAATACGAAAAGAAAAAAATAATAATACTTAAACCATGCTCCTCCTAATTCTTGTATGTGTCCATGGTTATTTTTATATTCATTAAGGTCGTTAATTAAGTGTAAATTAAGCCTCTATATATGAGACGCTGTTTGATAGTTGAAAGTTGATCACTAAGACTATAATACCAACACAAATAATTATATCATCATAACACATAAATCAATAATAGAGTTGTATATATGTGACGTCCACATCAATATGTGCGAGCTTTGTTTTAATTTCTTGATGAACGGAGATTTTAGTGGCATTTAGTGTGTATGTGTATATATGTACGTACAAAAGTGATATTTTAATATT
>NC_029788.2:112670299-112671633 GCF_000816755.2 Arachis ipaensis
TATGTAGGCTTAATTTGGTAAAGCTTTTACTTTTCAAAAGTAGCTTATAAAAGCTAACTTTTAAAAGATAACTTTTTAAAAGTTGTAATATTTATGTTTGGTAAATTAAATTAAAAATTTCTTTTAATAATCACAAGCAATAATAATTGTATTTGGTAAAATAACTTTTAAAATTTAAAAATACTATAATAGACATAAATACAAGCATTAAATTTGAAAATTAGTTAACATATGGGGTTATATTAGATTTTTAAATTTTGAAAAGCACCAGTCAACTTTAAAAAGTTCTATCTTAGGTGCTTTCAAAAGTACATCGCTCTTTTAAAAGCTGCAAGCACAAGCACATGATCTTTTTTATTTACCAAACACAAAATGAAGAGCTTGAGCTTTTAAAAAGCACAAATACCTCTTCAAAAAGCTTTACCAAATCAAGCCGTAGTATGATTGATGTACATATACATGGTTCCTACAAATACGTTTCCCATACCGATTTGGCATCAAAGAAAGAAAAAAAGCATCGCTGCCTTTTTGTTCATCATCACTTTTGGATTAAATAAAAAAAACAAAAGCAAAATTAACTAATTAAGTATAACTACTACTTATATGTTTTTCTAAAAAATAAAATATCAAGTAAATTTTTGAAAAATTTTGTGATAAACTTATAATTTTTTCAAAGAATACCAAATAAATCCTTAAAAAAAAAAATTAAACAACTAGATTTTTGCAAAATTGCAATACTGGAGTTATCTATCATCAATCTTTCATACCATTCCGTAAGCTAAGACACATATAGGTCCACCATTGCAGTTTTTAGTAATTTGCTATATTTTTCTTCAAGGACCTATAAATCTATCGCAAAGTATTCTCGTGAATTTATTTAACATTTTTTTAAAACCTATATAAATTTATTACAAGGTACTACAGACTCTATATAGTGACCAGAGAGACATTCTTATACATTTCATGGAGTAAAAAAGTTCCTACTATATAGAATAATCTTGTCTATTAAATTTGAAAAACTAAGAGAGAATAAAAAAATAAGAGAGATAAAAATAAAATATGCACGAATAATATGGAAGAAGAAAAATATTTATTCCATTGCCTAAATAAAAATTTTTGAAGAAGAAAAGGATTTATTCCATTGTCTTAATAAAAATTTGTCGACGTCTAAACACTTTGGCCAATTTCAATCATTTTTTATAGAAGAAAGAACTTTCATTTATTAAAAAAGTGAAACGACAGATTATAAGAAGCATTAGTGACATAGATAATAAATTTGAGAAAATAAATTTTGATATACAATATCATCCGTAGAGAACTTTCATTCATAAAAA
>NC_029788.2:112671709-112672960 GCF_000816755.2 Arachis ipaensis
TTGATGATTGATGACAACTAATAAATTCCCACATATCGTAAGAAGCATTAGGGATATTATATTGAGGACAAATCTAGATATAAATATCTTCTATAGAGATATTCCATTTTTCATGTTATTATAGATCATACGTTCTCTCTCAATTTTTCATATTGTTATTAGAAATAGAGACATCTAAATTTTTACACATAAGATGCAACACATCAGAATATAATCTTTTTACAAAAAGAAAAAATATGATACACATCTCCTACACTAAAATCTAAAATCCAAATTCTCTCTTTTTTCTGAAGTTTTTCAGTCCAAATTCTTAAGCACAGGCCCAGAGGCCCCAATCCACTTCAGTCCTCCCCATTGAGAATTGATGTTATAATTTTTTTTTATTTCTTACCGTATTTCTTAATCTAATAGATCAAAAATTAATCCATCACAGTATTGAATTTTATTTAAAGGCATAAAACTGGATTTAAACTTTCCACACTTGTTTAAGCGGGTTAACTAACTAACAACTAGATCAAATCGAGATGTTATAATTTTTTTTTATATTGATTGAGAATTCGAGATGTTATAACTTTTTTTTTAGGTATTTAAATGGGGCAACGAGATGTTATAATTATTAATGATGATTAGTGTGTTGGGCTTTTTTGTATAATATTGGATGTGGTGGGTTATGAATTATTGGTATTCTTTTCTTTTCCTTTCTGGGCAGTGAATACTTGAGTTTGAATTTGGATTTGTATATGGAAAAAATATAAACCAAATTTATATATAACAATAATCATAAAATTTAATTTAATTATTCTTTTAGGATGTATATAAGTTCTTTTTTATATCACCAGTTACGTCTTTTTCTTCATGAATATAATTAGTTGTATTATAGTGATAATTGTGTATGATAATATGGTAAAACTGTATTTTTGTTTTAAAAAATTATAGTTTAGAGATCATATAGGATATGTTTGGATTAGATTTGAAGTATCAAAAGTTTGTTTAGTTTTTTTGAAAGTTTTATTTTTTGGTACTCTAAACATAAATTTGATTCTACCCTTCAATCCACATTTACCAAAAGTTATAATTTATAGTTTTTACGTTCAACTTTTCAGGACTGAACTTTATTTCTATGTACCAATTGTATCCTTTGTTATTTATACGATAAATTTTTTTTCTTTTTTTATAATATTATTTTTCTAATACTCTTTCATGCATATTTTTATTTTTTTTATAAATTTTTTATTATTTTTTATTTATATA
>NC_029788.2:112673127-112680417 GCF_000816755.2 Arachis ipaensis
ATTTAAAGTAAAATGATAGGATAATATAAAAAATTATTTAAATTGATGTCTCTTTTAGTAATTTTAATCTAAAAGTGATTTTGAATAGTATATTCCAAACAATATTTATTATACTATAATCCATTTTGATAGAAAGATTGCCAAACATAAATCACATTAACGCAAACTTACTTTTTATCCAAATTAAGTTTACAAAATCACTTTTATACAAATTACAAACTCCGGTTTACAAATTATAATCCAAACACACACATAGTAATTACGAGAACATCCGGCGAAAGAAAATGCATGGTTCTAAAAACCGAATCGGACCGGTCAGTTCAATCGGATTAATCGGAAACCGTTTATCTAACTGGTCCAGATAAGATCAGAAACCGTCTAGCAAAAAATCGGTGAAAAATCGGTCGAACCGGCGGTTAATTGGTGAACCATGAGAACCGTCCGGTTTTTTAAAGGGTTTTCGGTTCGGAAATAACCCCCTCTAAACGGCGTCGTTTTGTATATATAAAAAAAAAAAAAAAGCTAAACGAACGAAGCCCTAAATCTTCCCCGTTAACCCATCTTCACTCTTCACTCTTCACTCTTCACAAACTCATCTCTCCTCTCTTTCGCTGGAACCATAGAAGCCACAACAAGCAACCAATCGAGCAGCCAGCCAGCCACCGCGTTCTGCAGCGACGGGTTTGAAGGCCGCGTCCTTGTCATCGCCGAGCTTGCCTTCTCTGTGTTCGCCGGTGTCGCCTCCTCTGTCGTCGCCGTTGCTCACCTTCCTCCTCGCCGCCGGTGAGTACTGACTAGTGACTACTGAGTTCTTCTGTTCTTCAATCTTTTTTAGTTTTTGTTTTTGTTCTTCTGTTCTTCTGTGCTCTGCCCTTTTGTTTCTGTTCTTTTGTTCGTCTGTTCTTCAATTAAATTTTTTATTTTTTATTCATTGAAGAATTTAGGGCAGATTTGAAGTAGGTTGATGTTCTTCAGATGCAGAGTTCTTCTCTTGACATCTTGTTCTGTTTTTTAGTTGTTTTTATGTTGTTAATTATATGATTAATCATTCTGTTATTTTAAAAGCATTTGATGTAGGTTCAATTTTTCAATTCTGCTCTGTTGTTGTAGGTTCAAATTTTTCAATTCTGCTCTGTTGATGTAGGTTCAATTTTCTCAATCTGCGACTTTCTATCTCTGAGTCGAAGCTGAGCCTCTGTTCCATCCTCTTTTCGTAGAGTTTCTTGGTCTGCGGCGACCTCTCATTGCCGTCTCTGGTCGTGGCAGCATCATAGTACGACAGCAACTCTTTCCTCCCTTCTTCATTTCCATCTTTGACTAGTACTTCAGGTTTTTGTTCTGTTTTCTCTTGCTGTTTTGTTTAGCTTTAATTCTATAGTTTGTTCTACATTAGTTTAGTTGTATTTTTTATTTCCGTTAGTGGATTCTAGGTTGTTGGAATAAGGTAGTTCAGTTTGTAGATTCTAGGTTTGTTGCAAGTTTTGAGAATTGGAAATTTGTCGGTTGGCTGATGCTTTGCTTGCTTATATAAGCTTGATTACTTCTATTTATTATTGTGTTTGGCTGTATTAAGTGTGGAAGTTGTTGAATGGGTAAGCATTACAGCTGAAGTTTGTTTGTTTATGCTGAATTTGTACATTGCATGCTAGGTGTTCGATTAAATGCCTCTGATGCTTTGAGTTTGAATTATATGTTGTAGTTACCATATAGTTTGAACCACTCTTTGTTTAGGCAAATTGTTCAAGAATAATGCACTTTGGGTTGTCTCTTGATGCTTGTTTAAGTTATGAAACTCATGTTTATCCATTGCTCATGGTAGCTCTTCATGCTTGTGCTTGATGTTATTTCTGTCATGAAAACACCTAAATGAGTGGAATGCTCAAACTTCTTGCAATTTAGGTGATTTCATAGACAAAATGCTTTAATTTTGTGAACTGGTGGTGACTTTTAATGATAAATTATGAATAATTTATTTTGTGAAATTGTTAAATTTTGAATTTTATTAGTTTAGAAATGATTGAATTTAAATTTTTAAAATTATGTATTGAATTTTTTATAATTTTACTCTATATTTAATTAAACCGGTTCAACCACGGTTCAACTCCGATTGAACCATTGAACCAGTCACTCGACCGGTTCGATGACCGGTCCGGTTCTCGCATCCTTGAGAAAATGCGACGGCTGTGACTTGTGAGTTATTATTATTATTATTATTGTTATTATTATTATTATTAGAGTTCCTTTTCTCTACTTGGCAGTTGGCAATGGCTTCCGAGTTTGCAAGCATGTTGTGTGGTGTTTCCTCCTCGGAATGACGGTGGCAGATGCTATCAAAATACTCAAGCCCTTTGTTCCCATGCCCATGAGCTTCAATAACCTTTCTTCTCTCTCTTCCTCTATACAAAGAAGAGCCTTCAATTCATATTCCCAGGTCAAATATACCAGCATTCACAATTTCTTCTTCTTGTTTTTCCAATTGTTTTGAATATGGTAGAAATATTTTTGAATATAATGAATGGGTTGTTAGATAGGATACCGTGTTTGAATCTGTAGCTACACGGTTAGTGATGCGAGCCACATGTTTGATCAAAGTTCTTAGTGAGTACTAGAAAATATGCTGCTTTTCTATTTTATTTATTTTATTTGTTCGTATGTATATATAAAATTAGTAATTAAATAGATTTGAATTACTGTGAGCTTATTGGTTATATATATATAAGAAAATGTAGGTCTTTGATCTCTGGACTCTCTTTCATTTCATGCTCTGGCTCTGTCACCTACATGTGTTCTTTTGTATGAGGAAAAAAAAAGAGATAGAAATGGAAACGAACAAAAGAAATATGTTTTCAAGAAATGAAAAAATAAAACGATTGTTTAGAATTGAGTAGAGAGAATGGAAACAGAACATGTTTCCACAAAAAATCATACCCTTAGATTGTCCCTTTTCTTCATTTTCATTTTCTTTAACACCAAACATAGTTTATTTTGGAGAAGATCAATTTTTTCCACTTATAATATTGATATCCTAGAGATGCATCAAACATCACATGAACATTAACTTGCATATTGGACAGTGTTTTAGTAACTGAAACGTAATGTTTTTCCATCATTTGGTTATTTAGGCCCAACTTACATTCTTATGTTTGAATGCTATCTTATTTTGAAGCAAATGACTCCATGTGGTACTCTAATTTAGTTGATGAAGAAATTATTAAAATGTCATGTTAAAATTTTTGAATTCTTATAGTGGTAATTAGTTTAGTTTTGTGCATTCTTTTATTATTGAAGAATTTGAAAAATGTTCTTGAAGCTCTATTATTTTTGTATTCAGGATTTTGTAAGTTCAATGATTTCTGAATGAAGGCTCACCCCTACATGAAGAGTGATATCAAAGTGTTGGATAAGCTTTGTTTACTTAATATCCATTCAAGATGTGGGTCTAAAAATTTAATATAACCCTGAACTTTTGTTGCTCATCCTCCAACCGAATGCTTACAAGTCTTTGAAACGAGTAGCAACAAAGAGACTATCTTCCCTCTAACTTGTTTGATTTTGATAAAAAGAATGGCATCAACTTTGATTTCTCGTGCTTCACATAGGTTTCTCAAATATTCTTTCCTCTCAATACAATATCCTTCCCCTTCCATCTTCAATCCTTTAATCTCCACTAAACCATCTATAAGCATAAACCGCAACTTCTATCTTTCACTCGGTCCATTTGGGCAATACCACCATCAGGATTCTAAATTTGAAGCTTTTAAAACTGTTCGAGCTCTCTCAAATTTTCAGTTTGTTCAGCACATCTCTACATCACCTTCGAGTTTAAAAGAGGGATCAGAGGGAAATAAGAATCAAAGTGGTAATGTGAGTAAAGCAAATATCTCTTGGATTGATTTGTACTTGCCTAGGCAGGTTCAGCCCTATGCACAGCTTGCTCGCCTAGATAAGCCCATTGGGACATGGTTGCTTCTATGGCCTTGTATGTGGTAAGTGTTCTATTTACTTGGCTTATGGGCATATGCCTTGTTGTCGACAAACAAGGACAGTTCAGTAATTTTATAATATGAATTTGATTGCTAATTGGAAATATATATGTTACACTCCTTGAAATAGTAATGAATGAAGGAATTTTAAAAGAAATGATCATTCTATTGATTTGTAATTTTATTCGTACAACTTAATTTATGGTAACCTGGTTGTTGAGTCTAAATTAGTATTCTTTATCTTCTTATTTAAGTTCACAAGATTAGATAAGTTAAAGTTGTTATTTGTTTATCGTTAGTACTATAAGTAGTTAAGCACCATCCATACCATACATATCCACAAGAAAAACCTTGCCTTTGTTGTGCTTTATTTCTCTCCTAAAACCAGTTCAAGCTGCACCCTTCGAATCTTTCCTACTGCATCTGCATATATATGTATGGATGTACCCAAGAACTACGAATCTTTATGGCATGGATTGTAGAACTTTATGTATATCTTCTAACATAATACATGTTATTTTGTTTTACCTTTCCTTAGTATTTTCTGCAAAGTGCTTCCCTTACAACTTTAACAAAGCCAACTATTCATGTTGACAGAAAATAATATGAATTGAAAATATAGGTTTTTTGTGGTCCAGCGAGAGGTGTTGCCTTTTCTATATTACATCATGCCTTGAAGTTGTTTCTCTCTCTTTTGTGCACTCCACTTTCTAAATTCATTCTTCTTCTATTTATTTATTTATTTACTAACTTATTTATTTATGTTTCTAATATTCAATGCCTTAGGTCAATTACGTTGGCTGCAACTCCAGGACAGCTGCCTGATTTTAAAATGTTGGCATTGTTTGGATGTGGGGCTTTGCTTTTGAGGGGTGCTGGGTGTACTATTAATGACCTCCTTGATCGCGACATTGATACAAAGGTAAATAGAAAGCTTTTATCTTTTGTATTTTTATGTAGTGAGAGATACTAAAATCGTTATTTCATGTTGTTAAGTTTTCACAAGTGCATGTTATTAGCGTAGTGTGAATGTTTAACTTGTATATTTGAATCAAGTTAAAAAAAATAATCTGAAAGCTAAGTCATGCCAAGTCTAGTGCCTTGGTATTTCACATGGCCTGTAAGTTCATGTAATTTGCATTTGAAGGTTTTTCTTTTTACTTTTTCTGGTTCGTTTTCACTGTCCCTACCCTGTTTCAAATATGATTCAAAATATAAATCTATCAATTTACTTGCATGCAACATCCCTTCGATTTTATTGCTATGGCATCACATTTCTGATTTTGTTTTAATATGAGTATTGAACATGTGATCTTATTTGATGTCATACCTACCTTGGCCATTTTACAGAACTCATTAAGCATTTTTTATTTTTTTGGGTTCAACAAAGCTGATATTAGATTCGATATTATGAATGATACTGTACATAATTGTATGATGCAGGTAGAACGTACAAAGTCAAGACCTGTGGCAAGTGGTCTTTTAACACCATTTCAGGGACTTTGTTTTCTTGGTTTTCAGTTAACTTTGGGTCTTGGGATTCTTCTGCAATTGAATAATTATAGGTTAGTGTTAACTTTGAATAGCCAAGCCTGTGATCATTATTACATCTACATGACTACATCAAGTATGAAAATTTGAGTATTGCCAAAATATTGAATGTTTGTGGTTTGTGATCTTTTTGCAGCCGTGTTCTGGGTGCCTCATCCTTGTTGCTTGTCTTCTCTTATCCCCTTATGAAGAGGTTTACATTTTGGGTATTGAATTTCCTCAATTTTAGTTTCTTCTGACAGATTTTATTGTTATCTTTGACATACAATCTCATTATGCTTTATATGGCACTCGTAAATTTTTTGTTAGCCTCAAGCCTATCTCGGGTTGACCTTTAATTGGGGCGCTTTGTTAGGATGGGCAGCAATTAGAGGAAGTCTAGATCCAACAATAGTGCTGCCACTTTATGCCTCTGGAGTTTTTTGGACACTTGTTTATGATACAATCTATGCTCACCAGGTGAAAACAACATTACTTCCCAAAGATTTTTTTCCTCTGTCTTGCTGTTTAGTTGCTGCATGATATATCCCGGTGTGGGGTGATTATCTTGACTCCAATAGTTCAATGTGTTATGAAACAAACCATAAAATGATAGACTACTTGCTACCCTCCAATACAAAATATATGATTAAAGCATTGTAATCAAAGTTCTTGGTCTCTGCGTATATTTATAACCTTGCATTCAGGATAAAGAAGATGACCTAAAAGTGGGAGTTAAGTCAACGGCTTTGCGCTTTGGTGATTTTACAAAGGAGTGGATTACTGGGTTTGGGATTGCATGCCTTGGTGGTCTTGCTCTCAGTGGCTATAATGCTGAAATAGGTATGTCTTATGAGTTATGACCCACTTTATGTTCTCTCTGTTTCGAGTTTTTAGGACTATATTTGGATTCCAATGGTTTTCCTGTTCAACCTTCTGATTCATATTTGTGGACCAGGATGGCCATATTATGCATTTCTGGCAGCTGCCTCTGGACAACTAGGCTGGCAAATATGGATAGTTGACCTCTCATCACGTGCTGATTGCAATAGCAAGTATGTTTTGGAAGTTTTTATTTAAAGTTCACCCAGAAAAGGGATTGTTGCATAAATCCATGCATTAAATTTCATTTTCACTTTCCAAAGACTAATAATTCATATGGCTTTACTGCAAGCACTTGATGATATATTTATATGCCCTCAGACCTCAGCAGATAGAAATCCCCCAAAATTCAGTGATTATTTAATTTCTCTATTGGTTACTCTTTCAATGTTATATTGATGGTTTCAGAAACTTATGATGCATCCACCTGTTCATTAGTTTACCGTAAAACGTTTAGTTCTACACTTCTAACCTCTCAATGTTGAACTTAATGAACTGACTTTTGTACCTTTTGTTCGCATCCAGATTTAATTCAAACAAGTGGTTTGGAGCTATCATATTTGGTGGAATCCTAGCTGGAAAACTTGTATCATAGGGGTAATTTGTCTGCTTGAATAGTTATTCTTTTGTCTTGTAATAATTTATCAAATTTGCATGTATTATACCAATTGTCATGAGTCATCAGTCATCGCCTTAGGATATTGTATGATTTTACTTCCTTACCACATATAACAATTTTTGCCTACAAGAAAAAGTTAAATGTTCGTGTTATTATTTCTTTTGAACCAAGTGTTGTGATTCTGAAAAACTATCTGCAAGTGTGCCCAAGGAATGGAGCAGCTTTCCTCCAATACACTATCATCATTACTTTTCAACAAATCCAATTTTATCGAAG
>NC_029788.2:112680990-112685599 GCF_000816755.2 Arachis ipaensis
TTAAAATTCTCTTCTTTATATATATATAAATAAAAGTAGATTTTATAATTTTTAGGATTTGAACCTAAGACTTCTTAGATATAATGTAAGGTATTTTTCATCTTGTAATTACAAATTCATTATTTGGATACATATTTAATAGACAAAAGAGTGAACCAATAGACACGGTTAATTCCTATTAATATACTAGTGGTATATTCTTTAAGATTATAAATAAAAGAAAATTGTAATGTAAAATAGGCATAATTTGGATAATATGTGAGTGCAAATATCTAGAGAGAGAGAAGATATGAAAGAAGACCATTTATGAGTCCAAAGCAAATGTACCTTGAGATAAATATCCACAGCTCTATAAAGGCCATCATCAATTACACGAGCATACTCAGGTAGTATCTCAATCAAACCAACAAATTTCTGCATGCTTAAGTAAGGATCGGTTGCAATTTCTGCAAGATAAGCATCAATAAGCTGCCCTACTTTTAGCAGAGAACCATGGCTACTAGTTGAGCCGAAACCATCGGAATCATATCCGTAATCATCAGCTTCTTCCTCCTCAATCCGCTGCAAGAAATTCTCCAGCAACCTGTGAACTGTATCAACATCAAACAAGGAGTCTCCACTCTGCAGAGACGGTATGAGAAGGTCGTCGAGCGAAACGGTTTCCAACCTCAATGAGATTCTCCTTTCAAGTTCAAGCCTACATGGAATTGCTGCACCCAAAATGATAGCCATCTTCAACATTCCAAACATAAATGTCAGTGGAATTGAAGAGTTTTTATCTGCTGGCATGAGACTCACAAGAGTTTCCACAATAGTCCTCTGGTCCAATTCCATTGTTGTTGGACTTGAATTCGCCCTGGAAGGATTCAAGAACTGGCTTTTACCAATACCCTTGAGTGATGATTGAGCATAATGCATAAGTGAAGCCATGATGCTCTCTGATCTAACTCCCATTCTCCCCATGGCGCATATAACTCGCTGGAAGAAATCGATACACAAGACCGATAGATCCTCGACCCACCATGCAATGACACAATCCTCCTTTAGCTCTCTGGACTCGCCGTCGCACTCTAGCCGAGATAAACCGGAAGCTAGCTGCTCCTTGCATGCATTCATTGCTATGGATTCCACACACCTTCTTGGAATTTCAATCTGCTCCACTAGTGGTGGTAACATCTCACAGGTGGATAAAACTTCCACTGATTTCTGAAGATCTTGAAAAACAATGTCTTTCAGATAAGATTCTGTTCTTGAGATGAGGTTTTGGTCTTTGTATTCCTCTGTCATTTCAAGGTACTCAGCAGCGCAACGTAGCCTCGTAACATTGAATGTAGTGATCTCAAAATTCATGCCATAGCAAAACTTCATGGCTAGTTCAAATGTTTGGTGCCCCCCTGGGAAATTGAGGAGTTCCAAGCTTGAAACGGTTGAAACCTTGGCATCAGCAACCATTTTTCGGATCTTGCCACTTAGAGTCACCAAGGGAAACTTCATGAATCAAGACAAAGTAACAGGTTAATTTTATTTTCAATTGTGAATTTAACGAGAACATGCCTATGAATTTTCTTAGAGGAAAAAAAAATCTGATTTTACCTTATGCAGCAAAAATGATTCTCCATCAACTACAATTGTAATGTCACCGGCAACGTCGGCAAAAATTCTGCAATTAAAAAGAACAATATGACAATTACTTTCAATCTGTCACAAAATCTTATTAAGGGAACATGATCTCAAAAATCTTGTACATCTTTTGATTCCTTCTATCCTAACAAACTATCAAGCACAGTTCTTTGAAATCATCAAGCATGCAATTTTACTAGAATTATTTTCATGAGAATGTAGATCCTTCTTAAACTCATGTTGCATATTTAGTTCTCACTTCAAGATTAATATAAATAATATGCATAGTCTAGAAACCATTTTTGTTTAGAAGAAGTACCTTGTAGTGAATGAGTTACAGAACTTAGGAGTAGTGGCTGGAGAGCGTTTAGAAGAGAGTGATGAATTCTCAGAAACCATTTTTGTTTTTTAAGTTCTCTTTTCCTTTTTCTAATTTTCTTCCTCCTCCTTCTACTACCTCAGCTGTGAAAATGTTTCAGAAATAGCAACACAAAAAGAAAAAGCTTTGTTGAGAGTGAAATTAAACTAAGGAATAATGTGTACGGCTAAGATTGTTTTGTTGAGGAATATTTTGGAACTATAACACTCTCCTCTTCTCTCACACTCACACAGTCACACCAAATATAGCATTCAATTATTATTCACAACACATTTCACAAATTGCCATGACATGACAGGAAGGAACGCATAATGATGCTTTTCTTTCTTTCTTTCTCTCTTTTCGTTTTCATCAAAACATGAGATGTTTGGTGTAGTCAGCCTATGGTCTTATTCTCAGACCCATCTTTTGCTTTTTGGCTGCTTTTGTTTCCCACTTTTGCATTATATTACTATCATCGTTCAACATTATTTTATTTCATACCAGCTAATATTAATGGGTTTCGAAAAAAAAAATTGTTATTAAAAATAAAAAAAATATATTATGTTATATCATCTAAGAAAAATATATACCATGACTAAATAAAATATAAATTATATAATTATATAAACACATAAAAAACTCATAATGTAATCAAGTATTAGTGTTGGTATTGGACATAAGACTTTACACTTAAAAAGAGACCGAGTGATATGCCAAGATTTTGGCAACAGGGGAGTGCCTCTCCCTGTGTGTGTGTGTGTGTGAATATGCTTTCTTGGTATTCGGCTTTTTGAAATGGGCAAAGACAAATAAACGGTGGATTTATGGCATTTAACTATGCCAATTACTCAATCACAGTTACACGCATTATTATAGCATAAAACGTGTCCCTTCAAAAATCAAATTTACAGCCTTGCTTCTTTCCCTGTTATTTGCAGCTTTGAATGTTCTCTTTTGGGAATATGCATATAAGACTGTTAATTATTGGAGACATTTGTACAAAGCGGTTACGATGGAATTCAAAGTTCATACATATGACAATTATTGTGGTGATACCATTCTTTGTGTCAACTTTATGCTTGAGACCATTTTAAACGCATTAGTCTAGTTTAAAAACTAAAAATGTTTAGGGCCCTTTGGGAAACTCTAGAAGTAGCTTTTTTTTACTTTTGACTTATGAAAAGTAGTAGTATTAATGTCTGGTGCAATTTTCAAAACCAAATTGCAATTTTCTAAGAAGCTATTTTGTAGCTTATAGAGAAGTTAAAAAAATGACTTCTCTCATAATACTTCTACTTTTCATTACATTTCTATAAAATAAGTAATTTTAGAGTTAAAAATTCAAACACAGAATAACTTATTTATAAGTTATTTTTAACAGAGTTATTTATTGTTTAAGTTATTTTATCAAAAGGAACTTAATTATTGTTTAAATCTCTACAAAACACTTGTTATAATTTTAAGAAAAGTACATTTTCAAGTTTTTAATATTGAATTTAATTTTGAAGTATTATTAGTGTAAATAAATTTTGAATTTGCATCCAAATTATATATAATTATGCCAATAAAATTAAGTCTTTTTTATATTGATATTGCGTGAATTATATATATGATTAGATGATTTTTCTGTAGTATGATTAGATTTTTATTTAAAGCATTGCAAATATTTTTTATTATTTTAACTTAATAATTAATAATGTCTTTTTTTTATGGTATTTTCTAACTTAGCATGTTAAAGATTAATTTCCGCAACTTCGAATTCTATATAATTACTTTTTTAAAGAGTAAATAATCATTTCTAATCATGAGATGCCGACAAAAATGACCATGAAAAGTTAAAACTAAGAAGGTCTTCAATGATGTGGAGGAGGTGGTTAGAGGGACGGGTGGGGAAAGAAATAAAGCGGTGGTGGTGTTAGAGTTGGTGATAATGGAAGGGAAAGAAAGGTGAGGGGGATGGTGGTGGTGGAATGGGGTTGTGATGACGGAGAAGGATGGAGGGTAGAAGCAGAGGCAGAGGGAGCGGCAATTAAATTATTAAGGTAAGGGATTGAATTTAGAGATAAAGGAAGATGAAATGTTAGGGGTATTTACGGAATTATGAACAAAAATTTAATAATTGATCATTTTTGTCGAACAAAACTTATTTTATATGGGTATAATTTTAGTTTTAATTTTCATAGTTAATTTTGTCAGCATCTAAATCTTTTAAGATAAAAAATGACTATTTACTCTTTTCTAAAAATAAAAGATGGAAGTACTAGTAAAAGATAAATTTGTCATTTTTAATTATAAAAGACTAGACAATAACTTTAATCATAATTGATTTATATATTTTATGATTACAATTGTGTGCCTTCAAATCTTTTATAATAATACAAAATGAGACTTTATAAGTTTAAGTCTTTGAAAACAGAATAAAAAATGGATAGAATTCATAGTTTGCCAAAAAAAATATTTTTATTTTAAAGAGATCATTATTATTTGAAAATCTATTTGGATGACATTAAATATATGATTAGCTTATCCGATATTATTATAATCATTGATAAGTAAAAGGAGTATATTGTTCTTAGAAAATGTATCACTTTAACAATTCTAACAATTTATTTAATCAATAAAAATTGT
>NC_029788.2:112686299-112687762 GCF_000816755.2 Arachis ipaensis
TATGTTCATTGAGTAAATAGAATTTATTCTTTTGAAAATTATATATAAAAAACTTTATAGAGAATAAAATATTAGCATATTGCACTAATCATGGAATCCAAAATGTTGATATGATAATAAGTTGCCGTGATATCAAGTTACCATGCAGTAACGTGATTATATTGCGGTTGAAAAAAAGCAAAAGGTGTTTGAGTTGTTGATAGGGAGGGCATTCCAGAATCCATAAATAATAACATTGAGCTTTGCATTTGAGGAACAAAAACAATGGAAGGAAGAAGGGTCAAATGGTCAATGTAAGTTGATGAAGAAAAGAAAAAGGAAGAGAGGATGTGATTGGAAAAAGATAATTAAAGTGTTGTTAGGGACACACATACATCTGACATGAACATGGATCGATGCTATCTCTAATAAGGTGTCACGGAACTCAATAAAGATGCAATTATTACAGACAGCACCAACTTCTCTCTCTCTCTCTCTTGTTTACAAGAATAAATTATATCTATTTTTAAAATAGAATAATTGAAATATTTATATTAATTCTTTTATTAAAAATTTTGTGTAAATTATATTGATGATTAAACTTGAAAATATCCTTAGCTTCCTTAATTCATCTAAACCAAATCCTTCTTTAATTGATGTGCAAGAGCAAAACTTTCAAGTAATTTTTATTCTTAACTTCTGAAAATACCACATGTAGTTAGCCATGTATAAAAATCGGTCGGAAAAAGTATTTTTTAACATATGCTAAAATTTACTCTTGAAGCTTATTTATTATAAGTTTATAACATTTTCACTATTAGTTTTAAGTTTAATTATTTAGAATGACTTTATTTATTGATAAGATATCCATTCCTAGAAAAGCAACATGACATTATTTCCAAGCCTCTTTGTCTGTAGCCTTGTATATAACGTTCATTGAATTGATCAATATTCATATTAGTTTGTGTGAGACAAACCAAAACAATCTATACTATTTAATAATTTCGAGCTAAAGAGATTTAATTATTCTGTATATTCTCTTTATCTATAAAAATTGAATCTGAATTAAGATATTTTTTTGCTCTCCAATAATGACAGTAACATAGTTAATGACCTAAATTTGTAGATAGGATGGTATAATCTAACAATTTGTAAATAAAGCATTCTACAATCATGTATTGTACTATCATCTTTTGTTACCTATGAGTTAAATTCATGTGAAAACAAAATAAAAATAAAAACCAATCAAAATTACTAAGTGATAGTTTTATATCAAGAACAAATAGTATCTAATTAATATAATAAACAATTAGTAAAACATAATCACAAACATAAAATTAAGAGTGTGTTTCATTAAATTAAGGTGAAAACTCAAGTGCAGTCGACTTCAAGTGAAGTTGATATCTGAGAGTCGTTAGATGATTTGACTGATCTGACTAAATTTTCATCTAACGACTTTCAGATATCAACTTCACGTGACTTCA
>NC_029788.2:112687815-112697898 GCF_000816755.2 Arachis ipaensis
TTTTTTTTTAAAAGAGTTTTTTTAAAAAATAACTTAATTTTTTTTAAAAAAAATTCATCCAAACAAATTCTAAAATATTTGTGTATTTTCTTTTAGTTTACAGAAAAAAATAATTTTTTTAAATTTATTTATGAATAAAGTCCTTTAAATAAAAGTGAAAAAAAAAAGAGAGAATAAAAAAAAAGATAAAAATAAAAAGCCAAGCGAGCAGATAAATAGATGTATCATATGAAATATGGCTATGAATAATGATATTATGGTTTCCATATCGTGTGAGTAATAATCCTTAATCAGTTTATGGGTTGTGTTGGGTTGGGTGGCTCAAAACAATGCTAATCCTCAACCTCACTCCTCTTCCTTCCTCGTAAGTTTTCTTCTTTTTTTTGTTCTCCTCTCAACCTTAATTGTTGTCCAATTTTTTTTCTTTTTTCTTTCCGTTTAGTTAGTTAGTTAGTTGTTCTTCTTGTTGTAGGTTCTCTGTTGCAAATTGCCCACTGTTTATTCAGAAAACACAGTTATTGATTCCTTCCAATCTTAGTTACTCCTTTTCTGCTACAGGTTCTCTCTTATTCTCACTCTCTTGCTTCATGTGGGTATTATGATTATTATTATGCCATCATTTTTTGTTTGTCAAGTTTTGATTTTTAATTTGTGGGTTATGTTGTGTGTTTTGTGTTTTTGATGCAGAAACCAGAAAGTTGAAGACTTTTCAGCTCAAGGCTGGATTTTGGGAGTCAATTAAATCTGGGTATGTTGCAATTTGATTGAAAAAATGGAATAGAAAATGGCATTATGTTTGGACATTGTATTTATTAGTCTTGGATTGCACAAAATCTATTGGATATTCAATGGAAACATGACTACTTTGTGGCTTATATTGCGGTTTGCATTGTGATTGTGGGAAAACATGGATCATATGATTGTAAGCGGATCACAATTTAAATCTGGAAGCCTTAGTTTGGTAAAATTGTTATCATGAAGGAAGGATAATTAACATGTTGGAGTAGTTACTTTTTCCTTCAATTTGCAGGGGTGGTTCTTATATAGTTATATTTGCCGGTTGTCATTTGATTTTGTAGCTCTGGTAGGTACACTTTCGACGAGTTTTGTTGTATAGAAATTTTTGCTTTGATTAATGTAATCTTTTTGTGTTCCCTAGTAATGCTTTATAAGACTGAATGCCAAGACAGCCTTCTGTATAAGGAATGTTTTGTATAGAACAAAGAAGTTATAGCAGTTCTGAATGTATTAGTGGAATCTGAGGTTCTGGGGTGGAATTCAACCTCAGAAACCGGAAATTGGTGTGCGTTACAATATGAAATAGCAGAAAATAGAAGAAACAATATGTAAATTGTCCTGGGTAGTATAGAGACCCTTCGTCCTCACATTCCTTTCTGAACAAAATGACCTAACTAACTCTCCTCACTCCCTCGCATATATAAAGCCTTGTTCTTCATCCCCAAATCTTCACATGATCTCAGTCTCCTTCCTCATCATGACTAAATTAATAGAGAGGTTTTGTACAGTATAGGGCCTTCATCACAAAATATATAAATTAGAGAGACTTGGCTGAAAAACGTGTCTATAGGGTCTTTTGTCATGCATTTCATGCTCGTCATCATCTATCCAAACAAGATACCAGTACATAACTTGTGTTTTTGTCTCTGTCTGTTGTTAATTCCAAACAGAATACTAATACTATTCTTTTAAGTCTTTGTCTCTTATTTTCCTTTCTCTTTCTCTGTTTCGGTGTATCTGTCTCCGGATAGAATCCAAACGGAGCCTAGGACCTTATTGAAATTTGTACACAATATATAGGATCTAATTGAAGATTGAATGAAACTATATGAACTTCTTGAATAATTTAACCTCCTATCAATTACATATGATATATTGACCAATAGTGTATCTCTTATCTTGAAAGTTCCTTTGCTTGTTCTCCTTCTCAGGTTGATTAAGAACAACACTACACAAGTTGTTGATCCACCCAACATAGATGAAGAAGATGAAGAACCTTTGCCTCAAGAGTTTGTCCTTGTTGAAAAGACTGAACCTGATGGAACAATTGAGCAAATAATATTCTCTTCAGGTGGAGATATTGATGTTTATGACCTTCAAGCTCTCTGTGACAAGGTGTGTATCTAATGCATCTTTACTCATGCATTAATGTTTCTATTATCGTGTTTGTTTGGTGTAATCGTGCATATGCTAGCCTTGGAATTCATCTAAATCTTATCTGAAGAATTGATGAAAATCATCAAGAACTTCCTTTATTACATCTTTGGACTGATAACAATAATTAATTTCTTGTTCAATATTCTAGTTTCCTTTACAATTAACAACATAAAGAACTTGTTTACCTGTTTACATCATTCATGGAAATAGTTTACTTAAATCCAAAATTTCAGTACTGAATTGGCCCTTTTATTTTATTTTTTTCTTTTTCTCAATAAACAAACCCGCACTCATATGACGAGTGGTTAATCTCTTTAACAGGTAGGGTGGCCACGGAGGCCATTGTCGAAATTAGCTGCTGCTTTAAAAAATAGCTATATTGTAGCCTCATTGCATTCTGTAAGAAAGTCTCCGGGGTCAGGTAAAAATAATATGATTCCTTTCTGTGTCCTGCGTTTACATTGACTATTCAGTTGTTATGCTATTTCTTTGTGCCTGTGGTTATCCAAACCTATTTGATGAACATTTTGGTGTACTTGGCGAAGTTATTTCACAGAGGGGAATGAACAAAAGAGATTAATCGGCATGGCTCGTGCTACTTCAGACCATGCCTTCAATGCCACAATTTGGGATGTCCTAGTTGATCCTGGTTACCAGGTATTTTCTGTCAACCAAACATTAACTTCAATTTTGGTGCTGCTTACCGAAAGAGTTTACATTTGGTGTCTATAACTCTATTTGAACTTATAACATAAAAATTAAGCTATAATTTTTAAGGCAAAGAAAGAACAATTCCAATAAGCAATAACCTTTATCATGCTTTATGCGCAACTTATATTCTGTTGTTTGCTTGAAAGTATGTTGGGTAAAATAAATGCACTTGAATTCAGAGGAAGCTAAGCTTGTATGCATATAAAGTGGTGTCGAATTCAGGCATTTCTGCTAAATCATTTTTGTGCTTGAGTACCTCGTGTTAGCTGAAGTACTGGTTATTGATGTCATTGTAACTTGTATAGGGCCAAGGTCTTGGTAAAGCTCTTGTAGAGAAACTGATTCGAGCTCTTTTGCAAAAGGACATCGGCAATATAACTCTGTTTGCAGATAGTAAAGGTATAACAACATTCGCAAAGTTTACACTTATTATCATCGACAATGTCCGATATAATAGAACTTGACTGCTATGTCATTAGTGGTTAGATATTTTGTGTGCTTGCACTATCATTTCGATAGTTTGGCCTTAGGGTAAATTACACTGACCTTCTTGAAGTTAGTTAATATTACACGGCGACAGGCCTTAATTTTTCATGCCTACATTGAGTCATTGACTTTTCCTATGGGAAGGTGAGCCTTATGTTTATAAGAGAAATCAACATCATGTTTATAAAATATAAGGTAAGAAGGTGGAAACTCACATACATTTGTCTTTATGTGAAGTTGTTAGTTGAGACCGTTAGATAACAATTTAGTCAAACATGTCAAATTATCTAATGGTTCTTAATTAATAACTTCACATGAAGATAACTGCATGTGAGAATATTGAGTGTCGTATAACTTAACCTTAGGAGAATTTGTAGTAAATTTAGGAATTTACCCTAAAATATTTAAGGGGCATGTTAGGAATATCCTCGGTTAGGAGTATCATCGTGCATGTTACTTCGTTAAACGTGTTCTTCGATCCGTCTATCATTGCCTCTTGTTGATGGCCTGCACACTATGAACATTCTGCTATTCCTTTAGTTCAACATTTGATTGGAAAGTTAGGGTTTCATTTCATGCTTGGAGTTTCACATTTTCTTTTGTATGTTGAATGCAGTTGTGGATTTCTACCGGAATTTAGGTTTTGAAGCTGACCCTGAAGGCATAAAAGGCATGTTTTGGTACCCAAATTACTAATTGCAACCATTGATTAACTTTGCAACCAATGTGTATGCAAGTTTATCTTTTGATTTTATAATATGAAATTACACAGAATTGACATCAATTTGTAATTATTATTATTGCGTTAGGCGCTAGTATTTTTCCTTTTTATATCCAAATTATTTGATTAAAGAATTAGATTCACATATAAAAACTTGAGTATTTACTTTATACCTGAAAAAAAAATGTGACAATGTTGGTTATCTCTTGGTACCTGCTTGGTTTGGGAGTAAAAGGGGGTGAAAATTTCATTAATCAAATGTTATGTATGATATTTTTTTTGTGTGGACGGATAAATACTTATATAGGATTTTTTTCTTTTAACTCAACAAAAGAATTGTGTGATCTTTTTAATGATTAAGAATTTATATATTTAATTTTGATTATTGAGTTATGCAGTTTCTATAAAATAAAAAATCTGTTTGTCATTTCATTATATAGAAATATTATCTATGAAAATTCACCCTCTACTCTATTTTACATTCATTCCAATACCAGACTGACCGTTCCACTCCTTTTTTTTTTATGCATAATGTATAATCAAATAATATTTTTTATTGTTGGACGAAATTTTTTTGAATCGAAAGCTCAACACAATAAAATGGAGTAACAAAGCAAAGAATATAAGACAAGAAAACTAAAAGTAATCCTTAGTCATTTTTGATAATGTTATCAACAACAAGAAATAATTAAATATCATTTTACTCTTTATAACTCTTAATTGACCTATTAATTATTTTTGCAACACTTGCTTCTTGATTTCTGAAGATTCTGTCATTCTTTTTTAGCCGAGTACTCTAAACGATAGTAAAAAATCAATCAACCATTTGTTACGTTTTTTCTTTCTAACAAGACCTATTCAATTTTCAAAATGTTGGTTAATAGTTCTTGAAATAGACCATGGTTTATCATAGGTTAACAACCAAGCGCACCACACCTGCTAAGTAAACTCACAACCAATAAACAAGTGGTAATCATTCTTAGTCTCCTTTTTAGTTTTTACATAGAACACACATATTATCATTTTGATCAATCACGTTAAGTCTACTTAATTTCTTCTTGGTATTAACTTTGTCCACTAGTACAAACCAAGTGAATAATTCAACTCGTGGTGGTACCAAACCCCTCCAAATAGAGCTAGTAAAACTGTAACTTGAAAAGTTGAAATATCCTCTGGTACCATCTCAATCTGCAAAATCTACACAAATGAGTTAGTAGAATAAACGTCTGATTTATCAAATTTTCATACTAGTTGGCCCTCTCTCATACGTTAGTATGGACGAAATTTTGGATTCAAAATATGACTGTTTTTTTTTTCCCATGAATTGCAAGTGGCCAATTTTGCTTTTCTCAACTTGTGGTCCAAAAGCCACACTATATTTTTTTAGTTTTCTATGGTATCCCTCAATCCGGCAAGCCAAAAATTAATTCGTCGTGGATCAGAGTTCTATTTAAAGGTTTGTCGTTGGCCAATGAGTTGCTACATGCACAATGCGAGATTCGAATCTTTAACACTTGCTTAAGTAGACTAGTAAACTAATCACTAAATCAACCCAATTTGGTTAAAGTCGCAATATATTCATAGGAAAAATGAAATTCCTTCTCTATCCGGTTTTGGCAGGGAAAAAAATTAAGTGTACTTGTCCAAGTTATTATTCAAAATATACGTTTCAGAATGATATAATACTTGATTAGCATTATGTCCGAAGTGTTCTTAACTTTAATAGGGAGAACAAATTGCAAACGATTTTTTTTTTTGTTTCTACCATATCTCTTGGTCGGTAAATTTCGCCTATGTTACACTTGCAGTACATAGTCGGTCCCAAACCCGAATAAAGAAGGAAAGTTATGTTAGGTTTTCAACAACTAACATAAAAATATAGTCGAATCCCCATGGCATGAATCAAATACATTATTGCGCTCAAGTTAGGTCGTTGCCCAGAAGCAACGCGCTGTATGGCTGGAGTACGGTGTCAAATGAGCAAGAGCCGCTGCATCGGTGCCCGGATATAGTGTTAAATGAGCAAGGGTTCTCACGTTTTCGTGAACGGACGAGGGTAAATAAGCTAGTTCACAAAGTAAAAGTTAAAGGTCGGAGCGACAGAAGGTTGAAATTTGGGACATGAAACATAGGCACTCTAACAGGAAAGTCCATGGAGATGGTGGACACCATGACAAGGAGGAAGATTAACATTATGTGCCTACAAGAAACAAAATGGATTGGTGCGAAGGCTAGGGAGTTAGATACTTCTGGTTTCAAACTTTGGTATACAGGAAAGGTGAATAATAGGAATGGGGTTGGAATTATTGTGGATAAGCAGTGGAAGAAGGATGTAGTGGATGTCAAGGGGGTGGGAGATCGGATCATCTTTATCAAACTTGTGGTGGAGAGAGGTGCTTTCCATGTGATTAGCGCCTATGCACCGCAAGTGGGTTCGGACGAACAACACAAGATAATGTTTTGGGAGGATCTAGAGAGTTTAGTTCAAGACATACCTTCAGGAGATAAGATTTTCTTAGGAGATTTAAATGGCCATGTTGGGAGAGAAGTGACTGGGTATGAGAGTATTCACGGAGGCCATGGTTTCGGGGTGATCAACGTCGAGGGTAAAACTATTTTGGACTTTTCTTCAACCTTTGATCTTCTCATCGCAAATACATGTTTTAAAAAGAGAGACGAACATCTTATAATCTATAAGAGTGGCATGACAAGCTCTCAAATCGACTTCTTCTTGTTGAGGAGAGTCGACCAGAAATTTTGTATTAATTGTAAAATTATCCCGAGAGAGAGTTTGACAACACAACATAGGGTGCTCGTCATGGATTTTCGCGTTGAGCAAAAGTTAAGGAAAAGACATCATACGAAAAATCCAATGATAAGGTGGTGGCAGATGAAAGGTGAGGAACAAAGAAGTTTCTTAAGACGGGTAGGAGAAGAGGCAAAGTGGGATGGGAATGGAAGTGCGAAAGAGATGTGGAGGGAGATGACAGAAGTTATTAGAAGAACAGCAAAAGAAAGCTTTGGTGAATCTAAAAGAATAGGACCAAGAGATAAGGAGTCCTGGTGGTGGAATGCGAGTGTACAAGAAAAGATAAAGATAAAAAGGGAGTGCTTTAAAGAGTGGTCTTTATGCCGTAATGCAGATAATTGAGAAAAATATAAGGCGGCTAAGAAAGAGACAAAAGTGGCTGTAAGTGAAGCAAGAATAAGAGTATATGAGAGTCTCTACCAGTCTTTGGGCACGAAAGAAGGAGAAAAAGGTATATATAGAATCGCAAAGAGCCATGAAAGTAGAACGATAGATTTGGATCAGGTTAAGTGCATAAAGGATAAGGATGGAGAGGTGTTGGCTCAATAGGAGAAGATTAATGAAAGGTGGCAGAGCTACTTCTACGAGTTATTTAATGAGGGATAGAAGACTCTTCTGAGCATTGGTCGGTTATGCACAAGGGAAGAAGATCAAAACTTTGACTATTATCAAAGGATTCGAGACTTCGAGGTAAAAGAGGCTTTAAAGCAGATAAAAAATGGCAGGGCAATAGGATCTGATAATATCCCGATTGAGGTTTGGAAGTGCCTTGGAGAAAAAGGCATCAACTGGTTAACCAAGCTTTTTAATGAGATTTTAAGGTCAAAGAAGATGTCTGATGAGTGGAGAAAGAGCACCTGGTACCTATCTACAAGAATAAGGGGGATATACAAAGTTGCAAAAACTATAGAGGGATCAAACTCATGAGTCATACCATGAAGTTATGGGAAAGGGTGATAGAACGGAGGTTGAGAAAAGAGACACAAGTAACAGAGAACCAATTTAGATTTATGCCAGGCAGATCTACCACTGAAGCGATATACCTATTAAGGAAGATGATGGAGAGGTATCGTAGTAATAAAATAGATCTACATATGGTGTTTATTGATTTGGAAAAAGCATATGATATGGTGTCAAGGGAGGTCTTATGGAAGGTTTTAGAAAAGAGGAGAGTAATGATCGCATATATTCGTTCAATTAAAGACATATATGATGGGGCCACAACTAGTGTGAAGACTTAAGGTGGTGGGACAGAGGAATTTCCTATTGGTATAGGATTACACCAGGGATCATCTTTAAGTCCATACCTTTTCACATTAGTATTGGAAGTACTCACAGAGCACATCCAAGAGCCTGTGTCGTAGTGCATGCTTTTTGTCGTTGATATCGTCCTTATAGAAGAGTCAAGGGAAGACCTAAATAAGAAGTTGGACTTATGGAGAGAAGCTCTAGAAGTGTATGGTCTGTGCATAAGCCGTAGCAAGACGGAATATATGGAATGTAAGTCCAGTCTGAGAAGGAAAAACCCTAATATAGAGGTGAAGATTGGAGAAAATATCCTACGAAAAGTTAAAAGTTTTAAGTATCTTGGGTGCATCATACAGGATAATGGAGAGATTGAACAGGATGTAAATCATAGGATCCAAGCAGGTTAATCAAAATAGCGGAGTGCATCTGGTTTTATATGTGACAAAAAAGTGCCTTTAAAACTTAAAGGTAAATTATATCGCACCGCTATAAGATCGGCTATGCTTTATGGTACAGAGTGTTGGACGGCCAAAGGGGAGCACGAACATAAGTTGAGTGTGGCAGAGATGAAGATGTTGAGATGGATGAGTGGTCATACGTGATTGGATAAAATAAGGAACGAAGATATAAGAGAGAGAGTTGGAGTAGCACCAATTGTGGAAAAGATGGTTGAATCGCGTCTCAAGTGGTTTGGACATGTGAGAAGAAGACCGATAAAACACCCAGTCAGGAGGGTGGATGAGATGGAAGATGGACAAGGGACGAAAGGTAGAGGAAGACCTAAGAAGACCATCCATGAGGTGGTCAAACGAGATCTACATATAAACAGTCTCTCTGTAGACATGATACATGACAGAGTACAATAGCATCGTTTGATTCATGTAGCCAACTCTATTTAGTGGGACAAGATTTTGTTGTTGTTGTTGTTGTTATCTCTTGGTCGATAAGTGATGACTAATATATTACAGATCTAAATTCCATTTAAACATTTATCATTAGTCAATAAATTATTACATACACTTACAAAAAGATACAAATATATCTTTTCTTTCTGATATTTGATTGTGTATGCAAACTAAAAAATTTAAAATTATTCAATTGAATTGATTTAAGTTACTTATTTTACATTTTGAATTTTGATTATTCTACATTTTTTCCCAAAAATTTTACAATTCTCGGTCTAAACATACTCCAAGGCTTTTCTACTAATGCAATTAAAAATCTTGAAACAAGCATCTCTTTAAAATTTTGAAAACAATAGTTAATTAATATAGAGGCATAGATGGAATGATGGAAACATCTAATGACTCTATAAGAGGCTGCTTGTGGAGTAATGCTTTTCTTAGTCAATAAAAATAAATGATGATGTCTACCAAAATTAATTAACATCCCAGTTTGCAATAGGCCAATAGTGACTGCTTATAAGACTTTAATTTCTCCACAGCACGTTTTGTGTTAATCCTAATCTCGTTGCTTCTACTCTTCGCTAGAAATAGAATGCCACAGAATTCCATTAAAAATTATATGCTAAATTATATGGTTAGTCTCTGTATTTTAATTGAAATTACAATTTGGTTTCGATATTTTAAAAATTTATAATTAAATCCCTAAAAGAACTATGATTTTGTAATTGGGTCTTAATGACGTTAAACGTCTAAAAAAAGGTTGAAAAATGTGTTTGATCATAGTATCCTTACTAAGAAATGTAATTAGGGCTCGTTTATAATGAAAAAATAAAGAAGAGCTTATTTTGGTAAGTTTTTACGAAAAGATTTTTTTTAAATATTTTTTTAAAAGATCTTTTAAAAAAGTAAAAGTAATTTTATATTTGAATATTTTATATAAAAATATCTTTTTATTTAATAATTATTTTAGGTATAATAATATAAAAATATTTTTTCTTATTTATTATGTTAAAATAATCTTTTTTATG
>NC_029788.2:112698127-112716124 GCF_000816755.2 Arachis ipaensis
TATATTTGTATACAATAATATAAAAATATTTTTTATTTATTTATTATATTAAAAATATTTTTTTAAGTAAAAAGTTTTTTTTAAATATAAATTGTAGCTTATATTTTTTTAAAAATTTTTCTAATAATTTTACTTTTATTATTAAAATTCTGTCAAACACACTAAAAAATAAAAAAAAAGATATTTTTAAAAAATATATATATTTTTCTAATAATTTAATGACGCCCAAACAAACTCAAAGATCTTTCCCATTTCTCTGCTATTCTTGTTAGGGTTCAAGGATTTTTTCAAGTTTGGATGGATCCAAGTCACTTGTTTGAAAGAAGCTCAAACATCTAAGAGCATAAACAAGAGAAGACATCGATGCTTTTTGTGGGGAAACAGTTGTTGTGCTTGCATCCTCGTGTATGAACAATCCAGATAGGAAATTTGTGGCTTGTTGTAAGGTACCAAAGCATAATTTCTTTGAGTGAATTGACAAAGATGATGTGAAGGGTGGATTCAAGCAAAAAGAGAAAAAGGCTTATTGTTTTTGTGAAGATATCCAGATACTTTAAACCTCCAGTACTGTGATGAATCGAAATAGAAAATTTATGTCCTATCTTAGTAGAAGATGTAGATTTTTTGAATTGATTAATAAAAAAGACAAGGCTAGGTCTGGGTCTGCGTCGACCTAACAAAGAAATAAGACTACGGAAAACCCAAAACATGCTGGAGATTTTAGAAAGTTGGATGAAATTAGTAATTATGTACTAATAGAAACACAAAAAAGAAAGATTGATAGATTAAATATGGAGATAAGACGTATGGAAGCAAGTGTTTAAAGATTGTGTGTTGTTTTTGCATTGCTCCAACAACAAATTAAAAGATTGAAGAGTGATATCCAAAAATAAAAAAATTGCTGACTATGATGTTGACTTGTGTAATAGTACTAATATTTGCAGTGTATTTATTTAGTTAAGTTTTATGAATTGAGGCAGAAGTGTATTGCAGTATGTTCGTATACTTTTAAAAGGTCCATTTGGTGTAAAGATTTATCTTCGTACAGAGTTACAGATTTTTGTCTTTATTGAATCTGCTGTGGACACATGTTGTTTCTGTATGGCTGAAAGCAGGTACTCTCAGGAAGCTGGGGAGGCTCATTGGAGGGTTGGGTGAGCCAGCTGGATAGCGCGATTCAAAATGGGTAACCAAGGTAGTTGTTGCTGTGGGTCAGTCTTCTCCTGTCATCCAAAAAGACCCTAGCAGTGTTCACCAAGACATCCGCCGCGGGTCTCGTGACTCTCACTGTCTCCGGCGCTTGGCTTCTGCGTCTGTTCCGGCTGCTCCCTCCGGGTCAAGGACCTCTCCACGGACGCCATTCTCCAAAGCATGGGTCGTAGCCAGGGAGTGGTAGTGCTCACAAACGCCATGCTGGTCAGGTGCGCTTGTCCTGTAGTCAGTGTTGCTGCTCGTCCTCCGCCGTGCTTGTCAGTCGAAGGTAGGAGCTACTTTGCCCAGTGAATGATCATCTTTGAGTGCCGGTCTCGAAACGTGTTCAGGTTAGGTGGAGTATGAGTATTGCGTTTGAAACTTGTATTGTGAATTTCTAGATTCTGGTATTGGCTTCGAGGTGAAAATCTGAAATGCCGCTGATGTTGTGGATAAAGGATTAGGAATCCATGGTTTGAGTCCAGTTGGAGGTTGGGTAGTTGGTAAAAGACTAAGTTAAATTAGATCATTCTTCGCATTCGACGAACTCCTGTATGAACAAATTGGTAGATTCTTTAGACATATGTTTTAGTTAAAAATTAGTAAGTTCAATATATTGTGGGTTTGGGAAATTGTTAATGCAATGGGTACTACTAGCAATCTAGGCAAGATAATGTATACATGGCTGTTGAGAGGTCACTTCCTATTACTGCCCCATAGGTAATTGTCAAGTTTTAGTAAGAACTTTGATGGCTCAGATTTTCTCCATGGTGATTTTGTTAAACAGCTATTTGGATGTACCCTTAATGTAAAGTAGTTTGTTTTTTAAAATGGAATGTCGTTTCCCTGTTTGTGGCTAAATATGGGTGCTGTTGTGAAATTAAGGACTTGTAGCACTCTACTAAGCAAGGGCACCTTCATAGACACTAGAGACATAGACATGGTAATTTCAATGTTTCGTTTCATAGCGGGAAAGCAACGAGTATATCATGAAAAGAAGGTTGTAACTGATTTCTAATTAGATCTTGATATGTTTTTGATATTATAAGACCTGTTGTTTTTTGTTTTTTTAATTCCTGGTGATAAAATTTGGAAAGGGTTTTTATCCTTTTGGCTACGGTGCTGGGTAGATTCTTAATTTTTTTTCAACTTATTTAAGATGCGCTAAAGTTGGTGAGCTATGTTTAGACAGTTACAATGCAGTGGTTTTGCCTTATTTGTGGAGTAAGATATAGTCCCTTTTTGATAGCTGTGGTTGATGTTTTGACTGTATCAACGGCGTGGTTATGAGCATCATTTGTCTGTTTTGTATGTGATCAGGCTAGAAGGTTGCCCACTTGTTGCCAATGGATTTTAGGTGTTCGTTTAACAGTGAGGATGAAGACTCGGTTGGGAGTGCCTCTGATGATAGTTGCGGACATTATTGTGCGAGTGATGATGAATACGACGACGAAAAAAACCTCGAGTGGAATGAGGGCTGAAAAAGCGGGGAAAAAAGTGTAGGGGGTGCCGATGATGGTAATGGGTCAGGTGATCCAGATGATGCAGCAGAGAATGGTCTCCGCCGACCAGTCAGTGCGAAGGACTTCTTGGGAAAGGAGTTTGCAACGGAGGAGGATGCTTATGCTGCCTACAAGGAATTCGCTAAATTAAGGGGTTTTGGAGTTCGGAAGGGAGATGTAGCTCGTGTGAATGGGGTGTTGATTAGGAGAGACTTTTTCTATCATCGACAAGGTACAAGACATCCTAAGTACTACGACCGTCCTGAGCGACTAAGGGAGGAGAGGTTGGAGAGTCGCACGGACTGTAAGGTAAAGTTGAAGATTTACTATGATATGCAGCATAGTGTGTGGAGGGTCAGGACCATCGTGGACGAACACAACCACGAGCTTGCTCCAGCAGTGTTCGCACGTCTCCTTCCTAGTCATCGGAAGATGAGTGACGGTGACAAGGCACAGGTGGATAGTTTCAAGCAGTTTGGGATCGCCACATCGAAAATAATGGCTTACATAGCGGGGCAATCTGGTGGGTATGGCATTCTCCGATTCACAAAATGGGATCTGTATAATTATGTTCACGGGCAAAGGGTTGCGCGAATATCCGATGGCGACTATCAGTTACTTGGAGGGAAAGGCAAATGCTGACATGAGGACGGTGGCCCGATACACACGGACCCTGGACAATCGTTTGGGTAGCCTAATTTGGGCTGACGGTGAGATGATGACAGATTATCAGCTATTTGGTGATGTCTTGGCTTTTGATTCGACGTACCAATCTAACAAGTACAGGAAACCATTGGTGGTTTTCTCCGGGTCAAATCACCACAAACAGACATCAATATTAGGGTTCGCGTTGCTAGAGGATGAAGAGGTCCACACTTATAGGTGTGTGTTGATGAACCTGCTCGATGTTATAGGGAAAAAGAAGCCGTGTGTAGTAGTGACCGATGGGGACAAGGCAATGCGCACTGCAATTGCAGAGGTGATGCCGACAACGACACATAGAATCTGTGGTTGGCACTTGGAGAAGAATTGCGTCCAACGGGTGAAAGAAGCAGAATTTCACAAGGTGTTTAGGAAAGCGATTTATGAAAACTTTGAAATCATTGAGTTTGAGGAGTACTGGAAAGCATCCGTCGAGTCACTTGCCTACATGATAACAATTGGGTTAAGTCCACGTATGAATCTAGAGAAAGTTGGGCAATGGCGTACCTTAGGGGAACCTTTTGTGCGGGATACAGGACGACCTCAAGATGTGAAGGGATTAATGCTTTCATTAAGGGCTTCCTTAAATCAACTGATAGCATTTTGGAACTTGTGCATAGTTTAGATCGAGTTGTAAAGGACTATCGGAATAATGAAGTAACAGCCCAACTCTACTCCACGTACTATAGTCCGGTGCTGACCACTGGTCATGTTTCGATCAAGCGGTTTGCATCGAAGGTGTATACAAGAGCAGTGTTTAAAGAAGTGAAGAAACAAATTAAGGTTGTGGCTACGCTATTATTTCGGGGCAAGGACAGTATCAGCACAACAACTGTGTACACATTCTCGCGAATGGGAAAACCTAACAGAACACACAAGGTATTGTTTGACCCGAACAAGGAAAAAATAGAGTGTGAGTGTTCGATGTGGAACAATAAAGGGATTCCTATAGTCATATCTTCTGTGCGATGAAGTACGAGGGTTTGGAAGAAATACTGCCTGGTCTTATTTTGAGAAGATGGTGCAAGGATGCAAGGGATTGTAGATCAACCCCCGTTGATAGTAAAGATGGCCCTGAAGGCCGTTTGCTTCGATATGGTACCCTATGTGGGGCAATGAGTTTAGTTGCAGAACTTGGGGCTGAAGATGCTGTAGAGTTTGTTGTGGCTGGGGATGGGATTGCCAATCTCACCGAAGTGCTTTAGCGGAGATTTCTTGACAGGGTTGGGAGCAAACTTGGTCTATCGCCATTGTCCAGGATCAAGGACACCGTCGTATTAAAGACAAAGGGGGCACCGAGGAAGGGAAAGGAGTCCAAACCGGTTAGTCAGGGTGAGAGGGCGCCAAAGAGATCTAGATGACGTTGTACCAACTGTGGGGTTGCTGGTCACACGAAGAGGACTTGCACATGGCACCGGAGAGAGGGTGTTACGGGGACTGATGGTGCAGGCGATCCAATTTACGTTGAGCATGGTTCGCATGATGCAGTTCCCCCTTCCGCAACGCCACAGACCCGTCATTGTCACACAAACGAGGTAAGTAAGCGGTCTCATGTAGATTCGAAAAAAGTGGGTAACGTTGTTTGGTTAATTGCCGGAATGTGATGCCTGAAAACAAAGGATTCATTGCAAGGTAAAAATAATATTTGATACAATATGGCTATGTCAATTGGAGGAGTATAAATGTCGGATATAAAGAAGCGTGACTTTTCAACTACCTTGAAATGTTATGTGATTTTGGTAGAAAAGAATTTAACATAGTTGGTATAGTTTTTGCATAGTGTTGCTGCTTTTCGTTCTATGAGTCCCGTGTTACCTCTTGTTGACCTTAGCATACCTTTTGTAACTCATACACCAGCTATTTTTGCATTACAATGTTTGAGTCGTGTTGATTTGCAGATTCTGCAATGTTGCAGTCAGGTAGATAAAACAATTGTCACTGTACAAAAAACCGTCTCTGTATATGTATGCATAAGCCTCTCGAGATTAACCTACCTTGAGTGTGCACTTTATAGTCGGCAGTAGCCAAAATAACAGGTTACATAGGATATTTCTTGATGCTTACATAACATGACATGAATCGTTGAAAATATTAAATGCAGTGTTATAACAATTACTTGGGCGTACATTAGATGACCCGAAATCCTTGACAATTGATCATGTATGTGAAAATGTTATGCTTGATTAGGAGGGAATGCAATCGGAGAGCGGCAACCCTAGTGACGCTCTCCCGGCGCATGCAGATGGGACGACTCCGTCTATCGCTCACAAGTGTGGCAGTCCATTTTGCCGCAACCCCGTCGGTGTTAGGGGTGGCGGCGCTAACTTCTTCCTCAGCGGGCAACACATCGAGTAATTTTATGCCATTCAAAATTGCTTAGGGCACATAGGTCAGCCGTCTGAATAGGCTGCCAGCCCCAGCTTAGGAAACCCCAATGCGTGGACAAATGAGGATGTGTTTGAGAGGTGGTTGACACAGGTACAGTTCGGAGAACCCGATTTCGATACTACTTATTATGTGCTTTTATTCTCCTGTCTTGCGGTATTAATTGTTTTATAGAGTACTTTTTGTGGCCTTACACAGAATGTTGTTGGTAGAATGGCCGGCAACGGAAAACCTGGAAGTGTTCCCAAGCAATGGGGCGGGCGATTGCTGCCAGTGAAGCACCCGTTTGAGTGTTGCTGTCTGTTGGGAGCCAACCACCCCCAGGAACAAGTTGTATTCTGTTGCTTTCCATATTATTTTACAGGAGCAATATCAGTTCTGTGCATGTGTGTGGTGATCATGTCAAGTTTGTGTCTTGTATTATGTATACTCTGGTCAAATTTCTTCTTCCTTCGTGAGTTGGGTCAGTGTTTATGCAAACTAAAGAAATATAACAGGTGTGTATTTGATTGGTGACATGTAAACAGGTATCACAGACAAAACATGTGTTAGTAGTTTGATTGAAAGAATTTTGCGTTCTCTTACTTTCATCTTTCCAGGTGATTTAGTGGTTTTTGTTTCGTATGCATAGGAACCAAAGGACCATGTGTGTCGGCCCAACATTTAGTAAGGTTAGCCCACAAAAAATTGAAAGAAAGTGAAAAATGAATGTCGATCATGACCAAAGAAGAAAGAAGAAATAATTCATTTGAACTAGAAGGAAAATGTGGAATTGGGGATAGTTGTGAATGAAATTGGGTTTTAGTGTGTCGCGCTCCTAGCACAATTAATGTTTCTTGGAAGGTGGTTGTTGGTGTTTCTTTCTTCTGTGTGGGTGTATCCGGTCCAAGGCCAAAATATGTTACACTGACAAGTGATAACTCATGATGCTGCTAATATGTGCCGCGTTCAGAATCGGAAAAAAAAATTAATATTGATTGCCTTTTAATGTGCAGTGTTCATGAAAATGAAGTTTTCAGGCGCGGATCATTTTCATGCAAACTCCTATTTGTCATTTGCAATTAAAACACACACTTCGGTATACAATACACTAGTGCATACAATCCCAAAAAAGTTGAATTATGTGCAGCACGGTTTCAGTCATCGCGCTTCATGCAGACGCCGAATGGGCAACAAGTTTAGGATATATACAGAATAACAGGACGGCGGTAGTTATGTTTCACACTGTACAATAAAAAAATAATGTCGAAAATTCATCTCCGGTTTATCGTGAAACATTCAGGGCTCGAGCAAAAAATTAAGGTCCCTGATTGGCGCCAGAGCAAAAGTATTAACCATTGGTCGAGTCCAACGACAATGTTTACATGGCTAGGTTGACTTTCTCTCTCAGTGTGCAAATGCCTTTGCGACTACCTCATGTGCAACGTTGTGTGACTTCAGCACTAAATCCACAGCTAACTGCATCTGCGTCACACTATTCACATGCTGAAACAAATGGCGAAACAGGCAGACCAAAATTATTACCAACAAGAAACACTACTACAAGCATACACGTAAGGAACTATAAAAACGTTTCAGTTAATCACACGGCTTAGCATACCTGTACTACATAATATTTCTATAAGTGCTCTCGAATCATCCATTGGGCGACCCATACGCCGCAGTACATGCTATTTAGGCACACAGTTAAGGTTCGGAATTTTGGCATTAATGGAATCAACTTTGTAATAAATGACAGGAATCAATATAAGATATATCATTGTTGATGCAACAAAATAAGAGACCACTTTCACGTTGAATTTCACATTCATTCAGAGTAATCTGCATTCTCAAGAATGCTCTTCAGTCTTCATCGTTGAGAGGAATGATTTTTTCACGGTAATCTATATTCTTTAGAATCCCCATCTTGTGGTCATGAAATTCCCACGTTAACTTGAAATCACCTTGTAAATTCTAAAATCATCATGGTCATGAGATGGCAATTCATTATGCTCGATAACATATAACTACTTAGCAAGTTAGTTATGCACTGTATCAAATAAAATATGAATGCAGCAGTGGTAATCCAAACAGAATCGATTGTTTTAATACACACGTAGAACATATGATTAAAAATGAAAATTTTAAACTTATATCTGTTAAGTTAATTATTATACGGTGTAGACACACTTATGAATGGCATGCAAAGGCATCTAAGTAAAATCTGCTAATGGGTAAACATTCAGACGAGGGGAGAAAAAACTTAGGTGGGTGATTCATGATCATGAATTTGAAACTTTAGGACTGAGAATGAAAATTCTCCTTTACTAACTTTATTCGAGATTTCAAAACAAGAGAACAGTTTGTAAAGTTTAGAAATTTACATCATTTTCATGTTTGATTATTATCATGTTATTTCTGATCAATCTGAAATTGCATAGCTATGGAAAATAAGATGTTACTTTTCTCACGTGCGAATAATCACCAGGGGAAACCAAAGTGATGCAAACTTTGTCACATTTTGTTATAATCTTTAGTCTTTTCCATTATAGGATGGGAACACGTACATGAGATGCTACTAGGAACGCATGAGATATGAAATGCCATGTACTTACGAGTTCCCCTTTTGTTGAGGTACATCCGGCTCTTCGAATTCAAATGCGAAAAACCTAAGACGCAGCGCCCCCCGCCCGACAACCACGACTTTCCTAACGTCAGTCCCTCGAGATACAATGCCTATAAAACACGAGTATATTGCACAATCATATTCATATGCGTGAAATATCACGTTGTCCAGATGTCACAGTTTCACAACGAAATCGTTGCTTACCACTCGCATCATCCCTGGTTTCCTTGCATCGGCTTGATGCGTGTCCCGAAGTGAGTTGAGATAGATCAACTTCATCCGTGGCACATCAATAATAATTAGGTACCAGTGCCGATTACACCACATCGACTGATAAATCTAAACAAACCCCGCAACCCACAACAGCCAGTCGTGAAACTTATCCATCCAAGTGATCAACAAAAAAAATGGGAGTTGTGTACATACCCTCATCACACAATCCACCTTGCTCCGTATGTACTTTTTACGTATGGATGTCATGTTCCCAGACGTCATGGACCGATTGTCGATTGCAGCTTGCTAACAGTTGCATACACTCACATCGTTAGAGAATTCGGTCTTCCAAGGACAGGATCAAATCCCTAAAAAAATTATCGACACAAAACCTCTACTATTCGTTTACTTGACCGAAAACTAATGAACAGAGCAGTGAAATCATGAAAGTTAGCCTTCAGAATGCACAAGTGGAATCACTATTCTTCGTAACTCCTAAGCTAACGTACAAAGAGCATATATCAAATGCATTTATCGGGAAAGGAGAGTCACTTCTTAATACTCATGCTGCATACAGTTGGATAATATGCTTTAACACTAACTTGCTGATTTATATGGTAGTGTTAATAATTTCGAGTAGGAAAAATTTTCTGTCACGGGTTTGCAAAAAAATCTCAGCATTCTATAAGTGAATTCAAGGTAATTAAACAACTCAAAATTAGGGTAACTAATAGAGCAACTGCTGAACATCACGTCATTCATTTTTTGTACAGAGTGAAGTGGCCGGTCTTACCATAATACTTGTGGGTAGGAACCAATGTTGTCGCTCGGAGGTAGTTATGAGCATGTGAACCACAACATTAAGGACCTGCATTATTCTGCGCACAGAAAACCTCGTCAGCAGGATTTACAGAGCTAACAAAGTCAGGTTGGCATTCGTTGGAATGATTTGTGCAGTTAATAATGTTTACTCGCATCATCAACAACTTCACATTTTGGAACCAAGGTAAGATGCGCTCCCAATAAGTATGTTAACAAAATTTTAATAATTTAATTAATACATCAAAAAGTATATTAATTAAGAAGTATTTTTTTGTTATCTCAGTATGTTGACAATGTTACGTTTAATGTTTAGTACTAGTGCCTTGTCAAAGATTTCGTAACTATCACATTATATATTATTGATGAATAAAAAACTACATCTCAGTATATAATTGTGTGATAGATAAAGTAATTATTATGCGTAACACTAAAACTAAATTAATTAAAATAATAAAAATAAAAAAAGATACACATCTATATATATATATACACATCAATTTTATGAAAACTATTAAATACTAATAATATCTTCTATATTTGGAAAATCAAACTTAGTTTTAGTTAATTAACTGATTGGCTAGAGGGGCGACACTTGTTATTATTAGTTTATCTGTTTCTTTTATTTTTATTATGAGTAAATCTAACTTGTCAAAGTCTAATAGATTAAATTCATATAGCATAATAATTTTATTTTGATATGTTATTATTTAATAATATAAACCTTTTCAACGCATGAATAATTTTGTTTTCAAATAGGACCGTGCCTATGCACACGCCACGTGGCTAATCGTACACCAGTGGATAGTGTTAAGTACCTTTCTGGAAGATCTTGGCTAAAGATGTAGGTTGTTACGGCCAACTCCAGCCCAGACAAATTCATCCCGTCCTTCGAACGGAAGACAAGGTTCATTATCTACAAGATATAGTTTAGGTTACCGATAACTCACATAATAGATCACGTTATTCAATAATAAGATTTGGCATGCTATATTTAAAGATCGAATGTAAATCCTAACCTGTGGGATTCGCTCAACCTTCATACTCAGCAGACCGCCTAAGTTGACCACGTCGTCGGGAGCAGGGGGCCGGTCGTTGCACCTACGCCCTTCGGCTCCTCCAGAACCCACACGTTTGACGTTGGCATCTGTGTGCAATACATACGTGTCTCCGACGGTGTCAGAGGTTAAATCCACTTGAAATGTGCCACCTGATTGTGTAATGGAAACCACGCAAATTAGTAGTGAGTAAGGAGTTTTCATGATTAAACAAAGAACAAATGGAATACTACACACCACTTCAGGTGACGGCTTTGCAGGTGATGCTTTTGGACTTGAGAGGGGCTACGATATTGGCATCTTCTTTCTCTTCGTGCTACACAGAATGTGGGCGACACTAAAGGTGGTGTTGATAACTGGTTGATTTGTTGTGGCGCACGCCTTCTGGATTTTACCGGGTCGAGGTCGCTTTGCCAGTTTCTGACTTCTCACTAACCTTTCGGGGGCTTGTGACCAGTTTCTCATCTAGCAGCTTTTGCAACTGCTGCAACACCCCTTCGAAGGTGCAGTTACTGGCATAAAGGACTTTTCGGCCACCAGTTATGTGATCACATCTCTGATCTCCGACACCACCTCATCATGTTGGGAAATAGCATCTGACAATCTTTTGATGTCGTACTTCATACCAGAAATAGTGCTAACAACGGTCTCTGCAACGGGACTGCAATCCTACGCGACACAAACAAGAGTGGATTTTACATTATCTCCAACGGTTGTCTTAGGTACAGAATCAATTGGAGTAACAAGTTGAGGATCCTTACATGGTGGTATGCTCCACAGAAGGAGCCACAACTTGCAGCTGAGAAGAGAGAACCATCGTCGCCCGCAGGCGGACCCCTGCAAGAACAATTTCGAACACTTAAAATGCCTGTCCCAAAATAGGCCACTTGGAACACGCCGACTTAATAGAAAAATGTGACGACATCAGGCAGATAGGCACGGGCTTACCTGACAAGGGTTTGTTTCGTGCTTTTCCGGGCACACGACACAGAGCATGTTGAACTGGGATGGAGCTGACATGGAATGGGACCATTACACGACTGGAAAGGGCTGTCGCCTGGGTGCTGCCCAATGGAGACACGAGGGGAACTCTTGCAACAAACACATTGGAAGATGTCAACATGCGATTGCAAAATACAAATACAAGGTAGAATCATATAAACAGGAACTACTGTTGATCATGAGCTTACATTCATTGTGCTCATAAATGATGCTAAGAGTCAACAAGCAATGCAGCCGTATATCCATGATAAGAACCGAAAAATAATGAAATAGTTAAACATTGCAGCATAGACTCAAGTATAGAACAGCTACCCACCATTCGTTTCATTATTTACGAAGTATGGCTAAACAGTCGGGGATTACCGCTCCCAAGATGAAATTACCTTGAAAAAGCAGAAAAAATTAATACAAAACACACACGAGTTTACGTTCGTGCAATTAAAGGGTATTTCAAAGCATTCCCTCTCTACGACTACCCTGAACCATAAAATGCGAATTAGGGAAACAAACGCACCTTAGCCCAATCAGTGGTGCCAACAACCGTCATCAAGAACCCGGTCTTTAATTTTAAACTGGTCACGAACCATGTACACCCGAGGAATACTGTTCCCTTAATAAGAAAATCGTCCAGTTTGCCATAACACAGAGAAAACGGGGAACAAAAACACAGACGATTATTAACAAGGACAGTAACCTGTATGAAATTGAGTGAACCAAGTATGGAGGATTACGGCAAAGAAGTTTTGCAAAGAGCAGACCTTGGGGCAGAGGAGTAATGAATCCAACAAGCCATGTCGTTGACCGAGACGATCACAGGCGAACCTGACGCCAAAAGCCCCGCTTTTACATAGACCGACATCTGGATTAACCCGTATAGGATTCCAAGCGACCCATCCCGAGGACTCCATCGGCGTGACTCGCACACAAAATACAACGGTGGGATGTGACCGAAATATACACCTCTGAAGGAGCAAACCAGCTCCCCTTCCGTGGAATGAACGGAAGATTCAACGAGGTTGCCAATGTCACCGGTCGAGCAGGGTCCACAAACAAAGTGCGATCTCAGAAAAGGACGCTAGGGCATGCACGGCGTAGGCTATGAAGAAATTGTGCCATCTTTTTTGTAAGAAAGAAGCCAAATCCAACGTGTAGTCCAATTTTTTTTCCCCAATGGACCGATTTGACCACCGAAAGAGGACCTCTTCTGAATAAAATGTTGTCTACCATGTTTGCAAAGTGTAGCAAGAGCTGTGCCCATTCAGAAGTTCCTCGGCTGAATGGGTGTTGGGGACGACACATTCATGTACGAATGCAAGAACAAGGAACCAAAAACAATCTTCTAACTTGTTGGCCCATAAACTCTATGGGCTGGGGTATTGCTTTTTTCGAGCTCAACATATGCATAATGAGCTTCGTTTCTCTTTGGATCTGGGCCTGCTCGGCGGCTCGGGTGTTGACCAAAAAAAAAAACTTACGCATAATGACTTAATGGATAACGCTCCTGCTATAAACTAATTAGGTGGACCTCCAGTGTGCAAACTCTAGCATTATCGGGCACCTATTTAACAAAACGAGACAAGAACAAGCCCATTGCAAACCAAAAAATTCACAACTAAATCCTTTACAAACTATGTATCCGGACCGCCAGTTATCGCACTCCAACAATACTAGGAACTAACGTAACGGGGAAAAAAATAACCTGGCCCACACTAAGTAGAAACAGTCCCAACTGGGCTCTCAAAGTCTACAAGTGACTGGGTATTAATTTGGGCCTCGAGGCCCAGCACGAAAGATCCAAAAAAAGGGGACAGGCAAGTGTGTTGTTCAGTTTATGCTGTACCAGATGGCGCCGACCACATGACCAAGGGCATCTTGTGCCGGAGTATAGCCACGAAGCAGGAATTAACCAACCCAACTACCTGCATTAGCAATACGGGAGCTCAACATGACTTCAGGCACGAATGAAACTCTCTAGAATTACCGGACTTTTGCCCTTCCAAAAAGAGCCCCTTGGTAACCGTGAGGTAAAACTAGTGTTCTTGGTGGTGTAAGGATTGGACACCCCTAAAGCCAGTACGGCAATTTCTGTAGGCCTAATATGCCATCATGGAGCAAACCATCTCGATACCGCCACCTAATAAAAAAGATAGCTACTACCTGACACGGGATAAGACATATCATTCGGGTCTTACCATGGAATATGGAACGCGACAAATTTCACCCCTGCGAAGGAAGTGACCGAAGCAGGAATAAAGTTGTAACATGAATGCGGACAACATCTTAGAGGCTCCTACTTACATGGGTATCGAACCACGCATGGCTTTGGTGAGAAGACGTATTGCCCAAGCATGGACAACGTGTCTCGCATAACGAAGCCCTCACCAGAAACGACACACCTCCACCCAACGCATTTTGTCGTTTTCCTTTGTTAGATTCCCCCGTGACGATAAATAGTTCTTTGCATTGGTATAAGGTTTCAGGGTTTCCCCCTACTTATCCGCACAGTGGGAGTGGTTGCGAGAATAACATTATGTGTTCTAGTTAGGGAAGAATACCGAGGCACAATGTATTCTTTCTAAATCACCTGCTAAGATTCCCGCTGAGGCACCACTATAACACCATTTACGCCTTATGACTGAATTGCGCTTGTTAGTTTGTGTAAGGATCCACACGATGACCTCTCTCAGCAATTCCCGTGGCACGTGTTGATGCAAAGACAAGGTTTCAATGTCCAACATCGTCATTTTGGTCTAGCCTGTTTCCCGAGGAACACAATATGAACAACCTTGCCCTGTCAATCACCTTGTCCCATCATGCTTGCTCACGTCGTGGACGATTGGGATTTGGCGGAAAAGTGAAGAGCCCCCGAGCAAAGTCTAAACGATGTCGCAAGGGGTAATCTATTTTTCAGGGATACATTGCTAGAATCCCCAAGGCCAAGTCACCCTTTCTTCTATAAATACCAAGCTCCTCCTTGAAACTAATGTGAAATCTCACCAAGGGTTAGATCCAGATCACGTCACAACTCATACACCAATTCAAGACGGCAAGCCTCTATAGAGCAATGAAAATGGCAAGAACCAACCCTCCCCCACGATGTAGAGAAAAATTTCCCGCCATCTTTGGTCATAAGCGAATCCAATTATGGGATTGGGTGAAATCGACAAACATTTCATCAAGCTTCTAAAACTCCAACTACGAGCACTCTCTCCCCTGTTGCACTCCACGACCAATTTCACATTTAGGAAGGCCGTGGCGACTTACACGATTGCCGCTCTACCAATGTGTCTAGCAACAGTCTATGCAAGCTACGCAACTGGTATTCGACGACCGTCAGTGTCTTTGGTCGACTCCGTTCACAAGCAACAAGTCTTCCTTGGTGGTGAACGAAACAGTTACTCCTTGAGATTTTTTATCATGCTTTGTACTAGTATACTTTTTCTTCTACTACTATTTCTTGTAAAAGGTAAAAAACTGTTTCTCAATGCAATGTAACACATTTTTAATTCCCCTGTATATCAACACGGTTTGAGGCTAACATATGTCTTGTAGTTTCACTCCCAGCTCGAATTGCTTTGGCGTTCAATCGTATGCCTAATAAGGTTTATGCATGTGTGAAGTGTTTTCCAGCACCATGCCATCAGTTTACGTGTTTCGGTTACCCGTGTTGCATGCACATTAACGTGACTCATGCTTGGCATGCATAACGAGGAATTTATTGATTGGTGCATCCAGATGAGTTACCTTAATACCTCAGTTAATCTCTTCCAAGATACCCTTCAACGATTGTTTAACCATGAAACTGCAATTTTACAAAAAAATTCGTTTCCGATCGTATTTAGATTTTACTCGTATTTATCCGATATGGACATACATCATTTTCCCATGAAATAAGGAAATGAACATTAGCTTTATTCCCCATGTGAACGTCTATGAATGGTTATATCAACGTAGTCCAAAAAATAATGAAGGGTATTCTACGTAAAATTAATTTAGTTGTCACAATCTTTTAAAAAAAAGGTCTTAAAAATACAATTTGGGCATAAAAAAAAAAATAAATTGAGCAACATTTACTGATACATCAATAAACTTATTGCTAGAGGGTCTGGTTGTAAAGAAACAATTAGTTACTACTAATACAATAATATTTTCATTTGACACAATAAGAATACCAATCTATAATATTAATAAATTTCAATATTAGTATCAAAACAGATAAGTTTAATCACAATACTAACATTAAAATAGAAAAACATTAATAAATTTTTAGTAAAGTTTATATTTCTATTAATAATGGTACATAACTAAAAATATCATTAATTCGAAAAATAGAGAACACAAAATTAACAATAATTTAGATGTTTATATAGATATTTAATTCAAAAACTTACTATGTAATTCATGTTTATCACCTATAACAATAAGAAGTACGTTGATACACTGCCATTGAAGGTTGACTGCACCGACGAGGTCACTAGTTCAAAGCCTACCTCTACCATTTTGGAATTTTCCAAATTTACAACTGCTAACAGATGGACAACTGGCACGCTGAGGACCGTAGGATGGGGCTAGATCACAGGTGGGGATGTGGTGCCATGGAACACCATAGAGACCACTGTGGCCGAACCGGTTTTTGCCTGTTTTACCTAATTTAACCGGTCTTTGCCGGTTCTCCCCGGTTCATGGCTGTTACCATCCTTAAACGGTCCAAGACACAAGCTTAGCCGGTTCATGGTCTGATTCATCGATTTTTTGGTCGGACCGGCCAGTCCGGTTTGGTTTTCACAATTACGGGTAACCCTTCTCCTTTACCGCAAACGATAATTAACGATAATAACATGACTTATAATTTTATATACCTGCTCTTCTGCTCGGTATTCATTAAACTAATCTATATGTACTTAAAAAATATCGTAAAACACACACTAATCTTTAATTTCATTTTCGTTATCTTCATGTCGCCTGTTACGGGTGTAAGTAACCAAACCATTCCGAAATGTACTGTAAAATCGTACCGACGGTTACACCAGATGATTGATAAACAAGAAAATTTTGCTTTCTTTGGTATTTTTCGGCTTAACCCGATTGGCTCGATTCGGTTATCACTTGGCTCTGTCAAGACCAAACTGAGCCGAACCGAATCGGAATTGTGTTTCAAAGTGTGTTAGTTGTTTTTGTTTGTTAGTCATTTTTAACTGTCTTTGTTCTTATGTTTAATCGTTGGGTCAAGTTGAACTTGTATTGAATTCGGATGTGATATACTCAACTTATTTTAAATCATTTAGGGTTTTAAACTTCATTTTATGGTGATTTAAATTACGATTATGAAGCTTTAAAAAACTGAAAAAACCGACCAAACCGATCCGCTATTAGTTCTGTTCGGTTCGGTTGTCCATAAAGCAGCAACCCTAACGGTTGCCATTACTTTAGGACCATACAGGCCTGTTCAGTTATTCTTCAGTCCAAAATCGAAGCAAACCGAACCGATTACACTCCTAGAACTAATATCCTTCTTATACAACGAGCAATCCTCAGATCCCATAGTTATCAGAACCGACCCGACAATCGACCCGGCTAGGTTACTGGTTCAACCGGTGGATCACAGGTTCAACCGGTTGACCCGGTCATAATTAAATAATTATATAAAATTTAATTTTTTATATAAACTTAATTTATTCTCTAATAACAAAGTTTAATTCTTATTTTAATAACTAAACATAATTAAAAAAATTATTTTAAAAAAAAAAGTAAGCATAAAATAAAAAATAAATTAAATTAATATGAACACTATTCATTAGAATAAAAAGATAAAAAAATCTTAAATTTACATGACTAAAAGAATTAATACACAAGTTATTAATTAGGATATGTCTAATAATTAGTAATACCTTTATTAAAAGATACTATATAATACAAAGAGAAAACTTGTCCCAGTGGTTGGTGGCTCTTTTGCAACTTGAATGACTCAAGTTCAAACTCCAGCAGCACCTAGTATATATTCTCAAATTTTGAAATTGAGTGATGCTGACATCAGCGGGTCAACCGGTCCAGTTCGAGTCTCGATTTAGACCAGGTTTGAGTTTGACTGGGTTTTTCGAGTTTGATCGGTTCGTTTACTTGTCTGGTTAAAATAGTAATCCGGACCGATTTAGGGTCCGGTTCACCGATTTTTTGTCAAACTGGCCGGTCTGGTCCGGATTTCATAACTATGTCAGATCCAGTTATAATAACCAATAACCCCCAAATTCATCCTCTATTACAAGATACCAAAATTGCGTAACCTTAATTACCCAGAACAGTCATCGACACTCACATGAGTTACTTGTGACCGCCATTCGATTCACCTGAAAGTTTTGCCCCCTCTAGAAACCCTGATTGCAGATTTCGCATAAGAGTCAGAAGAAGGAAGAAAACACACATGAAGTTTTTCCACATTTAGTTCTTATCCAACATTCCTGTAATGTTACTCAGCTGCTTCGTGGATGGTTTAGAAGCTACACTCTGAGGAAAAGCCACTGCT
>NC_029788.2:112716282-112725550 GCF_000816755.2 Arachis ipaensis
AGGTGCGTCGTGACAACAAGCCCACAACTCACAGCACGGCTTAGGCACAATTCGTGGCGAGTGCAATGTGTTGCGGGGCGCGACTGATGGCTCCGAAGATACTGATATCGAAGGGAGGGCAAAATCGCCCCCTAGACAATCATAGCACTGCGTTTAGCGTTAAGTTCGATGTGGTATGCAAGAAAAAGCTCGCGAGGGAAAACATTTTCCCCTATAACCATGGGTTCACAATCGTACTTAACCCTTGCTCTAACTACTATCATGTTTTTCGCCACAAATATAAGATAGAGGTATCAATGCTTGGCTATTCAATTGTAATCATAAACATTATGATATGTCTATAAATTATTATAGCTTTAAAATTCTTAAATCTTCATTTCTTTCTTAACCAACCAACCATCTTTGGTAGCAATAAAATTAACACTTACACGTTTGTGTACATTAATTTCCTTTGCACTATAAATACAATGTATTAAATTTCAAGAAACTATAACTACTTAAATTCAAGATGTTTATAACACGATAATTATTCATTAATTTATATATTATAAAATATCCGTATAATACAATATTTAGCATTATTTCCAACATGACTAAACAATTCAGTAAAAAATACTTCCTTGAATCATTTGAAGCTAGTTTATTTTTAACTTCGACAATATCTTTTTTCATATTGTTGTATTTTTTCACGGATTTAACTTAAAAGGTAGATAAAGAAAGCATGACGACATAATATATGTTCATTTCTCTTCCTCTTTTTTTTCATTTTACTTTTTCCCTCTTTAATTTTTGGTTTCACCTCAACAATTAAGTGCGCTTCACAGCATTCATGCACACTTTTAATTTTTCTATTTTATCTCCATTGGATTTTATTTTATTGTATTCTATTTTTCTTTTAATTTACATTGAATATTTCTCATTATTAAGACCCAAAAATCACCTCAATACTCTAGTCAAAACCAACAAATGTAGCTGCATGTAGTAACCTTATCATAACTCCATCGGGGTAGCAGTTTCACTCTAGGGACAGTTTTCCTTTTGGTCCGTTTTCCTCTTGCGTTTTTTCACTCCTTTTTTTTTTTCCTGACTACCTTTCTTTTGACTAGAATAATTCATTTTTCAGTCCACTCCTTACAAGGAGCAAACAATGACAAGAAAGCGTATCAATGGGCCCATTTTTGGGAATACGAGGTCCAGCCTAACCGATCATTACGTTTGCACGGGTGTCATGTGTGGCACCGTTACAGCTGCTGCAAGCCAGCCATCAGGCATGAAGAGCCAATATGCGACAAACCTGTCAGGCCGCCTCCCCATGCCTCGACACCATAACCACGTATCGCTCAGGAACTCACGCAGAAGGAATAAAGGAATCTCTGTATGCTCACTGATCTGTATACTATAATTTTTCACTTTTAAATATAATCATCTTTGTATTATATATGTTTGAGTGGTAATGAAAGACATTATTGAGCATCAATACAAGTGACTATTTTGCCAATAAAATAAATAACATTGATATCATTTCTTTGTACAAAAGTCTATTAGACAACATACGAAATAAAATAGTTAATATTCATAGTTGTGTAATTAAAATAGTCCTTCTAAAATAGTAAGCCACATGCCAAACAAAACAAAACTAATAAAAAGGGTTCAACTATATGACAACAACAAAGCCAAAGTGATCCTCATGATTACTATCATCAGCACTATCATTAAACTTATCCTCCTCACTAGAAGATTCTTATTAACTGATCACTTTTTCTTCAACTAAATCATTGTCACCACTATTGTACTTGCCATCATAAGATACATAGTCTTCATAATTTGAGATTATTTCAAATCCATTCCCTTGTCTACATTCATTAACCATATACACATGGTAATATTTAGTTCTTTGTCCCCCTACAAACTTATCCATTCTCATAGTATCTCTATTAGATTTTAATTCACTAAGAACATCCTTCGATGTAACTCTAAGTTCAATCCACCAAATTCTAGCATTGTCCGTATACCTGTTCCTTCAACTTAGTAACAATTTCTTGTAATGACCACTTATCTAAGTCAATTACAATGCCACCACTACCATTTTACCAATGTATTCTTTTTCATTTCTTGTATTAGCCAACTGACCACCATGGTGAAGAGTCCATAATGTTCACATCACAACTAGAAGCTAGATTGAGGGTTACGAATTCTTGTCTCTTCAAGTGACGTCCTTGCAAAATCTACTCTTTTGCTTTCAACAATATCAAGCCTTCACCATCTCCACCCGTTGCGAACCACACTCAACAACCGAATCCAACAATGAAAGCAAAGTAAGAGAAAGATTTTGAGAGAAAGAAAGCTCAAAGACAATGAAGACTATGAAAAGTGTGTGAGATTTTTTGCCATTTTCAAATTTGAGAATATAAAATGGAGAGATATTTACTCTTTTATTGTCTTACATGTACAACTTATATGTTCAAATTAGGAAATATGCTGAAGAATATTTAGTTAACTCAAACCTTGTTTGAACAGTAAGAACTAAATTACAAAAGTTTAGTTTGTTTAGGGATCTAACTATAATTTTTTGAAATGTAAGGACTAATTTATAATTTCAGTAAAAGTGTAAAGACTAATTATATAATTTAACTAAAATTATATATCCAAGAACCCTGTATTATTTGCCAGTGTTGAATATTGGAAAAAGAAAAGTAGGTAAAAAATTATCTGTAACTGTTTGTGAGTTCGGATGGTTGGTTGACGACGAGGTGCGTGAGATATTGAGGGAAACCTGAACGTGAGTTTCTGACAGGAGAGGCTACGTGTGAGATTCGTCGGTTGGACGGCGGGTGGGGCTACCTGCATGGACACTCCGATGTCAAAGTAAGCGTCCATACGATAAGACAGCTAGATTAGGGTTATGGTGACGTACCTGGGAAGAGAGGTAGGTCCTTATCCTTTATCCCTATTCGTTCAGATGGGCCATCCTTCTATTAGGGCCCAACCCCTCAGAAGCTTCTACCAGCTGTCCAGATCTTCTCTTGTGAATATTGGGTTATGTTGAGGGCGTCTTGTCGTACGGACGGGCTGCGGGTTCGCTTGATGGATCCCCAGTTCTTATTGGGTTGGGCCAGAACAGTAATGAATATGAATAATCCAAGGCATGCTGAGGTTAACCATGTTGCCCAAACAAAAAATAATAATAGCAATCATGCCTTAAAGCCACATATGTTGGAGGAAGAATTAGTTATAAATTAAGGACAGATGGCAAACATAAGGATAAATTAAGGCCCAAGAAGAAGTGCAAGTGCGAGAGCTATTAATAGGTGGTTAGAGAACTATGCTCGGTAGCGTGATGTGATATTTCTCACTCCCTTATGTTATTCTCATCTTGCCCCTTTCTTTTCTATTCTCTATCCTTCTCTTCCTTTCTTTTCTTCTATCATGGAATTCTTCATTGATTCCCCTTTTCTAAAATTCTGCATAGGTTATTGAATGAGGAGTCGAGAAATTATACTTTTGTGACGTCTTTTTATATTATCCTTTCTTTTCTTTACTATACTGATTTTTTTTTTACACTGTTACATTGAAGCTTTTGTGTTTTATAATGTATTATACTTACTTCTGTTATTCCATTCAATAAAATTCATATTTCACCCTTCCATTATCATTTCCCTTGAATCTTGACATATTATTAATCAATTCAATTAACTAGTTATTTTAGCTAGGTTTATTAGGTCATATCATTTTTTTTCAATCTAAAAGTCATATAACGTCCTATTTGTTATAAAACTACTTCTATAAAATATTTAAGTTGACAAAAAGAAATATATAAATAATTGTATTAGCTATTTGAATATTAAAGATATTTATTCAAATATAAATATAAAATTGCTAATTTAATTGACTATATATATTATGGTAACTAGCTAGGTCATATCTTTGACAAGTGATGACAAAAGTGTCCCTTTAATTATTTGGTAAGGTGATAATGAAACATAGTATGAACACAAGAGATGCTAACCCCTCAATGATATCAAATCCGAACAAGCTAATAAGCAAGTCTTAATCTTCTACACGTAGCTGGTATTAAAGATGTTCTTTGAAATAAATCAATGGATAAGTTAATAAAAGTTTGTTGATCATTCATACATCAAGACATGCCGGATTTGATTATAGATATTATTCTATATTGTTTAAATACTTTATTTGTTCCTAATTTCGGTTTTCTCCCCATAATTTTTCTCCCACAAGAAATCCTTTACCTTTTATTTTATATTTTAATTTTAGGGACTTTGCAATATTAATAATATGAGGTTATTTTAATATATTAGTAATCATCAAAGTGAGATATTTAAAATCATCATCACACCATCGAAATAAGATTTAGATGGTTGTAACAAGTAACTGCCGGGCAACGTATGTATGATTGGATTAAAAAGTCAAATCTTGATAGTATTATATTTAACCTTTCACGCACATTATTATACATCATTATTAATTAATTAATTAATATTTTAGTCAATACCCATACATGCCTTGAGAAAGACATCCAAAAAATTTTTAAAAAAAATAATGAAAGATAGATGTCTTGAGAACCTTAATGCCCAAGTTGGTAACTAAACATTTTAATTAACTAACTAAAAGTGAGTCCAATAATAGTAAGTGACTAACACATTCTACATGTTTTTACGTGTGCTACCATTATATTATTATTAATACAATAAATATTGCGAATGTTTTAGCTAAACACTATCAAATTGTATTGTTAACTTTTAATATTTTTTTACAATTATGGGATAAAATAAAACTAGAAGGCCAAATGATTTTTAAACTAAGTTTAAGCATGTTTTGTTTATTGTACGTATTTATTTTTTTGTTTTTTTTTTTTGTCTTCTTTTGTTATCATCATCAATTCATCATTATTGTTTTCTTTTTTTTTTTATATATATGTTTAAAAAAAATTATTAAATACAAAAATTTTATTACATATATAGCATAAAAATTTTAGTGTATAATATAAAAATTTTTGAAAAATTACATACCTAAAATATTAATACATAAACAATAAAATATGCATATAGCACAACAAATTTAATGTAAAATAAGAAATTTTTAAAAGACTACAATTTTAAATATATTAACTCATCTAATTAATAAAATATATTTATAACAAAAAATTATATATATATAAAAAAGGAAAAACATAATACACACACGTTAGTTTTTTATTGAACTTGTGCGAATTTGATTAGATTTTTTTACGACACAATAAATTATCTCCTCTGCCACAAAGCTGCAATAAGAAATGGTTATCCGTCCTGTTTTTTCTCCCCAGCTTAAACTTCTTGTCTTCTTCTCAAGTTAATTTTATTAGGGTTTTTCTATTTGAATTAAAAAATTATTAATTTCCAAAGTATGATTTATGTATTATTAATTTATTATTAGCTAAATTAGTAGGTACAACAATTCTATAGGCACATGCTGTGAAATTAGATAAGGAAAGCGTATTTTGTACGCACATTCGGCATATTGATAATTGAGTAATTGGATTAAGTGTGTATGTGATAAGTTTGAAATTATGCTTTTTTATTAACAAAATATGTTTGGTGATTATAAAAATAATTGAGTAATTGAATTGTAAACTAATCTTACAGTAGTAAATAAGTATGTACGTGATAAATTTAAAATTATGTTTTTTTATTAATAAAATATGTTTAGTAATTACGTAAATAATTAAGTAATTAAATTGTAAATTAATTTCATAGTGTGTATTTTATTTTTTTATTTTTAAATAAAAATGAAAAATAAGAAAAATAAGTAGTAATATATCTTAGAAAAGATAAAAAAAATTACACAAAATAGATAATTGTTACAAAATAAAATTTTGTTGGGAAATATTAAAATTTCACATATGTAAATTATGAAGATCAATTACAATGTAATGGTCATTTATCTTTTTTTTTATTATGATATAAGTTTTTCTTTTCCAGTCAAAAGTCTAATAACATCTAATTTAAAAAAAATTGAATTAAAAGTATCAAATTAAGGACAAATAAATGAATAATATAATAAATTACTTATAAATTAAAGAGATTTTATCAATTTATTTTATACTAAACGATAAACTAACAATATATTAATAAAAAGATATACCTTTAAAAAAGTCGAAATACAATTTCAAACATTTGCATAAATTAAATGTTAAAATTTATGTTATTGATAAAATGATGCTAATATATAATTTTTTGGCAAAAATTAAAATAAAAAAAATAATTTTGTGTAGGTTAATACAAATTAATTACGTACCAAATAAGTTAGATTGTTCATTTGTTTGTTTTAATATATCATCATGAGCAAGAAAATTGAAATGATTGTCAGAAATTTTACGGTTATCGACTGTATTTACTATACATGACTCCTTCTTAAAAGTTATTCTACACACGTGTGCAGTTGGAAGATAAATTTTCGCTTAATTCCTCAATCACAAAATTTGAGAAGACATAGACTCTTCCCTCGATTAGTTATTTCTCAAACATCTTTGCCAAGTAACTTTTGATTGAACAATAAATTTTATCACACTGTAAAACAAATTAAATATAAAAGCTATTAGCACTTATAAAGCTATTAAAAATATTTATAAACTGGACCTAGCATCACTTGAAAGGATCATGAAAAATAATCAACTAATTTTATCATCCATTAGAACAATTTTTATGTAATCCGTCTTACTCTTGTCGAATTTGGATGTGACTTTTCATAACCTTATAATTCTTGCCTTTATTTTCCAAATTTTGTCATTACATAATCTACCATATGTAATACTATTGATAGAATAGTAGCTAGTAGTGATTAGGTATGAAAAATAAAAAATAAAAGAAAAACTATGTCTGAATTATGAATCTTCTAAATGATAAATAATTGTAAAACATCACTATTATATATATATACACACAAAAAAATTGTACACGATAATAGTTAAGCCATATTTTTAATAGAGATATTTGCTATAATTAGGTGAAAATTATGTCATTATATTTTATTAACCTTTATGATTAATTCAATTGAAATACTTACAAACTAATTTAATTAAATACCAATATTAGAACTAAATTACTTAAATAATATTTAATATATTTTAATTTTTAAACACGTATAGATTAGAGTCATTCTCATAATGACAACCAACTAAAATAACATTATAAGTTTAAACATTTAGAATTTGTGTAAATTCAGACCATCTCCTTGTTAAATGAGCTTCATCATTCGCTATTCATGCAATGCGGTAAGGTATAGAATTGTCACACCGAGAAACTAAACTGACCTTTATTCTCCTCAATAAAATGGCATTACATTGATGCAAAAAAAGGCCGATAATTTCTGAAAAAAATCACAATATATTATAAAATTATTTTAATTACAAAAGTTTAAAATAAGAAAATTTGAATATATTACCAATTATTGAAATTGTATCTCCGATTTGACACAAATTCACCAAAACTGAACTTAAATTGAGGAAATTCAATCTCATTATGTGTTCCACTTCAAAGATTTTCGGACAGACGTAGAAAGCATGGAGGGGATGGAACTTGAATTTGGCCTACAAAACTCCATGGAAACAATTTCTCAATAAAAAATCGAGCTCCTCCCAAGAAAACTAAATTTACCCACATTCCATTAGGTTGGTCATAATATATGAGTAGATCCAACCATCCTTCGGTAAAATAGAGTTTATTGCCCCTTCGTTGGGCGCTTACATCCATGTTATTAGAATCCGAATCAGTGAATACAACTTGAGATGGTATTTAATTGATGTGGTACATTGTAAACGATTGCGGCAAAAGACAATCACACTGGAACATTAGATTGCTGACTATCTTCCGAATGTTGCTGCCCTTCTGCTGCCGCCTATGGTGCTGGTAGGCCATCATCTGTGTGTGGTTTTGACGGCATCCTTATAGGCTTCACCTTCTATTCCGTTTTTGTTCAAACTCGAAACCAACAATGAGCGACTATGCTTAAACGGGTATGCTGCTTGGGTCGTTTTCTAAGAAGGCAGGTCGATCACAAGAAGGTCATAGCTCAACGAAGAAGTAGCTCCTTGGGTCACGAACTCCTGATAGCCATGATTGGGGCTATAGTACTTACTATGCATAGGACGACTCAGGTAAAAAGACAGGATGTTTTTCATCTCTACCTCAGTGAGCGGTGGCTGGACAAGATCGTGGTGAAATCGCAGTTTTTCTAGCAACACTTTAGAGGGATTTAAGAGTGAGCTATGCCATGGAGGAAGTCTTTCAATCATGGTAGGCTCAGTCATCGATTGAGTCGAGCTAGGGTTCAAATCTTCCTGTGAGTGAGGGCGAATACTATACGCTTAGTGGATGTAGAGGAGTCTGGTCCGATGGATCACTGACTCAGATCAGATGCAGGTGGTCTAACTTGAATGGAATATCTCGATATAGAACAAGACGAAAGTGCCGATTGACTAAGAAGCTGGGCAGGCATTCGTTTTAGGCTTAAGTTATTTTAGGTCTGGCCTAGGGGACATCTCTAAGCTCTAGAGCTCCTGTCTCTTCACTAAAAGCGTAACTGGCACCAATCTCCCTTTCATCTTGGGGGCGACTCTATACCTTCCCGGCGCATCGTTACGTGCCCCTACGGATCTCTACATGCAATTCGTTCAACTAGTCATTAATGGTAGGCTATATAGGCGGCTCCTCTCCTTTTCTACGAATCTACAACTCTCTTTACTGAGTGAGACTCCATCCGTATCCCTACTAGTGGTTTTATTGAACATTTTCCATTTTATCATTTGTTTGACAGCCTAAACTAGGCTCCATTTTAGATAGGTTTTCGGTCTTAATAAAAAAAAGGAATGCATTAAATATTGATTTTATATAATTATAATAAAGATATTTTTTTAAATTAGTATAATCATGCATTATTTATTAAATACTAATTGTAATATAATTATGATAAAGATATTTTTCTAAAATAAATTTAGAAGAGAGAATAGTGCTTTCATTTTGGAGAAAAAATAAATTCATGAGAAATTGACACTTCACTTTCATTAGTTGATAATGCATTAAATATTGATTTTATATAATTATAATAAAAATATTTTCCTAAATTAGTATAATCATGCATTATTCATTAAATGTTAATTGTAATATAATTGTAATATAATTATAATAAATATATTTTTTTAAATAAATTTAGAAGAGAGAAAAATATTTTTATTTTGGAGAAAAAATAAATTCATGGGAATTGACACCTCACTTTT
>NC_029788.2:112725579-112731635 GCF_000816755.2 Arachis ipaensis
TTTCAAAACCTTTTTATTTTTACAAAATCAAAATAATATAATTTTATTTTTTATTTCATTATTTTGTACAAAATATTAAAAAAATACAAACCAAACATATGCGTAATTTTTGTAACAAATAATATATATATAGAAAAGTAACGTTATATTATACACAAAATTACCAAACACTACTAATAACTTTGCTTTTACGTGTGTGGGTGGCGGTGCATGCATTGAGTGAAAAAGAATGGTGGCTGGTGTCTTATATTGAAATGAGAAAGTTGGTGCACACATTTTGCTCTTTATTATATTATATTCTATTAATATATAATAAAAATTAAAATTAAAATTAAAATAATATTATAATATTAGCGTGTTCAGATTTGGTGAGCTTTTGACTATTGAGAAAGTGGATGAGCCAACCATGATGACAGTTCCATTTCAGAGAAAGATTTTTCTCAATTTAACAAATATAATTAATTTATATTACTAGTTAAACTAAAATAATAATAATGTCTAAGCAATTTTAGAATATTCATTCATTAACATCATTATTATTATTATTATCATATGATATCAGTGGTGATGATGAAGAATAAGGACTTAAATGATTTATATTAAGATGATAACAAGTTCCCCACGGAGAATTCTTTTTTTTCTTTCTGAGTTTTGACTTTGGATCTTTGATTGATTGATTTCCAGGGATTTCTTTCACTACTGTTCATTTCAATCTCAGTCATTATTATTTCAATCATACCAACTTCAACTTCTCAACTAAGAATTTCTTTCTATCTAGCTCTCTCTCTTTTGGGGTATGTATGGAATTTAATTTACTAAACCATTTGATAATTGATATGATTTTTTTTTATTTTTCATATTTGAGTTGATTACTGTTTTGAGTTATCTGAGAAAGTTAGGTGAATATAAGCTTTGCCACCTTAGAACGTCTGTTCTAAGTTTTCCAACCATAGGAAGAATCAACACAAGCTATTATTGTATGAGTCTTGTTTTCATCTTGGTTGTTCTTACTTTTGTGATTTGGTTGATTTTACACTGGAAAATGACAAGATCATAAGGGACATTATAGTTATTTTCATGTTTTTGTTGGTTTTAACTTTATTTGCAAGAAGTTTCATTTTATGCCTATAATGTGTTTGCTGAATTGTCTGAATGTATGGTGATATGTTATCCTTTTTTCCATTTGATTTCTTTGTAGGATACTGTGATGCCGGCTCTGAGAAGAACACATGGATGTGCCTTGGCTGTTTTGTGCTGTTTATTCATCTCCATAGCAGCATCACAGCCAACAGATCCTTCAGAAGGTGAGTTTGTAGAAGGAGAAAAAAATGCCTTAAAAGTCTAATTGATATATGATTTTGGAAAGTGTGCTACATGCATATAATTAATATCCATTTGACTTGTCATGTGAAGTTTTTAAAACCTTTAAATATTATGTCTATGTTCTATTTGTAGTAAATGCACTGAAAGGGATAAAGAAAAGTTTGATTGATCCCATGAACAAACTAAAGAGCTGGAATAAGGGTGACCCCTGTAGATCAAACTGGACTGGAGTTTGGTGTTTCGATAAGGTTGGGGATGACGGTTACTTCCATGTCCAGGAGTTGTATGGCCTCTCTATCCTCCTACTTTTTCTTTCTCCAAAGTTGTCTTGTTTTATGTGGCACAGAATTAATATTCCACGGATTTATAAATTGTAATTAGTATTCTGTTATGACAATTGTACTGAAAGGTACTTGATGACTGCGAATCTTTCGGGAACTCTAGCACCTGAACTTGGTCAGCTGTCTCAGCTGGAGATCCTGTGAGTTGTGAAATTTTATGAATTATTCTCTGGAAAACAAAAGAAAGGAAAAGCTTTAGAGGGGTTTTCTAGTAATATGTTATGTTATGTCATGCTAATATCTTTTATTGTTTTGTGCTTGAATTGAAGGGATTTCATGTGGAATAAGCTGACAGGCACAATACCAAAGGAGATTGGGAATATTGCAACACTGAAACTCTTGTAAGAACCTATACCAAAGAAGATGAAATTATTATAATTGATCCTCATCAAGTTCTCTTTTTTCAAAGAAGGTGTTGTTCTATCTGTCATCCTTGTTGATATTGTCTGAGATTTGTTTCAAAAGATCAATCATGATTGCCTATGTGTATAACCAGAATTAAATTTGGACTTCTGCTGGTCCTGATGTTGTTATAAATAGACATGTATGGAGTAATCTAGTTGGCTGAGTTTAGAAGCAAGGTTTATGGAGTTGGGGGAAATTATATATATATGATGCTTTGTACTTTCAGGCTTCTGAATGGAAATAATTTATCCGGTAGCTTACCGGATGAGCTCGGCAACCTTACAAAATTAAACAGATTCCAAGTCGACGAAAACCAATTGTCGGGTCCAATCCCAGTGTCATTTGCCAACATGACCAATGTTAAACACCTGTGAGTGAATCCTGATGGCCCATATGCACAACCAACTGAACTTGAAGCTGGATTTCTTATTTATCACCTTATCTGATTTGTTTGCATATTCCCTGCAGCCACATGAACAACAACTCATTTAGTGGTCAACTTCCACCGGAACTTTCGAAGCTGCCTAATCTTATCCACCTGTGAGTATTTAAGCTCTTTATTTTGCATCCGGAGATGCCTTCTGGACTGATTAATTGTTTTCAAGTTTTAACTGTGCCTGTTTTGTTGAAATGACTTTTAAAGGCTTGTGGACAACAACAACTTATCTGGTTATCTTCCACCAGAATACTCCATGCTCCAAGGGTTGCGAATACTGTATGTCCTACTTCCATATATTTTCTTTTTTATTTGAAGCAGTTATCAACTTTTTCATCTTTGTGTATTATAGAAGTTAATATGCATCTATTTGATTTCCCTTGCAGCCAACTTGATAACAATAATTTCAGTGGGAATGGAATTCCTTCTACCTATGCAAACTTATCCAGGCTTGTAAAACTGTAAGTATTATTTTAACCATGCAATCTGAATGTCTGATATCCTACCTTTGATAGTATCATTCTTAAATATAATTTGTGGTAAAATATGGGGAGTCTTTGAATTTTTATGCTTAATTGCCAAAGAGCTTTCATGTGAAGTTATGAATTGGAACTTGGAAGTATGTAAAAAATCACATGCTTTGGGCTCCTAGCTCAAGCTCAAGCAGGATATTAAGTCACAAGCTTACCATTCAAGAACATAAGAACAATTTTTATTTTTATTTATTTATTTTTCGGGGCTAATGTTTACTCTTTGGCTTGGCAGGAGTCTGAGAAACTGCAATCTACAAGGAACTGTTCCTGATTTCAGCCCAATAGCAAATCTTAGCTATTTGTATGTTTAGCTATCTCTGGTGATTTTGCATTGTGACTAGTGACATTGAAATAATTTTCTTCTCCTTTTTATGGCTACCCTCTAATTTGTGGTTGTTGGTTCATGTTGTAGAGATCTTAGCTGGAATCATCTTACAGGACACTTGCCAACAAATAAACTTTCAGACAATATGACAACCATGTATGTAACTAGCCAATTTTATTTATATATTTTGTATATATAACAATGTTCGTTTATTTTCATGCTAGCGATGATCAACATGAGTCTGATGTAGTAATGCTCTTGCTGTTGCAGCAATCTGGCCAATAACAATCTCAATGGATCTATTCCTCGAAACTTCTCAAACCTGCCTCTTCTTCAGGAACTGTAAGAAGATACTCATCAACCTATTATATGTGATTATTACATAACACCATCTTGGATTTCTTGAATAAAAACTGTTTAGGAGAAGCGAGTTCCGATATAGACTCTAGTGAGACACTTATACAAATGCAATTCTTTGCAGATTAGTTTGATGTTTGGCTTCTGTGGTTTATCACAGGTCACTTCAGAACAATATGTTGTCTGGATCCATCCCTGCTGGAATATGGCAGAACATCTCCTTAACTGCAAGTGCTAAACTTAAAATGTATCTGCTCCACTTCAATCTATAACAACATTGATTCTCTATTTCAAACTGATCTGTTTTGACAAAGAATTTATTAAGATGATGGAATGAATTTCTTTTGTGTAGTTTCCTAAGTAGTGCCATTATATTTGCCTTATCTATGCAGTGATCTCAGTAACAACTCCCTTTCAGACATTCTTGGAAATTCAACTACCCCGGCAAACGTTACCTTGAGGTATTATCATAGAATATGTTCCAATAATCAATAACTGAATTCTCCTTCTGTTGTTTAATTCATGTTAGCACCATTATGTTTTGATCATAAATTTCTTATAACGTCTTTCTTTTTTCCCTTGAAGGCTTTCTGGCAATCCTATCTGCAAGAATTCTAACATTCATAATATTGTTCAATATTGTGGAAGTGAAGGAAAAGTAGCAGCCATAGCCTTGCAATCAAAACTCAAATGTCCACCTCAAGCCTGTCCATCAGATAGTTTCTTCCAATACGTCCCATCTTCCCCACTTCCTTGCTTTTGTGCAGCACCTTTGAAAATTGGATACAGATTGAAAAGTCCAAGCTTTTCTTACTTTCCTCCCTATATTACTTCTTTTGAGTCATATATAACTGATTCCTTAGACTTAGACCTCTATCAGTTATCAATTGATTCTTATGCTTGGGAAGAGGGACCTCGTCTTAGAATGTACTTGAAAATCTTTCCTTCATACAAACAAAATGGTTCCCATGTGTTCAATGAGAGTGAGGTCCGTCGCATTACAGGCATATTCACATCATGGAAATTTCCTCGAACTGATTTTTTCGGACCATATGAACTCATGAACTTAATTCTTGATGGACCTTATGCGAATCGTGAGTCTCTTGATGGACCTTAGCTATTAAGAATTGCATAACTTTGTTGAGTTTCTCTTAACTTCCATTTTTCTTCTATAGTTACGGGTGGCTCTGAATCAGGGAGGAGTAAAACTAAAACCGGCGTATTAGTTGCTGCTATTGTAGCAGGGGTTGCTTGTGTTTTGGCAATATCTGCTTTGATCTATATCCTGATCACTAGAAAACATATCCAATACCAGGGCAAGCTTTCAAGGAAGCGAGTGTGTAAGTATTCTAAGTGTTTCTGCTGATATAGTGTTATATTTATCTCTGAAAAAAGATATTCAAATACTTCTTTCTCTTTCGGTTTTGCAGCCACAAATGTATCCATCAAAATAGATGGTGTCAAAGCATTTACTTTCAAAGAGTTGTCTCATGCTACCGACAAATTCGACATCTCAACTAAAGTTGGCGAAGGAGGTTATGGGAATGTATACAAGGGCATTTTATCTGATGAAACATTTGTAGCCATTAAGCGAGCCGAAGAAGGTTCCTTACAAGGTCAGAAGGAGTTTTTGACTGAGATTGAACTATTATCAAGGATACATCATCGAAATCTTGTCCAACTGATCGGATACTGTAATGAAGAAGGGGAGCAGGTATATTATGGCTGCACTTTAGGCATCTTTATGGTTTCCTTAAACTAGTTTAATGAAGAGTTTGATCTGCATAAATCTACACAGTGAACATTACCAAAGTATAATATTATTCTAATGTTTATTTTTTCTGTTGGTTCAGATGCTGGTTTATGAATTCATGCCCAATGGCACCCTAAGGGACTGGATCTCTGGTAAGAAATTGTCGAAAACTGGGATTTTGGATATTATAATTAGCACCAATATCTGTGCCAAATAAATTGAAATTTAACCTTTCTTCTTCATATATGTAAGATGTGATCTATGTTAATGAACAATGCAATGATGTAACAGGCAAAAAGAGGAGGGGATGCCTGAGTTTTGTTATGAGGCTGAGAATTGCGATGGGTGCAGCTAAAGGGATACTTTATCTACATACAGAGGCCAACCCTCCCATATTCCACAGAGATATCAAAGCAAGCAACATACTTTTGGACTCTAAGTTCACTGCTAAAGTGGCCGATTTTGGACTGTCGCGGCTTGCGCCATTCCTTGAGGAAGAAGGAACCGTCCCTAGATATGTGTCAACCGTTGTGAAGGGTACACCGGTACGTTTGACAATTTCAAATTTCCAATTTTTTGAGTT
>NC_029788.2:112732223-112754237 GCF_000816755.2 Arachis ipaensis
GGTTTTGACACATTGATAGTGATAGATATGCTTGCCTTAGTGATTAGTTTAGATAGTATTGTAATTAGCTAGAATACATGTGATCAAGTAATAGTTGGTTAATCTAAGATTTCGTATTAAAGCTACACACTAGTTGACTTGATGTTTTCATCTTTACAGTACTATAGCTTATAAAATAGTAGAATAATTAACTAATACCTAATCACATCTATTCTAATTAGTTACCAAGGATCTCAACTAATCAATAACTAGTAACTAATACAATATCTCTATCATGGAGCTTAAACATACTTGTGATAATAATCTCATGCTCCAACCAATCTGACAGCTCTCCTCTTCAATTGGATAGATTTCATATCACATCTGATAGCGAAACAGTGTGTGTTAACTCTATATGAGAACAAAAGATTATACATTAGTGAATTATTGTTCAATGACTTGAAATTTCTAGCACTCTTGAAAGCAATAGAATCTCTGACCTTTATAATTGGCTGCAGGGTTATCTGGACCCAGAATACTTGTTGACACATAAGTTGACTGACAAATGTGATGTCTATAGCCTTGGGATAGTGTTCCTCGAACTTATAACCGGCATGAAACCAATATCACACGGGAAAAACATTGCCCGCGAGGTAATTCTTCAATTAACAATTTTTGCAACCCTTAAAAAGCATTGCTAAAATTAAGTCACACTTTTTTACATTATGAATCCAGAAGCATAATACTACTTTGATATATTTGAAGATTAATATTGTTTGAACATAACGATCTTAATGGATAAGTAGTATGTTTGCTCTGTTCAAGAAATATTTCTCAAAAATTCGAGATTCTCAATTATCAACTTATATGAAGACAACTGCATCAGGTCTCCACCTTCTCAAAAATAATAGAAACATTATGTTGACAGGTTAACGTGGCTCGCCAATCTGACACAATAGATTCCATCATAGACAGCAACATGGGAGGGTTCTATCCATCAGATTGTATAGACAAGTTCCTAAGTCTTGCCCTGAGTTGCTGCCAAGACAATCCAGAGCAAAGGCCATCAATGTTGGACGTTGTTAGGGAACTTGAAGACATCATTGGAATGCTGCCAGAGACTGAGACAAGTTTCTCAATCTCTGATATAACCTCTGATAGTTCTGGCAAAATGGCACAATCTTCATCATCAGCATCAAATGTAACTAGGGAGGAACAACACACGTCTTCTTATGTTTCAGGAAGTGACCTTGTCAGTGGTGTGGTTCCCACCATTGTTCCCCGGTGATGCAAGGGTATCGTGTGTACATTGTCAACTCACATCTCATTCCCATCTGTTTTTCTTTCAATAGATGGTAGATGAGATATGAGTCGACTCGATCTTCTGTGTACAAATAACATTTTTTGAGTGGTGTCATATTATTGTAGATAGCCATACACACACTTTACAAAAAAAATTGTAACTATGGTAATTGAGCATCATTTTTAATGCTAACATTGTTATATATGTGATGATGGTAGGAGGTAGGAAGTTTAGTAGGGATGTATAATGTAGCTATTTTCTGAACTCCTCATGGGGGAGTTTGTACATTCTACACTATATACAGTATACACATGTAACCAAATACCATTGGTGGAAAATGGAATTCAAAAAAATAATACTATTCTTACATTTTTTTTTTTCATTTGTTGGAAGTTAATATATTTACACCTAATTAATGATTAGGTTTAGTTAACCAGTATTATAATTAAACTTGTTAAGAATTCAAAATAGATAAACTTCATAGGAAAACGGGAAAAAAAGTAAATTTATGCGCATCTTAACTATTGAAATTTTAATTTTTTATCAATTTAGTAAAGCCCTTTCACTTTTTTAATTTTTAAAAAGTGTCTTTAGCAAAATTCTTTTATGTAATCACAAGTTTAACATCTATTATAATAAAAAAAGATAGATCAAATAGTAATATAATGAACTAATGACATTTTAGTTTTCAAATCTTTCTATAAAATTGTGATGTCAATACTAAATTTACTTTTCTCTGAACAATAAGAAATAGCAACTATCTACTATATAGTCACATTTATACTATTACCAAGAACAATATTATATAGTTAATTCTTCAGAACAAACATATGTAACACGTTAATCACTAATATATCCTCCATTTAAATTTTATATGTAAAAATAATTCAAAAATTACTAATATTTCTTAGTTTTACACAATAAATTTAGCTAATATATTTGAAAAAGATAATAAAAAAAATAAACGGTCTTGAAAATTATCCTTAAAAGATAACGATACTCTCAATAAAAAAGAATTTATCAATTCTAATTGGTTCTTAATGGATAAATCAACAGTTTAACATGCTATATAAGCTTATTCCATTAATGCAGAGAGAAAATATTGACAGGAGGGTTAATCAGTCTCATAAAAGTAAAGATCAGGGCCAAAAAGGATTTTTTTTTGTTGAGAATCCCGTTGTCTTTCAAAATAATTGTTAGGGGCCGTTTAAAGTTTTTTCTCAAAGATATATGATGGAGCATGTTAGTTGATGCGTGAGCATCTTTCCCTTATTTTCTGTTTATCTTAAGTTAGAATTTAATGAGTTTTAATCTTATTTTAGTGTTTGAACCACTTTGGATGCTACTTTGAGTTGCTTTGGTGTTTTAATTATTTCAGGTGAAGTTTGGATCAGTTTGGTAGAATTTTTGTGCAAGAAAAGAGAAGAATTCAATCTACCAAGCTGGCACTAAATGCGAACCTGGACATTTAGCGCCAGCAACTGAGCAGCGCTAGGGAGCTTCCTGCCTACTAGGGCGCTAAACTTGGCATTTAGCACCAATAAGCCAGAGATGAATAGAAGCTTTCTACCCACAAGGGCACTAAACTGGCGTTTAGTGCCAGCAATCCGGACCACATTCTCACTAATGAAGCATCTCTAATTGGATTTAGCTTTTAATATTATTTTATTTTAGTTATTTTTAATTACAAACAAAATCTTTTAGGTTTAGAATTTATTATTTTATTTTAGTTTCAAATCAAATTAGGTAGATATTAAAAGGGAAAAGATTCTACCGTGAGGGAGATCTTCTCTCTTCCTGAATCTGGGTAGATCGGAAGAATAACCTTTATTCTATATGCGTTCTTGTGATTCTTGGAAGAGTTATCTCACTTGAACACCAGCTTGAAAGTAAGTTCCTCCTAAATTACTAATTACTTAAACTTAACGGGATACATGACATATAATCTTTTTATATCTGGATAATTAGAATTTTTGTAGCCAATAAACTAGAATTGAACCTAACCCTCTAATCGAAATTAAGTGACCAAGACATTGGCGATAAACTAGGTTAGAGGAGACTAAATCACTAAGACATTAGGGTTTAGTCATTGACAGTTTGCCATGAAATGAATCTTGCATGATTAAATTAGTTGGTAAGAAAACTAAATCCGGAAGAATAAACATTATCGATACCTTAATTGTTTTCTCATATATATTTCACATCAATTCCACTATTTGTCTTCGATTCTCTGAATTTATTGTTTAATGTAATTAAACTCTCAAAACATCACTTTCTGCCTGCCTGACTAAGAAATCATTTGACTATCTCAGTCCATCAATCCTCGTGGGATCGACGCTCACTCATCTGAGGTATTACTTGGTACGACTCGGTGTACTTCCCGGTTAGTTTGTGGACTTTTTGAATCCCGCAACCAAGTTTTTGGCGACGTTACTGGGGATTGACTGTGATTGACAACTAACCATTGTCTGATTGCTTAGATTAGGCGTTTCTAGCTTTTAGTTTTTATTTGTTTTTACTCTTTAAATTTTCAAAATTTTAAGTTTTGTTTTAGTTAAAATTTTTTCTAAATTTCTGAATTTAAGTTTGGTGTCCCCATAGTGATTTTATTTTATTTCTTCTGATTAATTTTCTTTTTAGTTATTTTCGAATTCAGTGTTGATTTCTTTCTTTGATTTTTGAAATTTCTGGTGTTACTTGTTTAATCTATTTTATTTTATCTCTCTTTTACACATGATACCTCATTAAAAATTCTCTGCACTCTGATATAGAGATTCCTACTTTGCTTTGTCTTATGTCTGTTTATGAGCAGGAACATGAATAAAGAACCCTTTCTAGACTTTGATCCTGAGATTGAAAGGACTGCAAGAAGACAGTTGTAGCAAGCCAGAGCTTACAGAGCTGCTGAAAATCTTAGAGAAAACTCTCAGAAAGAAGTTGAAGAGTCCAATATGGAGTACAACAACAACAATAACAATGTGGTTAATGCAAATGTTGTTAATCTGAATGCACATGGGCAACCTAGGAGGACCATTGGTTCTTATACTGCTCCTAGCCCGGATTTCTATGGGAATAACATTGTTGTACCACCAGTTGCTGCAAATAACTTTGAACTGAAGTCTCAGTTAATTTCTCTAGTGCAACAAAATTTCCAGTTTCACGGACTCCCGCAAGAAGATTTCAACTTGTTTATTTCTGATTTCCTGCAGATCTATGATACTGTAAAGACTAATGGAGTGAATCCCGATGTTAATAAGCTACTTCTCTTTCCATTTGCTGTAAGGGACCGAACTAAATAGTGGCTTGACACTTAGTCCAAAGAGAGCTTGGCCACTTGAGATAAGATGGTCAACAAGTTTCTGACCAAGTTCTTTCCTCCTCAGAAACTGATTAAGCTGAGGACGGATATTCAGACCTTCAGAGAGAGAGAGAGAGAGAGAGAGAGAGAGAGAGAGAGAGTATCTCTATGAACCCTGGGAAAGGTACAAGCAGATGCTCAGAAAGCGTCCTCTTAATATGTTCTTAGACTGGATTCAAGTGCAGATATTCTATGATGGAGTCTCTGAAGCTGCTAGGATGTCTTTAGATAATTCTGCAGGAGGATCACTCCACATGAAGAAGACCCCTGATGAGGCCATGGAGCTGATTGAAATGGTTGCTAACAACTAGTATTTATACTCTTCTGAGAGGATCTCTGTGAAGAAGGGAGTCATGGAGTTGGATACATTGGATGCTATTCTTGTCCAGAATAAGCCTATGTCTCAACAAATTAATGCTATTACACAACACTTGAGTGGAATGCAAGTCTCAACCGTCAGTACTCAAGACACCTCTTATGATCTGAGTGGTAGCTTCCCTCAAGGTGAGACTTATGACTATGGCCAGTTTACTCCTGAGCAGGTTAATTTCATGGGCAATTTCTCCAGAAATTCCAATAATGATCCCTATTCTAAGACATTTAATCAGGGATGGAGGAATCATCCTAATTTTGGGTAGAGAGACCAATCTCAGAGGCAACCAAACTTCAATGATTCTCAGGGTAGTTTTAATCAGAATAATTTCAACAACCGTCAATTTCAAGCCTCTCAACCATAGCAAGCATCTACTTAGTCTCAGAGTACTCCTGACTTAGCCTTTATAGTTGCAGAACTCTCCAAGAACACTCACAGTTTCATACAGGAGACCAGAGCTTCACTTCGGAACTTAGGGATACAAGTGGGTCAGTTGAGTAAGCAAATACCTGAGAGACCTCCTAACACTCTTCCTAGTGACACAATGCCTAATCAAAGAGAAGATTGCAAGACCATCACAGTGTCAAGTAAGCCGGTGACAAAGGAGGAAGTACAAGTTGCTAACGGATTAGAGAAAATAGAAGCCCCAAAAAAGAATGAGGGTATGATAAACCCAATTTTATGGTTTATCTTGTGCTTATTTTGGGGAATTTTATCACCTTTTCTCACATTTATTCAATGAAATAGCATGGTTTTGTAATTCTCCCTTGATTTGTGCTTAAATGTGAAAACATGCTTCAAGCATGTATTTGTTAAACAAAAAATTCCTATGACAGTAGTATGGCTTATCAAAGTGAAAGAGTTGTCTCTAATGTAAATTGTCCTAATCAAAACTCATTCAATACATCAACAACCACAAGCATGTGTATGTTAAACAAGTCAATTAGAATGCCAGAACCCACCGAACCGAAAAACCCTCATGCAGAGAACCAAGATCAACAAAATTACCGAACCAAAAAATGTTCATGTGGTTAGTAAATGATGATGAGCTTTCAATCATAAAAAATACTATTACAGTAGTATGCCTTATCAAAGTGAAAGAGTGGTCTCTAATATAAATTGTCCTAAACAAAACCCTTTCAATACATCAACAACCACAACCATGTGTATCTTAAACAACTCAATTAGAATGCCAAAACCCACCGAACTGAAAATTCTTCACACACAGAACCGAAATAAAAAAACTACAGAACCGAAAAATGTTCATGTGGTTAGTAAATGATTATCAGGTTTCAATCAACAAAAATACTATTACAGTAGTATGGCTTATCAAAGTGAAAGAGTTGTCTCTAATGTGAATTTTTTTAAACAAAGCTCCATCAACAAACCACCGAACCAAAAATCATCCATGCACAGAACCAAAATTACAATAGCCACTGAACCGAAATACGTTCATGTGGTTAATCCTTCATTATCAATTTTCAATCAATAAGAACAAGCAACTATATCTTAAAGCCCTAGTTATATACTGTAAAAATCTTTCACAATAGTTTAATCCACTAAACGAAGCAAATCAAACCAGTAAAACTGAAATGAAACCAGGCGAAATGCAACATTGCAAGATTTTGGGTGAACAGTAGTTTTCTCATACCTTTTGTAGTCTTTTTTGCTGTTTTTGTTTGTTTCTGGTAGTTTCTTGCGAAATCTTCTTCCGATTCGTTTGCAGCAGTGGTTTCCGCAAAGAATGTGATTGAGGCTTGAGTGATGTTCAGAGAGATTGGAAGAGACTGAGTTTTTTGGGGAATTGGTTTGGTGTTGAAAATGTAACATTCGTTCTTAATGAAGCGCGAAGGGGAAAACGAGAAGTTTTTTGTGTGGCGCGTGTTTCTCACTCAGCATTTAATGTGCTGGAAATAATTTGGGCTTAGGCCTATATGGTTATATGGATGTGTAGCAGTTATTCAAATGAAAGTGGGTAACCGTCAAGGCCAAAAAAAAAGTGGGTAACCGTCCAAAAAAAATGAAAGTGGATAAATTAATCTACTTACATATAATGTGCCTTCTCCTTCATTGTTGCCATTTTCTTCTTGTGTTTTGCTGTAATAAAAAATTTTGGTCAATATTTCATTCAATACATCAAGAATCACAAGCATGTGTATGTTAAACAAATCAATTAGAATGCCATAACTAACCGAACCGAAAATTTTACAAACACCGAACCGAAATATAAAATTATACCGAACCGAAAATGTTCATGTGGTTAGTAGATGATGATCAGCTTTCAATCAACAAAAATAATATTACAGTAGTATGGCTTATCAAAGTGAAAGAGTTGTCTCTAATGTAAATTGTCCTAATCAAAACTCATTCAATACATCAACAACCACAAGCATGTGCATGTTAAATAAGTCATTAAAAATGCCACAACCCACCGAACCGAAAATTTCTTTATAAATATAAACATTGGTCACAAGTAAGTACTTTCTAAATTAATAAACTTCTTTCTTTTCTTATTTCATTTAGTTAAGTTGATATTGTAACTAGAGCTTTGAAGTTGGTTGTTACTCTGTTCAATAGTTGTTTTCCATGCAGAAAATACTATTCTTGTTGATTGAAAATTGATCACCATTTATTCACCACATATAATCTTTTCGGTTCGGTAAATCATGTAATTTTGATTCACCAAGTGAATGTTTTTCGGTTCGGTGAAATTTATAATTTTGATTCACCAAGTGATTTTTTTCGGTTCGGTGGCCTACTTTTAATTTGTTTATGTTTAGGGTTACTGTGATTCCATTGTTACAGTATAACTAGAGCTTTGAATTAAATTTGTTGTTATTTAATGTGGTTTTGATTTACTTGATATTTAATGTTTTCAGGATGTAGGGTTTTTGTGATTGCATTTTTACAGTATGATTAGAGCTTTGAATGATATAATGCAGATTTATATAATGCAGATTTTATAACAATGCAAATTAACATTAGATTTCAAAAAAAAAAATTAAAACCAAAGTTCGAAAAATCGGACCGATCATCAAACCGCTTTAGCTATTGGTTCACTGGTTTACTAGTCCAACCGGTCTAACTAGTGGTTCAACCGGAAAAACTGTTTTAAAATAAAATAATAAATAAATTATAAATAAACAGCCTAAAATATAATTATAGTCTAATATAAATCTTAAAATATCTTCAAAATTTAAAACACTACATAAAATATCATCAACCAAATCCATATGATCTTATCAAAATACAAACTCAAAAGTTAAATAATAAAAAAATCTAAATATTAAATACCAACATGAAGATTTATCAATCATCAAAATCTGCAAGAATTTGTTGCAAATTTGCTTCGGTAGGATCATCTTCACCTTCATTTCCACCTCCATTGAAAACTTGTAGACAAAATAAACATTGATATTGTGGGTTTTCATTCACTATTTGTAGAGCAACATATTTCCAAGCTAAATCTGTTTTTTTCCCATAAATTAGAAGAACTTTGTGACTGACTATCGTTAGAACTAGGAGAATTAGGATTAGTAGCATCATTTGAAATAGGAGGATTGATAGGCAAGTTATTATTCACAGATGTATTATTATCAGCAATTGCTTCTTGATTAATACTATTATCCATAACTAAAATTAATAAAATAGACACGAAATTAAAAATAGTCACAGCACAATGAGAAATAAAAAAACCATCAACAAGACCATATCTGAATTCAACAAACAGCATTCAGCAACAAACAAACCAAAACAATAACCAATAATCATACTTGCAACCAGCAACCAGCCATTATAAATTATAAAACAAAAACAAACATTAGCACATTATAAAACATTCCAAAACACTAAACCTTCACCCAGCAAAACCAGCAATTACAAAACATGAAAACAAAGCCATCAGTAAATATGAACAAAGCATTCCAACATACTAAACCTTCACCCAACAAAACCAACAATTACAAAACATGAAAACAAAGCCATCAGTAAATATGAACAAAAAATTCAGAGCCATCACTATCCAGCAATTATAAAACACTAGAAGTCTAAAACAGAGCCATCAAGCCATCAGTAAATTTGAACAAAAATTTTACAGCCATCAGCAACTAGCAAACACAAAACAGAGACATCAGAACTAGCAATTACAAAACATTATAAGAAAAATGGAACAAAAATTGAACAACAATTTCAGAACTTCAAACGAAGAAGAAGACCGAACATTCAGAAATTAAAAGGAAGAAGCAGAGGCGAAGAATTGAAAGCAGGGCCACTAACCTTCGACAGAGACACGGACGGCAACCGGCGAGACGAGGCGATAGGCGAGACGACTGGCAAGCGGGGATCCGATGGCGAGCTGCTCCAAGCCACGAACATAGAAGCCAGCGAAGATGGGGACGACGTGCCGAGCTACCTGGGTTCCAGACAGGAGAAAGAGGAAGAAGCGGAGGCACTGAGGACCTGGGCACGGCGGCGCAATGAACGGCTAGGGTTTTCCTTTGCTTCAGAGAAGCCAGGGCTTGCATGAATGATTGGGGGAAGAAAGGGGGGTTGTTCGCGAATGGTTCTGGGTTTTATTTTTTTTTTTTACAAATATCTGGGTTTTCTGTTTTTTTTTTTACAAATAAACAAAACGGCTTCGTTTTCTATGAATCGGCCGGTTACCGGTCCGGTCCAACCGATTATTTTTTGGCCGATTTAGCGGTTCTTTCTCCAACGATTATAGGTAGCGGACTGGACCGTTATTACTGTTGGTTCCCAGTTGAACCGGCCGATCCTGTCCGATTTTTAGAACCATGGTGGCAGGTGAACCAGTGACAGAGGAGGGAGTACAGGTTGCTAAAGGATCAGAGAAAATAGAAGCCCCAGAAAAGACTGAGGGTACCAAAGTACACGCCCAGAAGCTCCAAAAGGAGACCAAGGACGAGCAATTATCACAGTTCTTGGAAGTTTTCAGAAAGTTGCAAATCAATATTCCTTTTGCTAAGGTTTTGGAGCAAATGCCTCCCTATGTTAAGTTCATGAAAAGCTTACTTTCTAAGAAGAAGACCTTCAAGGGAGATGAAAGTGGTCCTAACCAAGGAATGTAGTGCAATAATTCAGAAAAAATTGCCAAGGAAGATGCCAGATCCCGGGAGCTTTCAGATTCCATGAACTATTGGGAGTATCACCTTTGACAAAGCCTTATGTGATCTTGGTGAAAGCATTAATCCAATGCTCTTGTCTGTAATGAAGAAGCTGTAAATTCAAGAGGCACAACCAACAAGGATAGCCTTGCAAATGGTAGACAAGTCTCTGAAACAGGCACATGGAATAGTGGAGAATGTCTTGGTCAAGGTTGGAAGTTTCTTCCTCCCTGTAGATTTTGTGATCCTTGACATGGGAGAGGATCAAAACGACTCTATAATCCTAGGAAGACCATTCTTGGCCACTAGAAGAGCTCTGATTGATATGGAGAAAGAGAAATTGGTTCTGAGGATGCATGAGGATTACTTGGTATTCAAGGTATTTCAACCCTTACATCACTCTGATGAGGGAGGTACTTTCATGAAGAGTGAGCTCACTAATCCAAGTCTCCAAGAATCTTTGACTGAAGCAAAGCAAAGTTCATAGCTGAAACCTCCTTTGGTGGGAGTCAATACAATTTTCTCTGACATCAAACCTAAGTTTGGTATTGGGTGTGCATAAAGCCCAAAGAAGAAGTACCTAAGGGGTAGAAGAACAGGAAGATCCCCACTGATGATCTCTCACTAGGAATAAAGGTGGTATTTACTAAAAGTCTAATCCTGCCTCATATAGTGAACAGGATCCTCTCTCTTGAGCATATAGAGTTAATCCATGAGAACACAGGAAATAGATTCACAGTGAGAAGCGAGGAACTAAGGGCTTATGACCACCTCTCTCTTTAGCGGAGCTGACTGTCAAGTTAGTGATGGTAAAGAAGCGCTTGTTGGGAGGCAACCCAACCCTGAGTATCCTTTGTTTTTTTTATTCAGATTGATTTTCATTTACTTATTTGTGATTTTTACTCATAGTTTTTCTTGGTTTAATAGTGTTTGTAGTCATGCAAAGTGTTTAGGAGAGGAATAGAGGACTTCCGAGGAGAAACAGAACACCCTAGAGCACATTCTACTCGAGTGCTTTGGCGTTAAACGCCAGGCTGGGAGTTCAGTGCCATCAAGCACACAATTTCATGGGTTTTACGTCATTTGGGGTGCTAAACGCCAGACTGGGCATTTAGCGTCTGGGTTGGCAAGCAGAAGTTGGCGTTAAACACCAGGGAGGGCGTTTAACACCCCAGTTGGCACAAATTTCAAAGCTAAACACCACCTGGGCATTTAGCGCCAAGTATCGTCCTGAAAAAAATAATATTCTTGTACAGGTGTTAAATGCCAAGGAGGGCGTTTAACGCCACAGATGGCATCAATAGTGAAACGTTGTGTCGCTAAACGCCGAAGCTGGCGTTTAGCACCAGCAACGTAGGTTTCAAATTTCGAGAAGGGAGATTTACCGTTACCAACGGTTAATTCTCTATCCCCCTCCCCTTTGACCATTCAACCCTACTCCCTGTCACTTCCTACCCACCCCATTCATCCCCCATTCACCCACCACCCCTCACATCACCCAATCACCCCCCATCAATCCCATCAAATCTCTCTTCTCCACTCTCCCATTTAATTTTATTTCACCAACCCTTCCCCTTACTCCCATTTTAACCGTAAACCCCCCATTCCCATCTATATAAACCCACCTTATCCATCCTTTTACCTCACCACACACAAAATATTTCCACTTATTTCCTTCTTCCTTCCACTTTAACCACAACATATTCAACTTCTTCCATTTCTTCTAGTCCCTCATCACAACCGAGCCCTCCCCTCAAGTTTTACATCCCTTCTTTCTTTTTCACTTTTCACTACATCACCATTTCTCACCTTCAATCTCTTTTCCCCTTTTCACATTCTTACCTCCGTTTCACTATCTTTATTTGTTCCTTTATTTTTTTTTCTTTCTTAACCATAAGCATCTTCTACATTGCCTTCTATTTCTAATAAATTTTTTTGCCCGTTTCACCACACACCCCATCCACCACATCCTCCCCTGTACCCTTCTCTTTCTTTTCCTTTTTCCTTATATTTTTCTTTGCTTGGGGACGAGCAAAAGCTTTAAGTTTGGTGTTGGGGCACTTCGTTTTTACATTTCCATCATCTTATACTTGGTACCCAGATCTGGAGAAACCTCTTTTAGGAAGAGAAAGGAAAAGGCTCCCACAACCGGTCCATCTGACAACAACCGATTCAGTTCCAAAATCCATGAGGATCACTTTCACGTAGTTGTGAGCAAAAAGAAAGTGATCCCGGAAGTCCGATTTGATTTGCAACCATATGAGTATCCAGAGATCAGAGAATAGATTATGAGGAGGGGTTGGCAAGTGCTATGCAACTCCGTGACTGACGTGGGTGTACTGATGGTCAGAGAGCTCTATGCCAATGCTTGGGTGACTTACAAGCATGTCAAAGGCGTGAACCCGGACTCGAAGAACTGGCGCACTATGGTCCGAGGGAAGATCCTAGAGTTCAATCTAGAGAGGGTGAGGGATGTACTATAGTTGCCACCATCCAGAGATGACCTTCACTCTTACACTCAGAGGGTCAACACTGATCAAAGACTGGATCAGGTTCTTACTGACATATGCCTCTTTGGAGCACAGTGGAGGAGAGATGCTAAAGGTCAGCCATACTAGCAGGAAAGGCATGATCTGAAGCCAATTGCTCAAGGATGGTTGGAGTTCATTCATTGATCCATCATCCCTACGAGTAACTGGTCTGAGGTTACTATTGATCAAATCGTGATGATTTACTGCATCATACTTGGTAATAAGGTGGAGGTGCATCGGGTGATCCCTCAAGAGTTATACAACATAGCGGTGAAGGCCTCCACATTTGCTAGATTGGCCTTCCCCCACCTCATCTTTCGCCTATGTGAGGTCGCCCGCATCCACATTGATAGAGAGACTCCTATTGACATTGAGCGGCCGATCATTAAGAGGGGTATGGAGTACGCTAAGGAGCTGGGGCGAGACCACCTCAGGAGCCAGTCCCCCCCTCAGCAGGAGAAGCCGGAGATGCCTCAGGGATATTATTTCCCTCTTCGTGACTATTGGGGTCAGTTGACCATATCTATTGGGGAGCTAACATCTTCTGTTGATCAGCTGAGGCTAGCGCATCAGGACCACTCTGCCCTCCTCCATCAGCTAGTGGAAAAACAACAGAGCCAGAGGCGGAAGCTAGAGGAGCTGAGGCACTATAGAGGATTCCCAAGAGGGAACAGCCACTAGGACTGAAGTGGTTGAGTTTCATTATCTACTGCTTTATTTATTTTCTATTCTTCAGTATTTTATCATGTTTCCTGTTATCTAGTTGAAAGCCTTCGCATAATCAGTAGTAGTATTTTATTGCTTTTCTAGCTTAGTTGTTTACTTTAGTATTTATGTTTATTTTAAAAAAAATGTCTCATGTATTGCTCACCGAGCTGGAAAAAAGAAAGAAAGGAAGTAGTAAAATGCATGAGACTTGAGTTATATATTATGAGTTGTAGTTACTGTGATGTGGTGGTATTATCTCCGATTCTAAATGTATGAACTGAATAGTGCATGATTGATATTGAAGTCAAGAATGTTGATTCTTGAGGTACAGGAACTTAGAGAAGTATAATGGATTCTCTAAACTCAGTAAGAAATTGATCCTTGAAGCAAAACAAACAACAAAAAAGGGAAAAAGAAAATAAAAAGCAAGGTCCAAGGCTCTAAGCATCAATGGTTAGGAAGGTCAAATATGATTAAAAGCTCAAAGTGTTATTTTTCTAACCATATGCTTGTGGTGTGAATGTGTCAAGTAACCCTTGAGACAAAGCACTAAGAGTCGAGACCAAGTGCAAATGCGGAGTATGCCAAAGGTTCTGAGCACCACTGACTGGGAAGAATTAAAAGAAAAGAATTAGAACTCAAAGAGTTTCCCAGTTAAGTACTCGTGGTGTTTGTGTGCCAAGTTAAGCTTGAGGACAAAACACTAAGAGTCACGGCTAGGCTCAAGGTGCAAAGCACCAAAGATAAGCTAAGAAAAAGCTGTGTTCAAGGATCAATCAGAGCTTAAAAAGAAAGAAAATCCATAATATCATCCGAGTTCTAGTTCTGAAGGATATCAATACTTCTAAATTTCAAAGGATAGTGACATGCCAAACCTATTCAGAATCACAGTGTCATTAACCCCACTCAGTAATTGGGCACGAGCTTAAATGAACACTCAAGTCTTGGACAATTTCTCTTCTCAGTCCTATAACTGTTTTTAGTTGCTTGAGGACAAGTAACAGTTCAAGTTTGGTGTTGTGATGCGTGAGCATCTTTCCCTTATTTTCTGTTTATCTTAAGTTAGAATTTAATGAGTTTTAATCTTATTTTAGTGTTCGAAACCTCTTTGGATACTACTTTGAGTTGCTTTGGTATTTTAATTATTTCAAGTGAAAATTGGATCAGTTTGACAGAATTTTTGTGCAAAAAAAGAGAATAATTCAATCTGCCAAGCTAGCGCTAAATGCGGACCTGGGCGTTTAGCGCCAGCAACTCAGCAGCGCTAGGGAGCTTCCTACCTACTAGGACGCTAAACGCCAAGCCTGGCATTTAGCGCTAGCAAGCCAGAGATGAATGGAAGCTTTCTGCCCACAAGGGCACTAAACACTGCAACTTGCGTTTAGCGCCAGCAATCCGGACCACATTCTCACTAATGAAGCATCTTTAGTTGGATTTAGCTTTTAATTTTATTTTATTTTAGTTATTTTTAATTACAAACAAAATCATTTAGGTTTAGAATTTATTATTTTATTTTAGTTTCAAATCAAATTAGGTTAGATATAAAAGGGATAAGATTCTACCGTGAGGGAGATCTTCTCTCTTCCGCACTTTCGCATTTTCTAAACCCTAGTTTTCTCTTTGAAACATGAGCCACTAAACCTCCTCGGTTAAGGTTATGAGTTTTGTTTATTTATATGGATTAAGACTATTATTTTCTATTTTAATTAATGTATTGATTCAGTTCAAGGATTATTTTCATTTTTCATCTTATGAACCTGGGTAGATCAGAAGAATAACCCTTATTCTATATGCGTTCTTGTGATTCTTGTAAGAGTTATCTCACTTGAACACCAGCTTGAAAGTAATTCCTTCTAAATTTCTAATTACTTAGACTTAATGAGATATGTGACATATAATCCTTTTATATCTGGGTATAATTATAATTTTTGTGGCCAATAAACTAGAATTGAACCTAACCCTCTAATCACAATTAAGTGACCAAGACATTGGTGGTTAACTAGGTTAGAGGAGACTAAATCACTAAGACATTAGAGTCTAGTCATTGACAGTTTGCCATGAAATGAATATTACATGATTAAATTAGTTGGTAAGAAAACTAAATCCAGAAGAATAAACATCTCCGATACCTTAACTGTTTTCTCATATATATTTCACACTAATTCCACTGTCTGACTTCGATTCTCTGAATTTACTGTTTAATGCAATTAAACTCTCAAAACATCACTTTCTGCTTGCCAGACTAAGGAATCACTATTGTTGCTCAGTCTATCAATTCTCGTGGGATCGACCCTCACTCACCTGAAGTATTACTTGGTACGACTCGGTGCACTTCCCAGTTAGTTTGTGGACTTTGAATTTCTGTAACCATTAGTTCATATCAAAAATCTAAATTCTAATATTCTATATTTATTTAATTTACCTTTTGGATTTAACATAAAATCTGATTTTTTTTCTATTTTAACTAGGTGAGTCAAGGTAGACAAAATGTTAAAAGTTTAGTTTAAAGTTACTGTAATTATCTTATGCATATCCAACTATTAAAACCCTAATTTTTTTTTCATTTTTTGGTGTACAAAATTTACATATATAATTTGCAAATAGTTATTGGGAAATTATATAATTCATTTCATGTACCTAATGACCAAAACAAATTTGAATAGAATAAGGTATGGTTCTAAAAACTGAATAAAATTGACAGGTTTAATCGGGTTAATTGGTTTTTTTTAGTCAATTAAATTGAAGTAAAAAATTATCTAATAAAAATCAATAAAAAAAACGATCGAATTGACAATTAATTGGTAAATCAATTGAATTGGCTGATTTTTTTAAAAGATTTTTGGTAGTTTAAATTCCTAAAAAAAAGATGTATACTGTCTGTGTAAAACAGTTTTATACGTGCATTCAATTATATAACGGCATAATGCCTTATTAGCAAAAAATAACTACCTTTTATATTGATCGCGTGAATAGTCATCTAAGAGAACAATTGTCATTGCACGATTGTGTAAAATGTTACACCGTCAGTACATCAAAATTAAATTCTATTTTTTATCCTTGAAGTTTAGCAAAAGTTTTAAAAATATTACTAAGTTTTATTTTGTTTCAATTTCGTCCAAAATTTTTTCGATTTACAGCAAATATATTCTCGACACCTAAATTTTCAAAAAGTTTAAGACCAATCCAACAAAAATGCATAAAAATTATGCTTGGTTTGCTTGCATTAAAGGTTGTTTTTAAAAAATTATTATTGAATTGGTTCTAAATTTTTTAAAAAATTATTTATTAGGAGTATATTTAATGCAAATAAAAAACTTTTGAAACAAAATTGAAATAAAATAAAACTTATGCGTATTTTTAAAATATTTACCAAATTTCAAAGGAAAAAAAAGGGGTTAAGTACGATTTTGGTCCCTAATGAATAGGTTGAAAATTTTTTTTGTCTCCTACATTTTTTTGCATACAAAATCGTCCCTAAGGTTCGAGTTGATTTTAAAATCATCCTTTGAGAAAAAAAAACTTTATAAAGATGATTTTGCCCTTGATGGTTTCTTTTCCTTCGTGTCATTCCCGCGAAATCATTTTGGCTTCCTCAAATAAATCACAATGTTTGGGAATACACTTGGTGTTTGAAACATTTGCGTCGTACCCTACAAAAGCGTTCTTGCGAGGACGATCTACGCTAGTGGTTGAAAACATTGTGTTGTTGGGAGTTCGATCGAGGTTGTGTTGTCGCATTTGTCACTCATCTTTATCGCTACAAATAGCCGTTGTTGAGGTGAGCTTGCTATCCATGCACTGTCGCTTCACCTCAACTATTTCTTGCATTTTTGTGGTTTAAGGTTTAGAACAATGTTGATACATCTAAGCTGTCTAGAGTTTAATGTAGGCTGCATTGACTGTGGATAAAGCTAGAGTTTGTGATGGTCTATTTTTTTCCTTGTTTTTTTTAGTAATGTATTGTATTGAATAATAGGGTTGTTTGAGTAGAAGATGGTGTACTTTAATATGAGGGTGCATCGTGGGGGTGTATTCGGATATGAGGACGGGGTATTTAAGTATTTAAAGGGGCAAACTATAATCATCGAAGAAATTGATGCTGGTCGGTAGTCTGTGTTTGAGGCATATGAAGAGTTAAGGCAGTTTGGATACTTAGAGTCCACCATTGCAGCATTATGGTATAAAGATCTAACTGTGGATGATTCTGAGAATAACTTGAAGATGTTGAAAGGTGACTCAGATGCAACTGCAATATGCAAAATAGTTGAGATGAGGGGCTTGGTGGATTTGTTTGTGGTGCATGATGTTGGGGATGCGGGTGAATTTCCGAAAGTTAGTTATATTGACGTAGGGGGAGATACTGGGGCATTGAAAGTGAGAAACTTAATGGTGGTGGTCTTCAGATAGTGGTATTTGAAGGAGAGCAAGAAAAGAGTGGGATAGTAAAGGATGATAACCCTGTGTGATGCAGTTGGGGATGCAGTTGAAACAGAATTTCAGAATAAGGGTGTTTTAGTAGGGTTAGGCGATGAAGGACAGATTGGAGGAGATCGCCATGAAAGTAGTAATGAAGACAGTGACGACCCTGAATATTTTCCATCTAATGAGGAGGGGGATAGTGCCAAAGACATCCACTTCATTGATAATGAGGAAGAGTATAAATATGATAGTGAATTTGGGAAAATCATTCTGTGCCAAAGCGAAATAGTGCCAAAGGTAAGAGGGTTGTTACAAGTGAGCTAAGTGATGAGGAAGGGGCAGATAGTGATGAATTGGAAGTATACCATATGATTAGTGGAGATGACTTGGGGGATGATGATGCAGAGGAGGATGCTGATGGTAGATCAGATTGTGGGGGCCAAAGATTTCCAGCCCATAAACCTCAAAAGGACATGACTAACTACAAATGGAAGGTGGGAATACTTTATGAATCTAAGCAAGAGTTTAAGGATACTATGGCAACTTATGCAGTTCAAACAACTAGGAATATCAAGTTCAAGAAGTGTGACTTAATAAGGGTGAGGGTTGTTTGTCACAAAGAGTGCCCTTTTTGGCTTTATACACACAGGGTTGTGGAGGAGTCAATATGGCAATTAAGAAGCATGAATTTATAACACACTTGCATGCAGACACACAGGGTTAGTATAATGCACTCCAAATGGCTAGGCAACCAGTTTAAGAAGAAGGTGGAATCCAATCCAAGAATCAAGATAAAGAAGTTGGTGGCAAAGGCACACAAAAAATGAGATCTGACTGTGACTAAATCAATGGTAGAAAAAACAAAGTAAGAGGCATTGAGCCAAATTCAGGGTGCATTTAGGGAGCAATATAAAAGGATTAACAATTATTGTGCTAAACTTTTAAGAGCAAATCCAAGATCATCTGTCTACCTGAAAGTGATTCGGTCTCCGGATTTTGCTCAGGAGATCCAGAACCTAAGCTTGATAAATTACTGTATATTCCAAAGACTGTATGTATGTTTTGATGCATGCAAGAAAAGCTTCCAACATTGTAGACCGTTTGTTAGTTTGGACGGATGCTTCTTAAAGACTTCTCAGGGTGGACAACTGTTGACTGCAATTGGAAGAGACCCGAACGACCAGATTCTTTCAATTGCTTATGCAGTTGTTGAAGCCTAGACAAAGGACTCCCGGGTTTGGTTTCTGCGCCATCTTGCTGAGGATTTAGGACCGGAGAAAATTACAAAATGTACCTTCATGTCTGATCAGCAGAAGGTAATGATACATTTTACACTATTGTTGTGCTTTAACAAATAATAGTTATTTGAAATTAGATGCAATAATTTATGGACTAACCAAATGCATGCTCACCTTCATTTCTTAAGGATTGTTACTGGCGTTTGAAGAGGTCATACTAGGGATGGACAACAGATTCAGCATGAGGCATCTGTATAGCAATTTCAGAAAGAAATTTTCTGGTTTGGAGCTGAAGAACATAATTGGCAATGTGCAAAGGCAACTCATTGGAGGAATTGGGAGGAGAAAATGAAATCTTTGAGACTTGTGAATGAGGGGGAATTTTGACATCTAAACGACATTCTCCCAGGTTTCGGTTATGTTTTAGATTTACTTTTCATTCAAAATGTGACACCCTTATTAATAACATGAGTGAAAGTTTTAATGTTGTCATAGTAGAGGCAAGAGAAAAACCTATTGTAACCATGTTAGAGGACATTAGAGTGTATCTGATAACTAAATGGACTGCTAATAGAGATAGGATTCAACTTTACCAGGAAAATATTATGCCAATAATTAGGAAGAAATTAGAGAAAAGGGCAAGATTAGCTAGGGATTGGAGGTCATACTGGTCACCTGCTAATAAGTATGAGTTCATGTGTGGATTAGATAAATTTGTTGTGGATCTGACTGCTGCTCAGTGTTCTTGCAGGAAGTGGCAGATGAGTGGTATTTCATGTCTTCATGCCATCAGTTGCATTAACTTCAAAGGACTTGATTTGGAATCCTATATGGATGACTGCTATAAGAAGGATGCTTACCTGAAGTTCTACCAGAAAGTGATACACCCTGTGAATGGACCGGATCTATTGGAGAGAACTCAATATGATGATGTCATGCCACCTCCATATAGGAGGCCAAGTCACGGATCTATGAAGAAGAGGAAGCGATGGCCTGGAAATAAGGAGAACAGAAACCAAAATCACCTATCACGGAGGGGTCAAATTTAAAGATGCTCCGACTGTGGTATTGTAGGACACAAGAAGGGGGCTGTACAAAGCCTAAAATGAGTATATGTGCCATTATATTCTAGGATTTAGTTCATATTATGCTATGTATATATTTTACTATTTGCTTATGTATTTAATTCTGATTCTATCTATATAGTTGTCATTACCTTCATAGGCCTAAATCTCAACACAACAAGCTGCCAAAGCTCCTAAGAGAAGGAGAAAGTCTATATCCAAACAATTTCCTGGTCAAACAGTTCAAATAGGGAGAAAGAGAAAGAATTCATCCTCACAACCCAACCTTCTAGCAACTCAACCCAAGAAACCAGCTTTTAAGCCCAAAAATCTGTTCAACTCAAGAATGCATCACTCAGCCCAACAACCAACTCCAGCCCAACCCTAAAGCACCTTCAACCCAACCATTAGATAAGAACAAGAGTGCAGTAGTAGCAATCTCTTCCAACAAGAAACAGTCACTGAGTCAACCAATTGAGAGAAAGATGTATTTTTCTGTCATCCAAATTGGTGCACTACATATTCCTTTGCAGAAGCTCAAATTAATGGCAAAATTACCTCCTAGTGAATGAAAAAATCTTTAGGTATTATTGTTTGTTATATTTTTTTATCACTGTGTTACTTAGTTGGAAACAATGTTTAGTTGAAAATAATGCTTTACGTACACTATCTTGAATCCTCTTTTTTGGTATTAGGTGTTTTAGCACACTATCTTAAATCCTGTTTTTGTCAGTGGCATGACATCCACTATAAGCTATGGTATCAACTTAGAATTGTGTAATCCATAAGTTGAATTATGTTTGTTTTAACTTGTCTTTAATTGAAATTGGCCACTAGGTCATTACTGGAGTTACAAATCTCATTTCTACATATTGGTTTACTAGTTTACTGCATTAAGATTGCAAATTAAAACAACACAAATGATACATTATTAAGGTTCAAAAAATGATACACTCCTAAACATCACTTTCCTTCATTCCTTTAAACATGTTCACAAATAATACACCATTAAACCATTATAACATCACAATTATCCTCAAAATTTACCCATAGAACACAACAATCTCCTAAAATTGCCTAACTAATCATCTATAATTTAGGTGCATTCCATATGGTTTGCCTTAACTTATATGAATTCTGCAGCAACAAAAATAAAAATCCAATCCAACCAACAATCCCTAAAACAACAACAATCCTAAACTTCCATTCAATATCCTTCAATCGTGATTTTAAGCTTGTAATTTTTTTCCTGATTCTTGCAATTTCAGTGTCTTGCTGAGCTCCTCCAGGTTCTGGATCTGCTAAAAAAAAAATCACAGCCATCCTGAACCTGATACAAGTCAGAAACGTAGGTGAAAAAACCTCAAATCTCCAAACTCAGATCGCAAATGAGGAACAACAACATACCTCATAATATACGCAATCCCAAAATCTTCGTCCTGAATTATCCTTCGTTGATGAAGTTCACAAAATTGACCTCTCTCCATATCCTCATAGCAACTCCTTCGCGGGTGAACGAAATCGAGAAGATCTTAAAGTCTGGGAAGCCATGGACGACTGAGTGTTGAACCCTATCTTTGTTTTGTTGAACCCTAACGCTGCTATTCTCAGTTGAGCTTCTGAAAAAGACAATCGTGTTATCCTCCTCTCAAACTGCTCCCTTATTTATTTGTTTTATTATTTATCTATTTATTATTATTATTATTATTATTATTATTATTATTATTATTTGTTAAAAAATCAGTAACAAACACCAACGACCACAGGGGGTATAATTGTCCGAAAAATGATTTTAAAACTATGTAGAATTTTAGAGACGATTTTAAATGCAAAAAAAGGTTGGGAACAAAAAAAATTTTTCGATATATACCTTAAGGACCAAAATCGTACTTAACCCAAAATAAAATGATAAGATAAA
>NC_029788.2:112754254-112764045 GCF_000816755.2 Arachis ipaensis
GACACTAACGACACTAACAAACTTAGGTCAGACAATTTTAAAACTAACTCGAACCTTAGAGACAATTTTGTTTGTAAAAAATAATTAGAAACAGATTTCAGCCTATACATTAAGGACCAAAATCGTAGTTAACCTACTTTAACCAAAAAAAGCAAAACACGCTCCCCTGGTCGCCTGGTCGGCTGCTCCCCTTCCTCTAAGGCTCTAACTCTAAAGGTTTTGAAAATCGGTTCGGACTGGCCGATTGAACCAGTTGAACCGTGAACCTCTGGAAAAAATGATTCGGACAAATGCCAAAACCGTAGATTCCAAAAACCGCAATTGAACCGATAAACCGGTTGGTTGAACCGAATCGTAACCCGACCGATTTTTTGAAAAGGCAACCAAACGTCGTCGTTTCACTCACTGGGCAGAGGCAGAGCCCTAACTCCATCCTCCCTTGCCAGATCCAGCATTCTAGACTCCAGAGCGCCTCTCACACACACTCAGTCCAGGGAGGGCTCCTCTCAATCTCATCGAGCTCCTGATCGTCCTTTACCTCTGTCCAGCCACCGCCTCGTGCCACCGCCGTCGTTTCTTCGAACAGCCACTATCTGCTCGCTCACCTCCCCTCCATCGCGCAGCAGCCATCGCAACCTTCGAAGCCACCGTCTGCTCCACCATTCTTGCATGCTCTGTCTCCCTCAGTGTCTCTGTCTCCCTTGGTCACTCGGTGTCTCTGTCTCTGTCTCTCGGTGTCTCTGTCTCCCTCCGCAACCACTGTCTCTTGCATGCTCTCTAGGTAATTTTTTTTATTAACTATGATTGAATAATTGTTTGATTCTGTGAAGTTCTGTGAACTCTGATATAGAGATATGTGATTTAGTGATTTACTGATATAGTGAAGTTCTGTGAACTCTGATTCAAGTCATTCAACTGTGAACTGATATAGTGATATAGTGATATAGTGATTGAATAATTGTTTTTCTGTGAACTGTGAAGTGTGAACTGATTCAACTGAAGTTACTGATTCAGAACTTTGAACTTGTGAACTACTAAATTTTGTCGTTTGTTGAATAATTTTGAATAATTTTAGATGTTGTTTGTTGAGAACTTGAGATTATTGGGTTGGAGTGGATTGTTGTGATATTGTAATTGAATTGCTGGTAATATTTAAGTATGGATGAAAGTCAATCACATACTTATAATTGTTGATTTTAAACTTTGTTGTTGATTATTTGAAGCATGAATAATTGTTGTTGATTAATTTTTTGGTGTTGGTTGTTAATTAAAGCATTATTAACTATTAAGTGATTAATTGTTGAAACTAATTGTTTGAAATATAATTAAATAATTAATTTTTTACTATTGATAGCTTGAAGTATTATTAAATAATTAATTATTGAAGCTGATTGCTGGAAGCATAATTAATTGTTTATAGTTAATTGTCGGACCCTCTGGTATTTGTTGATAATTGTAGGCATTCGGATAGTGTAGCTTCAAGTATTAGTAGAGATTGGAATCATAGCTACCTCCCAATGGAAATTGATTGTATTCAAATGTTTGTATTTCTGTCGTTTAATTTCCTGCTATTTGATTTGTTTAAATCTCATGACGGTGTCTTCGTATTAATATTGTTCTGTTAGTCTCAAGTCATATGCCGTTATTGAATCTGTTTATAATTTTTTCAATCAAAATTGAAATATCAAGAATATTTTGCTTGTTTTAAAAATTAAAAGGAATAAGTTCGTTCTAAGCTCATGGACATAGTATTAACTTTCAGAATGTGTAAAACTCACAAAACTCATGTATTAAGGCTTAGTTTGGGTAAATAACTTAAATAAATTTTTTTGAAAAAAAGAGCTTAAAGCATAAAATTTTTTATTAATAACAGCTTATAAATAAGTTATTTTGTGTTTGGATTTTTAGTTATAAAAGTACGTATTTTAAAGTTGTAGCGTTTGGATAAATAACTCAAAAATAATTTTTTTTACAGAAGAGAATGAATATTAAAATAACTATGATAACAAATATTTTTCAATATTAAATATTGATTTTACATAACCTAATCACTGATATTGTGTATGATATGGTAGGTGAAAATAAAAAATAAATATAAAATGTGTGTCAATATATATTTTGTTGCTGTTTTTTATTTTTTTTACTCCTATTAGAACTCCCTTCTCCTTCATTGAGGTCAAAAATTTGCTATAATTAACTATGAAAATAATAGCAAGCTATATGAAAAAAATAAAATTAAAACTAAAATTTCATACCACAGTTAAATACAAATTTAATAATAAAAATAGAGTGATAAAATGATAAAAAAATATTTAGAAGGAATATATGTAGTAAGTTGTTCAGATGCAATATTGTGTGAAAATGGTAGTGGAGGATCAATACTTCCATCAGATGAATCATTACATGAAAAAGAGGAGGTTTGGAACATCGCGTGACAATGACAGTGCTTCTAGCAGACTTTGCGTGAAAATGGTGGTGATCACAGAGTCAAGAAGGAAAGTAGATTTTTTTTTTGTTTTGAAATTAATTTTTTTTAAAGAAGTGATAGAATGACTTATTGAGAAGTAGAGAAGTCATATATTTCTACTTTTTTGAAAAACTGTAAATTAACTTTTCGAGAAGCTAAAAATTTTTCTATAATGATACAAAACACGCATATTGTGACTTCTCATAATCCAAAAATAAAAAAAAATAGCTTCTGCTACTTCCCAAAAACAGATTCTAAGTAAATTATGCTTCAAAATAATATAAGTAATAGAGAGAGCACGGTGAAGTAGTAAGAGTGCAATAAACATATTAAGGAGCTTACATTGTCACAATCCAATTCGGCCGAAAAAAACAAATAGAATTTCTCGTAATAATGGTGATGATATTAACAAAGCAAATCTGCGGGGAATTAGATGTTGGTATTTTATATTTAGTTGGTTATTGTTGTTATTTGATTTTTGAGTTTGTATTTGAATGAGATCATAATATTTTGATTTATGTAGTACTTTTAATTTAGATGATATTTTAAAGTTTATATTAGACTATAATTATATTTAATGTGTTCATTTATATTTTATTTATTATTTTATTATAAAACGGTTTTTTCAATTCAACCACAGTTGAATCGGTTAAACTTATGAACCAATAAATCAGTAACTAAAGCGATTCGATTACCGGTTCGGTTTTCAAAACCTAACTAAACCCACTCATCATCATCAAAAGTTGAAAACTCATTACCCAGCTCCCACCATCGCCCGAAGGCAGCAGCCCCCACCATCGCCGAACTCCTCTCCTCGGCGGCATTGTGACAAATAGAGGGTGTTGTCTCACCGCCGAACGTCTCTGCCACTCACCCTCTTCTCCTCGCCGTGAAACCTTTGCTTGGAGATCTTCTCTTGCCGTCGCGAACTCTGCGCACAGCGTCACTGTCTTCAAGGTCTCTGTTACCCCACCCCGCCCCTTTCTCTCTCTCTCTCTCTCTCTCACTGCGACAAACCCAACCCTAACGTCCTAAACCCTTCTTGGAACCCAGCCACCATCCCATCGCTGAACTCTTCTCCTCCGGTAGAGGGTGCTGTTGCCGCCGGCGGAGACAGACTGTGGGTGCCGTCGTCGCCCGTGAAAGGTCTGCTCGCTTCTCCTCACCGTCCTTCTTCGAGCTCACTCTGTCTCTCTCTGCTCGGCTGTGCCGCGCCAGCACCTTCCTTCCTCCCTCGCCGCCGGTAAGCACTGCTGCCTCAATTTATTTTTGGTTATTTTGTTAATTTTATTTATTCTGATTTCTGAGTTGCGGGTTGCTGAATTTTTTTTTATTTCTGAATTGTTGACGGTGCTAAGGTGCAATGCTTCATTACATTGTTTATGCTGGAATTTCTTATTCTGAGTTGCTTATTCTATGATTCTGATTCTTAGTTGTTTATGCTGATTTTTCTTATTCTGAGTTGTTTATGCTGACTTTTCCGATTCTGATTTGTTGAATTTGTTGAGTTGCTGAACTTTTTGATGTTGATGGTGCTATGGTGTAATGCTTCACTGCATTGTGCATTTTGATATTTGTTAGTTATAAACGTTGATATTTGAAGTTGGTTGTGAATTTTTAATGATAAATTATGGACAATTTATTATGCAAAATTGTAAAATTTTGAATTTTATCAGTTTAGAAATTGACTGGTTCGAGTCTCGCAACCTGAAAATAAGAATAAGGTCTTCACAAGCATAGCGATCATAAATAAATTTGACAACAAATTTGGATGAAGTTATGTTGAGTCACACTCTTCGCCATGCAACCTCACGTTATCGACGACGCTTCTTCCCCACCATCATCATGCAACTCTTTAGAACACACTGCACCGCCACCACCAACCTCATCTCCCACTTCGCACGCACCGGTCAAATCTCCCACGCCCACAAGGTGTTCGACCAAATTCCCCAACCGCAACGAACTACTGCTTCCTGGAACGCCCTCATATCCGGTTACTTCCAAACCCGCCAACCCCACTTGGCCCTCCAACTGTTCGACCAAATGCCCCAACGGAACACTGTGTCCTTTAACACCTTAATTTCCGGGTTCATAAAGAACAGGATGATTGTTGAATCCAGGAGAGTTTTTGACACAATGCCAGACCGGAATGTGGTTTCGTGGACTTCGATGGTCCGTGGTTATGTTCAAATGGGTATGCTTGAAGAGGCTGAAGCATTGTTTTGGCAGATGCCAGATAAGAATGTGGTGTCTTGGACTGTGATGCTTGGTGGGTTGTTGCAGAGTGGGCGTTTTGAGGATGCACGTGACATGTTTGATATGATGCCCGTTAAGGATGTTGTGGCATATACGATTATGGTTGGTGGATACTGTGAAGAGGGGCGTCTGGATGAAGCGAGGGCATTGTTTGATGAGATGCCGAAGAGGAATGTGGTGACTTGGACTAGCATGGTTGCCGGGTATGCGAGAAATGGGCGTGTGGATGTTGCAAGGAAATTGTTTGAGGTGATGCCCGAGAGGAATGAGGTGTCATGGACGGCAATGCTTATGGGGTATACTAGGAGTGGGAGGATGAGGGAGGCTTGTGAGATTTTCAAGGCAATGCCGGGGAAGCCTGTTATTGCATGTAATGAGATGATCTTGGGATTTGGACTTGATGGGGATCTGGATAAGGCAAGATGTGTGTTTGAGCAAATGAAGGAGAGGGATGAGGGGACTTGGAGTGCCATGATCAAGGTTTATGAAAGGAAAGGGTATGAGTTAGAAGCATTAGATTTGTTTGCTAGGATGCAGAGAGAAGGTGTCGCATTGAATTTTCCCTCATTAATCAGTGTTCTTTCTGTGTGTACCAGCTTAGCAAGTCTTGATCATGGGAGACAGGTTCATGCCCAGTTGGTGAGATCTAAGTTTGATCAAGATTTGTATGTTGCCTCAGTGTTGATCACAATGTATGTTAAGTGTGGTGATCTTGTGAAAGGAAAACAGATTTTTGACAGATTTCCTTTGAAAGATGTAGTTATGTGGAATTCTATGATCACAGGTTATTCCCAGCATGGTTTGGCAGAGGAAACTTTAGATGTCTTCCGTGACATGTGCTTCTTGGGAGTTCCACCAGATGATGTTACCTTTGTTGGAGTTCTTACAGCTTGTAGCTACAGTGGCATGGTAGATCAAGGGATTGAATTTTTTGAGTCAATGAAATACAAATATCAAGTGGAACCAGGAATCGAACACTATGCTTGCATGGTTGATTTGCTGGGTCGAGCAGGCAAGGTAAATGAAGCAATGAAACTAATAGAAAAGATGCCAATGGAACCAGATGCTATTGTTTGGGGTTCACTGTTAGGTGCATGCAGAACCCACATGAAGCTGGATTTGGCTGAAGTCGCAGTGGAGAAGCTTGCTCAGCTAGAGCCCAAAAATGCTGGGCCGTATGTCCTGCTCTCGCATATGTATGCCACCAAAGGAAGATGGAGGGATGTTGAAGTCCTTAGGGGAAAAATAAAAGCCAGGAGTGTTATCAAATTGCCTGGCTGCAGTTGGATTGAGGTGGAGAAGAAGGTACATATGTTCACAGGAGGAGACAGCAAGGGCCACCCCGAACAGCCAGTTATTATGAAAATGTTGGAGAAGTTAGGTGGATTGTTAAGGGAAGCCGGGTACTGTCCGGATGGTAGCTTTGTGCTACATGATGTGGATGAGGAAGAGAAGACACATAGCTTGGGTTATCATAGTGAAAAACTAGCTGTAGCATATGGTCTCCTAAAAGTGCCTAATGGGATGCCAATTAGAGTCATAAAAAATTTGCGGGTTTGTGGCGATTGCCATTCTGCAATCAAATTGATTGCTAAAGTCACTGGAAGAGAAATTATTTTGAGGGATGCTAATAGATTTCACCATTTTAAGGATGGTTACTGTTCTTGCAAGGATTATTGGTGATTCCTGGAAACAAATCTTTACATATCGCCTTGAACTTGAGGAGTCTATTGGAATAGCAAGGCTGCTTTTTCTTTGGAGGGCTTTCTCGATGGTCTGTATTTCTGAGCCAAAGAGAAGCTTTGCTACTCAGTACATTTAAGCCTTTACCTCATCTTTAACATAATAGGGGTGAGTATTATATTGCTACTTTCTGGATATTCTGTTGATGATTTCTTGTTAAAAAGGGAATTAATGCTTATATTTTCTTGCAGCTCCAAGCCTTTGTGTTGCTATTAAAATGGATGGCATGACAGTGTTCACTTTCAAAAAATTGGTCATTGATACTGAGGACCAATAATTTTAGCTGCTCAAAGAGGTTATGCATGATGTTTGTTACTGGTATGTGTATGCTATTACCCATTTACTGCTATATTTTGGGTGATCTGGCTTGTGATTATGGAGTTCCTGATGGGGTTGGAACCCTATATCATACAGGAAACATTCATTGCAAGTTAACTGTTTAGTAGCCCCTATGATACTCATCTTGTACTAGCTACGTTTTGGAGGGAAAGTGATAGAAGGGAAGGCCTTAAAATATAAAGCTTAATCCATTTTCTAATTCAAAACTTTTTCTTCCCTCTTCCCTTTTAGAATAAAAAAAAAATCATGAAGTTAAAGGATAAGAAATTGATATTTGGGTAAACCAGCATTTTGTCACTTGAAAGGTTTTAGTTCGAACAAAATAGTCCTGGAAAGATAAAAAATGTTTGACAAATTTATTCGAATGATGGTGTAAAAAATCTTTCAAGTGTCAAAATGGTGGTTTACTCTTGATACCTTGGATAAAGAGATCATAAATAGTCTTAGTGAAAAGAGTAAGTAGTTTTCCCTAGTCTTTCTTATTTTCTCTTGTACTTCAGCCACATAAGATAAAGGTTTTTTACAGTGATATCAATTAGACTGAATTAATTTTCTTACTGAAAGAGGTTGTGTCCTGTTCTTATTTCCACTCTTAAAAACCAACATTTCAAGCTACCTACGACTTTTATGTCTATTTTTCTTCTTAGTTTTGCTTGAGAGATAACTAACAAATCGGATTGTTCATTTAAAAAAGAAAAGCACATTGGATTGTTAAGGTGATTCTTATGGCTAAGAACTCGTCCTGAAAGCTGCAATTAATCTCTTGCAAAATGATCATAAAGGAATAACTTAGATTAAAGCAAATATTTTAGTGTATATAAAAGCCTAAGACTTCATTGTAGAAAATTATGTAAGGTAAATATGGCTTGTTATTTTGACATGAAGTTAGTTTTCCATTTTAGCTTTTTATGTGCGAAATCATATGTTGGTATGATAGTGTCATTAACATGCTTGCTTTCCATCTGATTATATTAAGAGATTTGACTTTGGAAACAGAGTTATTTTCATGTCAATAAAGAGAATTTGGGAGAGTCTACCATGATAGAGTGATCAGAAATTAAAAAATCTTTATGCTTCTAGAAAATGAATTGGTTATGAGATTTTCTTTATAATTTTTCTTGGTGCCAGAAAATTAATTATAAGTTGACATTCCATTATTATATTAAGCAGTTGTTTTGCCATGAAAATTTCCAAATTGTTACAATTACATACGAAATGTTTTAACTCAGAGACTTTGTCTTCTGAAATAAAAAAGGGACAGAGGGAAAACCATAAAATTCAGCACTTCAGGCAGTGACATCTCTGAGGCATCATTCCCATTGCAGAAAGTAGAAGAAGCAAGATGCCTTTTGGTTTTTCGGAATATATTTTATGATTTTATGTTGGCTGTCTCCATTGTTTAAGGTGAAATCTGTTGTGTTGTTATCTAGAAAATAGGAATAGGTAGCTGAGTTTTGAGGTCTTGCATTGAATTTATTCAAACTTCAACACATGCTAATTGAATTTATGTGTGCTTCAGATGTGTATGGTGTGGGCCATTGCTGTAGCTTTGTCGTCTACTTGTTTTATTTTCTTCCTTTTTGATAAGGGTAAATTATTTTAAGGATAAAACTATTGGCAGAATGTTAGGATAGACTTGCCAAAAAATTGTAACTATGTGATATTCTCAATAGAATATCCATTTAATTATTCATTCTTATCAAATTTTAATGAGATTTGATTTTTGTATCCGTGTAATATAATATCAGTATAAATAATTATTTTTTATATCGTCAATGTAAATAGTTGTCTAAAAAAAAGATGTAATTGGATGATGGAGTAAAACGTTTTATATTGTTTATTTGGATTAAGAATAAATTCATGTTTATTGGGATTTTATATTTTGTTTATCTTTTTTATCAATAGTAAAATACTAAAATTAACAAAAACAATGTCATCTTCAAATGAAAGAGGAACTTATTTTTCTTTATTTCATTTTGATTTTATTTTCAAGGAAAATGGTCAACTTAACTAGTGGATGTTCATTCACGAAGTTATTAATAGATAAGGATAAGAAAGAATTTGATTAAATTAGTGCTAACTATTGTTACCATTTCACACACGTTTGCATGACTTTAGTCGACCGCTGTGATTCATAGCACACGAAGAAAGTCAAGGTCCAATATATGACGGCTTGCATTGATTCAATGAATGATTTGCTTACTGCACTTGTTTGCCCTCCAACAAGTTGGGATTAATTTTGTATTATGTTTACTTGATTGAGCCACAAATATCAACATAAATTATCCCATGAGCTTATAGCTATTGGGTTTTCTTTACCCGTTTGATACCCTTCCATTACATTTCTAATCATGATAAGATGTTCTGTTTTAAGGCTTCTTTTATATATATTGATGAAGGTGAAAATAGAGCGCTATTCATTGTTATTGGAATGCTTGGTGTTTTTTTTAATTGTTATTAAGTAAACCAAATGGTCAGATTTTTTTTTTTGGTCAAGTGAATTGGACAACCCACAATTATAAGTATTACAATACATTCACACTACACACTTATCTACACAACACTTAAGGGTTCATATTCAATACTTGATAAATTTACCAAAGTTTGAATCCGGATACAACATATTAAGTGCGATAGTCAGATTTAAACGGCAAAGAAAGGTATGAAATCAGACCTCTAATTTTAGTGCATTCAATATTTTTTTGGACACTACACAAGTTGATAGGTCCGATTTTAATACTTTAAATTTTTTTATTTTTTAAAAAGTAAAATTGGATGATCCGATTTCAATATTATAAACTTTATAATTTTTTCATAACAAAATCAAATGCACCGATTCGTGGAATAGTCATATCATTGAGATACACTTTAAACTGAATATATGTGGGCATTATACGTTTTTTTCCAATAAAAAATTACTTTGTGGATTTTTAAACTCGTTTGTTTAAATTTTTAGATTATTTTTTTAAAAATAAATATTTATTTT
>NC_029788.2:112764056-112772866 GCF_000816755.2 Arachis ipaensis
TGATACATGTTGTAATCTTATAAAAAAAAGTTGTTTGTATATTATATTATATCTAATTACTTCGGTAGGAAGTATTTTTATAACAATCATGCAATGGGTACACAAATAATCAATAAGTTAATTATAGTATAAAGTATATATTAAAATATGAAATATATAAGAATGGACTTGGTAAGTAATTTTTTTTGTTTACACATAATAAATAAACATGTTTAAAAAAATAGAAAAAGAAATTTTATTAATTTTTTAATAAAAATAAACTTTTAAAAATATTTTTTATATTTTGCAAATCGGATCAGATTTAAGCTTAAAAACTGCATATATTAGATCTGATCTGATGATTTTAGTGTAAATCAAAAAAAAATTTCAAAGTTAAGAGTGAGACTCGAATTTGAGATTTTTAAGTGAGAATGTGGAGACTATGTCATTTGAGATATAGCTCGTTGGCCTAAAAATATTGAGAATTTAGTGTTATTAATTTTCCCATTTTCATTTACAGTTTTAGGAGAAATGAAAAAGAAACTTGGAAATATGCTACGTACCATTATTAACGTTTTAAATTAGAAATTAATGTTTTAATGCGTAAAAAAGAGTAGTTTAATTTTCATATACTACGTACCATTTTTCAATCATACATGATCATATATAATCATTTTCATTAAGATCAAAAGTTATATAAAAGGTTGATAGTGTAAAATATTAAAATATTATGCAATACTATATATTGTGTATTACGACAGTTATATATACAAGTTTTAAAGACTAAGCAGTGCTGCAAACTCTCACTTGTGCTATGAAAACTTGTAACCGTCTCAAGTAAGAGCCTGAGCTTCTGCTTCCTCATTTGAATTTTCCTTTTTTGTTTTTATATACATTTTTTTTTTCGCTGAATAAGTTATCATTGATTCAGTTCTTTATGGCTTCATGCTTTGCACCCCTAAAAGAGAAGCGATGAGCACAACCAACATGGGTACGCTATTAAACTTCACAATCATCTTTAAAATGTATATAAATTTCAATAGTTTCTTTGTACATCATAATCATTAACTAACTACTTATAGTATGAGAAATTCCTATATATTAAAGAAAAATTTCAATAATTGAATAGCTTTGAAATTTCCTTTCCACAAGCTTTGGTTTAGCTCTTATTCTATTTTGGTTAATACTATATGTTCCTTCTGCAAATAATACTGCATAGCTTGAGCTTTGGCATTTTTATTTGGTTGATTATATTAATCTTATCATTATTCAAATGTTTTAATATACTATATATTTACATGTTATTCATTTCAACTACAATTCTATTATTCTAGGTACTATGATTCCAAATTGGAGAAGGATATATGGATATGTTTTGGCTCTTTCATTTTGTTATTTAATTTCCACAACAGTGGCACAGAGCACACACCCCTCAGAAGGTGAGTTTGCAGATTTAATTATATATAATTTCAATGCGTTGACTTTGAAAATTTTCTACGTTTGGCTTCTTGCCTCCTTAGATAAAACTATGCTTGCATAACATTGAAATTAGTTTCCTTTATTTTTGGTTAAATTATTCTTCCAGTCTTTATAATTTTATTAAGTTTGTAATTAAATCTCTATAGTTTAAAAATTTTCAATTAAGTCATTATATTGTTTTGAATTTTGTAATTAGGTCCTTATATTAAAAAAAATATTAGACTTATCATAATATTCTAAAAATAGGAAGACGTTCAAGTTTAGAAATTTAGCTAGTAAGTGTGGGTATTTTTAATTTGGGGAGGAATATTCTTTTAACTCTGATATTTTTGGCACGACAAAGACTTAATTATAAAATTTAAAACAGAATAGGAACCTAATTAAAAATTTTTAAACTATAGGAACTTAATTATAAATTTGGTGAAATTATATAAATTGACAAAGTAATTTAATAGCCTCTAATTCAAGTGTCAGCAAAGTGTTTATGGTGATTAGTTAATTTGAGTGTGTTTTCTGAACTGTATATTATGACTTCTCAAATCTCAATTGAGTGAGTTTTCAGTTTATACACAAGAGCGAGATAACTTGTAGGGGAAGCTACTCCAAGGGTAGTTTAGTATTTATACTATTTAGTTACAACAGTCATTCTAGCTGGCAGAAGATAGTTACAACTATTTCAAATATTAACCTTGATCATTGGTATATGTTTGTTCCATTTGCAGTGAATGCATTGTTACAAATCAAGAAAAGTTTGATTGATCCCTTAAACCATTTGTGGAACTGGAACAAAGGTGATCCATGTACATCAAATTGGAATGGTGTCTTGTGTCCTCTAAATGTTGGGGCTGATGGTCATTTCCATGTCAAAGAGCTGTAATGACTCTTTCTTTTTTTTTCTTTTTTTTCTCCATTTTCTAATTTTTATAGATAAACTATGTGTTCTTCTAACTGTACTTCTGTTATGTTAATTTTACTGAAGCTACTTAATGACTATGAATCTCTCTGGAAATTTGACACCCCAACTTGATCAGCTATCTCAACTAGAGATAATGTAAGCAATTTAAACGAGTCGTTTTATTTGTACATATTGTGTATGGGATTTTGTGCCACGAGTTAGCACGGCGTTCTATGTCATATATGTACAAATAACATTTTTTTTATGGTAAAATATATTTTGTCCCTGAAGTTTGTCAAAAGTTTTAAAAATATCCTACTAAGTTTTATTTTGTTTCAATTTTGTTCTAGAAACTTTCGATTTGCATCAAATGGATCCTAGCAGATAATTTTTCAAAAAACTTAGGACTAATTTAGAAACAACTTCACAAGGACAACCTTTAACACTAGTAAGTCAGACGCAAAGTTCTGTTACTGATTCCTAGTTGTCAAGCATGTTGGCTGAATTGGTTATAAATTTCTTGAAAATTTAGTTGTTAGAAGTACATTTGATGTAAATAAAAAATTTTTAGAACAAAATTGAAACAGAATAAAATTTAGAAATATTTTTAAAAGTTTTGACAAATTTCAAGACAAAAAGTATATTTTTATCTAAAAATGTTATCAAAGAGTTTTAGTTAATACTCTAACAGCTCCATGTTTCTTGTTCTCCAAGGAACTTCATGTGGAATAACATAACAGGAAGTATACCCAGGGAGATAGGAAATATCACATCATTGAGACTCTTGTAAGATTGCTAAGGCTACTAAGTCTTTGTTTGAATCATTATTTTTTGTGAGAAGCTGAGATATTTGTGTGCACAGGCTCCTGAATGGAAATGCACTATCAGGTAATTTACCATATGAGCTTGGCAATCTTCAAAATCTAAACAGATTTCAAGTTGATCAAAACCAACTCTCCGGTCCAATACCGCCTTCATTCGCCAACTTGAGCTCTGTCAAGCACATGTTAGTCCATTTCCATACCGCCTTCATTCGCCGACTTGTGCAATTGTTATGCTTTATTTGTTTGTGTTCTTGCAGCCACATGAACAACAACTCATTTAGTGGTCAAATTCCTCCCAAACTTTCAAACCTATCCAACCTTCTTCACTTGTGAGTTTTTAAGTAATTTCTAGTCTATTTTCTGATTTATTCTTGTTTAAAAGTTCTTCTCACTTTCTGTTTGTTGAAATGCCTTTACAGGCTTCTGGATACCAATAATTTATCTGGCTATCTTCCACCAGAATTCTCCATGTTACCCCAGCTGCGGATACTGTATATTCTCCTGTTCCAATATAATTTAGGTTAAGATGTGGAAATCTAGGATTCATTTAGCATTCTCTTCTTGTTTGGTTTATAACAATTGGTCAATTGCATTGTTGGTATTATGCTGAAACAAAAATATCAAACTAACTGCATTGTATGATATGATAATATTGTTATGTAGCCTTTCAAATTTTATTACCACTCTAAGTAGTTCTTTGACTTTCATATGTCCAAAAACTGCATGTATTCTTTTAAGCTAATAAAAACTCCTTTGTTTGTGGAAATTTGATTCTTTAATACCTATGCAGGGCATTGCATATTTATCCTGAAATTTTCGTTGCCCGGTGCGAAGTTACTGCATCCTAACATTATGGCATGCTTCTTGTTTGTTCGTTTCTTGTTGCAGCCAACTTGATAACAATCACTTCACAGGGAGCAGAGTTCCTTCTTCCTATGCAAACTTATCTAGACTAGCAAAATTGTAAGTGCTATTAAGTACAATATAGCTTCTAAATCTTGAAGGCTTGTTTTGTTTTGGAATTAAATGTAGAGACATCAACAAAACAGCAATGAGTTAAAAGTTATTCTATGAGGAAAACATACAGAAAAGAAGAAAGAACATACCGAACGAGTAGAATATGAACTCAATCTAAAACTAGTTTAAGATTTTTTTATAACTTGAATTTATTACCTGAACTGATGTTTTTACATTTTGACATAACAGAAGTCTCAGAAACTGCAGTTTGCTAGGAGAAGTACCTGATCTCAGTTCAATACCACAGCTTTACTATCTGTATGTTTAACTATACCATACGCCTAGTGTCTTTGTTTCGTGTTAGTGTGTGATGATAGTAGGAACTGTTTACTCTTGATGATGTATTTAGTCTGCCTGCTCTTCTATTTCAGAGATCTTAGCTGGAACAATCTTACTGGACCGATACCATCAAAAAAACTTGCTGAAAATATGACTACCATGTATGATCTAGTCTGTTAGTTTAATTTCATTTTGTTAGCAATGATTTCCATTTAGTCATTTCTTGCTGTTGCAGTGATCTTTCTAATAATAATCTGAATGGATCAATTCCTGGATACTTCTCAGAGCTACCTTCTCTTCAAAGACTGTGAGAAAGTTTTCATTATAACATGGCATCTTTGAAATGATTAAATTTAGTGAATTTATTCTTTCAAGTAATTTGATATCTAATTTATTGCCAAATACAGGTCTCTTGAGAACAACAACTTTTCAGGATCAATCTCTGCTAAGATATGGCAGAAGATGACTCTCACTACTAATGCTAAATTAACAATGTAAATACTGAATCAGAAACCTACTAATTTTTCAAACTTGTGTATGTTTATGTGTTCTTCTAATTTATGCAGCGACCTACGAAACAACTCACTTTCAAGAATTTTGGGAGATCCGAGTCCTCCGCCCAACGTCACCTTAAGGTACTCTTTTAGTCTAAATCAACAATACAAGGCTTTTTGTCACCTCTTATGCATTTCATGTTAACTATGAAAATTATATGCGAAAATTGGTTTTGCCTATGTTGTCAGAATAATTTACTTTTCTTGTGTTTTGTTATTTCTTTTTCTTACAAGGCTTGGAGGAAATCCTATATGTAAGAGTTCTCAAACTAGTGGAATATTGGCCAAACAATGTGGATTTGAAGGAGAAGAAGAAGACAATCACTTAACAAATTCAACAACTACATGTCCCCCTCAAGCTTGTTCAGTGAATGATTTCTTTGAATATGTCCCAGATTCACCTATTCCTTGCTTTTGTGCATCACCTCTTAGAATTGGATACCGGCTGAAAAGCCCGAGTTTTTCTTTCTTCCCACCATACAAAGCTTCATTTAGATCATATGTTACCCATGCTTTGAACTTGGACTTCTATCAGCTATCAATAGATTCATATTCTTGGGAAGAAGAAGAAACTCGTCTTAGGATGTATTTGAAACTCTTTCCTGAGGCTAGTTATTCACACAATGAGTTCAATTCATCCGAGGTCTATCGAATGCGAAGCATATTCTCGTCGTGGAATTTTGGTGGAAGTGATTTTTATGGGCCATATGAACTTTTGAATTTCACCCTTGAAGGACCTTATGCATATTGTAAGTTTTTCTTTTTCTGTCTAGCTTCCAATTTTGCAATGTTTAGTTTTTATGTTGAATTCACATCTTATACTTTTGTTCTAGTACCATGCCACCACTTGTAGGGTCATAAAAACTCTAATAGGATTCACATTTGCTTCTCTTTGAAGTAAGTGGAGATTTTTGCAAAACAAAAGCAGAGAATCTTGTCTACATAATATGACAGCAGAAAATTCTTGTCCAAATTTCCTGTTTTAATTTTATTGTTTGATCCTTATTTTGTGCTTGTTTCCATAGTAATTACAAAATCAGAAAAGAGCAAAAGTAGTAGATTGGAAATCATTTTTGCTGTAGTAGCAGCTGTGGCAGTTGTTATAGCAATCTCAGCAATAGTCACTCTCATTATTGTAAGAAGAGATATCAAAAACCAGGACAGATTTTCGAGAAGACGTCGCTGTGAGTTATTACTATACATAAGGCCTTTTGAGATGTCTTCTAAAAGTGTACTTTTCGGTTTATAGTTAACAGTTGTGATCGAAATGCTTATTCGTTTTGCAGCCTCTAGTATTCCTATCAAAATAGATGGTGTAAAAGAATTCACTTTCAAAGAAATGGTTCTTGCCACTGATAGTTTTAGCAGTTCGAATCAAGTCGGCCGAGGAGGTTATGGAACCGTTTATAAAGGCACTCTACCTGATGAAACAATTGTTGCCATAAAGAGAGCACAAGAAGATTCCCTACAAGGAACAAGGGAATTCTTGAATGAGATTGAACTACTATCGAGGTTACATCATCGAAATCTAGTCTCCTTGATTGGATATTGTGATCAAGAAGGGGAGCAGGTATTTTGTTATAGTATGTCTATGTGATCAAAATGAAGAATTTAATGGTCCTACTGCTTGGTGTAGTCAAGAAATCTTCTGAAGTTAGAAATCATACTCATAATCTTATATAAGATTCTGTCATAACTTTTACATTTAGAGTTCCATGATATCAATTTGAGCTTGTTTTATTCACAATAAATATTTCTTCTGACTCAGATGCTTGTTTATGAATTTATGCCTAATGGCACCTTACGCGATTGGCTTTCAGGTATGAGAATTTAGTTTCTTTGAAATTTATTAGAACTAGTCTAAAAGTCAAGTACAATACAGATATCTGCTATTACCTAATTTATTTGCATTGTGAGTTCATAAGGATTAAATTTGTATGAAACTTCTATAAATTTGTTTGAAGAATCTCTCTTTCACTCCTAAAATGAGATATTGTCTTGAGTGGAAGTTTTAAAAGTCAAATCAGAAAGGAAATGCATCTGATAATCAAATTAGTAAAAGGCAAGAAAAAGGATTAAGAACAACATAGGGAAAAGAGAGTTAAATGTGAGAAATATAAGATAAGGACTTGAATACTACATTTGAATGAAATATTTATTAACAAGCATGATTAAAGGGCTAACTTTATGGATATTATAATGTGGCAGGCACAAAGGGAAACTTAACATTTGGTATGAGATTGCGCATCGCGATTGGTTCGGCCAAAGGAATACTATATCTGCATACTGAGGCGAATCCTCCGATATTCCATCGAGATATCAAAGCATCAAACATACTCCTAGACTCCAAGATGATTGTTAAAGTAGCAGATTTTGGACTGTCGCGGCTTGCACCACAACTAGATGAAGGGAATGAACCTAAATATGTGTCAACAGTTGTGAAGGGAACACCAGTAAGACTATCATTAAACTATGCAACTCATATCATTTATGCAATCATTGGCAATGCAATTAAGAAATTCCTATGCAGGCTTTTTAAGACTAATTGTTTAGAACATTCCTTAAGTTGTTAGTTTTGTTGCAGGGTTATCTGGATCCAGAGTACTTGTTAACTCATAAATTGACAGATAAGAGCGATGTCTATAGTCTTGGAGTTGTGTTTATGGAGCTTTTGACTGGCATGCAGCCAATATCACATGGGAAAAACATTGTTCGCGAGGTACTTGTTTATACGAAGATGATAAGTGAGAACTGTTAGATGATTTGAGATGTTGGAAAGACATCTTCATTGAGTTATTGAACCAAGAAAATGCAAATCAATAAGCTCTTTCCATGACACAAAGATTGTTTCATTGCTTCAGGTGAATATGGCTTATAATTCAGGCATGATATTTTCCATCATAGACAGTAAGATGGGTTCCTACCCCTCAGATTGTGTTGAGAGATTCTCAACTCTGGCCATAAATTGTTGCCATGATGTTACTCAGAAGAGACCAGCAATGCTTGATGTGGTGAGGGAGCTCGAAAACATCGCCGCAATGCTGCCGGGAACAGAAACTTCTTTCTCAAATATCATTTCCCATAATGACAGTTCAGTGCAATCATCATCATCATCATCATTCATGCCAAGTAAGGACCATCAAGGATCTTCATCTGCTTCAGAAATTTGCCTTGTTAGTGGTCCCATTTCAACAATACTTCCACGTTGATGCCAAACAAGTGATAGAAATCATTTTCTCGCAACTAAATAGGACCATTTGTGAATTTATCATTTCCATTATGTAAATTTGACAATACCAGAATATTTTAATGTAAAAGTACACTTTTGTTAATATACAAAAAATCGGCTACTAAAAATGTATAAAACAATACATGTATATCTGATTTTTTTGCATAATATTTCTGTAATTCTTATCGGTCCCCACAGTAGATAAACATGGAACTGGTTACTCATTCTAATTAACTGCTAACTATAGCTTAATTTTACTTAGCATAGTGACTAGTTGAGATGTTAGAATGGTGTTTTGAGTTATTGTTGTAATGCTTTTTAGAAGTGTAAAATAATAAATAAATTCTTAAAAATTTACATTTTGGATCGAATAATTATTAAAAGAAAACAAGTATTAATAAAGTCTTTTAAGATAGTAAATCAAAATATATTATTTTTAAATTAATCTTTATGATTAGAATAAAAGGTCTTAATATAATTTAAACTAATTTATTTATGTTTGTTATTATGGAGGATTTTATTGATATTTTTTTTTGGATTAATTTATCTGAAAT
>NC_029788.2:112773042-112775364 GCF_000816755.2 Arachis ipaensis
GAAAAAATCTTTTATTAATTTTAATATTTAAATATAAAAATAACTTAATAATTATAAAATTAGAAAAAGTATAAATTTAATTGAAAAAAAATAAAAATTTAATTAAAAATTTTTAATAACGATAAAAACTAATAAAATAATTAAACCTTTAAAATATTATGCGAATAGTATCTATTAGGATTAACACTATAACAAGTGAATACATATCCTTTTGCAACCTCAAACATCTATTAATATATAATGGTTAACTAGCCAAACAATAAATTCTCACACTATTTAGCACTGTTAAATGATATCAGAAAAAGTGACAAGTGTCCTAGATAATTTTGTTTTTTTCCTCCTCATAATAGGAGATATTGGTAGCATTTGATTGGCTGTTAATACCATCACACAGATTGTCTTTCGTTGATCAGCCAAATGCTTTGATTTCAAATACTAAGCAACACTCGTTAGCAGGAATTTTTCCCAAAAAAAATTTCGAATGAGTTTTAAACTTTTAGTCTTCTTCAAATGAAATTTCGAATTTATCATTTCTCTCTCTCCCTCTCTCTTTCCTCAATTTGTTTCTCTCTCAATTCAATCTCATACACATGATTGGTCGGTGAGAAATCGGTGCCAGAGATGGTGATGCGAAGCGCGACAGCGATGCGCACAAAATATGTTGCAGGGACAACCCAACCCCCACTGTTCTGAATCGGATAGCTTTGCTCAGGAAAGACCAAGTCGTGCAGCGGCTCACTCCACCCTCAAATGACTTAAAGTTTCTCTGCTTAATGTTTTCCACTAATCTTTTTATGTTTCTGGTGTGTAGGTATGGCGAGTTAAAAATTTTGGATGTGGGGTGTAATCTATAATGTAAGTTATCAAAAACACAGCTACTAATGCTACCAATTTAGATTCTTCATCGCACCCCCTTCAAGCAACTTCCTTTCTGTTGCTGCGCGTAACTACTCTCCCTCTAACTCTCCCAAAGCTTTCTCCTTTTATGTTATTTATATCTTCACCTTATACTTTTTTAACAATTCAGGCTTACATTTACTCCGCTTGAATATCCGGTGTGCACAACTGATGGGAGTATTTTCGATGTTAATGTCAGTTACTGTAAGCCATCACAAGTGTTCTTTTTTTTAATCGAAAGTTAATGGGTTGTTATATGATAAATTGGGTTTGCAAATTGGGTGCAGGAACATAATCCCGTATAATAAATATGGGTAACACCCCATCACTGGAGCTCCCCTCAAGTATCATTCCACTAACTTTCAACAAGAATTCTGAAGGTTTGTCTTTGGAAGGTTTTTGTCGTCGCACACTCTCTCTCACTTTCACTGCATTAAAGCACGTTGAGTTGCACCGGGAATAAAAAATGGTTTCACCCCAACTTTATAGTGTGTGTTTGGATTGTGGTTGGTCAAACTAGAGTTTGAATAAAAGTGATTTTATAGAATTGATTTTGGATAGAAGTAAGTTTGTGTCAACATGATTTATGTTTGGCAATTTTTTACCAAAATTGATTTTGATAAAATAAATATTGTTTGGATAATATTAGTTAAAATCACTTTTAGATAGATAATTACTTAAAAGGACATGACATTAAATTATAATATTTTTTTTTATACATGTTTAATTTTTTTTATACTTTTTTCTTATATGTTTTTTATATAGTATATTTTTAATACTCTTAGTACTCTTTTTTAGTACATTATAATTTTTAACTATTATTATTATTTATGATTAATTTTTTTATTTAATTTATTTTACTTAATAGGATCAATAAATTCTATTATAAAAAGATAATAATAAATATAATACACAAAAATTATAACTATAAAAATATATAATGTCAAATAAAAAATTAATAAAAAATATAAATAATAAATAATAAAAAAAGAGTTCAAAATGAGAGAAATAATAAGAATTCTATAAATAATGCAATAACATGTATAAAGGATAAAGTTGGTAAAATAAAAATAAATATTGAAGGTATTGGCTAAAAGCACGTTAGTGCAACGGAGAAGCTAGAAATTGTTGCTTCTTGTAAACGTGATTTTATGAACAAAATCACTTCTGCGTTTGTAGAGAAGAAATTTAGCCAAACAAAAAAGTGAAGCTTTCAAGAAGCTCTAACGTGCTTTTTACCATTCATGTTATGTACAAAAACTATACCTAATATATCTTAATTAAAAATAATTATTGAAATTATTGTAACAGTGGAATTTCAGGCATATGTAAACAATTTTTAGAAATTTATTTTGTCAAAATAATAATATATTAAATTATTCATAGCAAATTATATTGTATTAAACTGAATACTTAATAAGTTAC
>NC_029788.2:112776413-112778938 GCF_000816755.2 Arachis ipaensis
ATGTCAGAAGAAGAAAAAAAAAAAAGTAATTTTTAGAAAAGAGGAAGTAAAGATCTTTTTCTTATCTCCTAAACAAAAAGAGTCATCATTACTATTGTCTGCATGCTTAGTGATGGATGTGATTGTATTAATTTAGTAAGTATTAAAGAATCCTCATTGAGCACCGATTACATTTAGGGTTTAGGATTTAGGGTTTAGTAGAGCGATAGAGCCGGAGGGACATTCATTAAGGTTTAAGAACAAAAAGTATCAATTTTTTTATAGAAAATAAAATTTTAAAGTTCCTAATGACGTTAAGCGCATCAAGAGAATTTATTTTATTTTTTGGAAAAACTACCATTTGTACCAATGAATTTTGCGAATGCTGACAAAAGTACCTATCAAACAAGAAAACTAATGTTGTACTCATGAAAGATGGATTCCGTGTGACAATAGTACCCAAACCGTAATTTTTCGTTGATTTTTTAATAAAATTTCTAAATTACCCCTTCTATCTTCTTCTCGAAATTCCAAATTTCACAATCCTCATCCTCCGTCTTCCTCCTCTGCTGCTGCCAGCCACTAGACATGATCTCTTTGGCGCTTGAGAACATCAGCAGCAAGAAGCTGTTGTTGTTGGATAGAGGCGAGTTGCTGCTGCCTCTCGCGGCACTTGAAAGTGGGAACCGAAGTGCTCTTGACATGGGTTTGGCAATCGAAGCCACGACTCTTGCAGCATGTCCTGCACCGCATGTGAGGGCAATCCTTTTTCACCTGGTTCCCACAGTCCTGGCAGCTAATCTTACCTGCTCCACTTTCTGCTCCACTTCCTGCTCCGCTCCCCACGGCCGACGCCGTCACCAGGAAGGCCGATCTCGAGGGTGACTGATCGTCGGACACGGTGGTTGGACCCACTCCTAGAGCAGTCGCGGAACTGTAAAAATTTTGGTGGAAGAGAGGCCTTGTTTGAGGTATGAGATTGTGTTCCGGTTGGTGATGATGATGATGATGGTTCCACAGCTCCAAGCCACCTCGGTACGAGGAAACGTCTTCATTCTTGTACCAGTAAAAGGTGTCGGAGGGAGAAAACGTCTTCATGCCTAGTGGCTGGCAGCAGCAAAGGAGGAAGACGAAAGATGAGAGTTGTGAAATTTGGAATTTGGGAAAGAAGATAGAAGGGGTAATTTGGGAATTTTATTAAAAAGTCAACGAAAAATCACGGTTTGGGTACTATTGTCACACGGAACCCATCTTTTATGGGTACAACGTTAATTTTCTTGTTTGATGGGTACTTTTGTCAGCGTTCTCAAAATTCATGGATACAAATAGTAGTTTTTTTTTTTTTTTTTAATTTTAGTATCCTTAACAAGTATCTATAGGACCACATTTATCAAAATTGAATTGGTAATTAAACTAGTTATTATTTAATCATTGGTTTAACCACTAGAGATTGAGCCAACTGAACTTATGAAAATTGTAATTTTTGTATAATCTTTTATAAATTATACATATTTATTTTATAATTGATATTTATCTTCAGTATAAATATAAGCATGCACTAAATATGTCATTTTCCCATAGAATTAGAAAAGCTATGTTTAGTGCAAAGTAATTCACTAATAATTATAGTTTAGGCGTTTACTATCACCAACCATGTTAAGATACAACTAGCTTTGAGGATTATTTATACATTTCTTATTGGCAAAGCATCAAATTTAGTTCAGGGAATATTCTAACAGGATTTTTTTTAAATAAATAAAATAAACAATTTATAACGTTTTTACTAAAATGCATTTGACTCTTATTTGGTTAGTATAAATGAGATAAGGCATTGGATGATGTGGCTATCACATTTATATACTAACGCTTTTATCTTGTTTACCCGAGATATTTGTAGTCTTATTTTTTTTTACACTGTAAATATAATATCGTAATTATTTATGTATCTCGTTTATCGTGTAAATAAAATAATATTATATGTATCTTATTTATACTGTAAATAAGATTAAAAATTTAATATATTATGATAAAAAAGCTATAAATTATTTGTTTTAGTAAAATAAAATTTGTTTTTTTATTTTAAAAAAAATCCTATTCCAACATGGATAAGGAGAGTAGAAAAATAACATATTCACATTTAATAATTTTGGACTTTTTAATTACCAAACATAATGAGGAGAAAAGAGGTAGAGAAAAAGAATAAGAAATGTATTATGGCTGTATTAATAGCTAGATTTGACCTGTTGACTATTAGTTTGGTACATATTTAGTAGTACAATTATGAGAGTATTTTATTTGACAAATGGTAGTGCGAAATTGATTAGGATTATTGGCAGAATTAGAACTAGAAGTAACATCACATGTTGATGTTATTTATTAGTTATTATTTTAAGTGGAACATGGCTTATCATTTCTGGCTTAATATTTATTTTTTTCATTACACACAACATAATGGGTGCCACATTACACATTACGTACAAATTAACTATTCAACCGTCATTAGATATCTAAATTAGCCACTATCTATATAAATATTTATATATCAA
>NC_029788.2:112778993-112790765 GCF_000816755.2 Arachis ipaensis
ATAAAGAATGATATAAATGATGTTCTTTTTAGTAATTTTATATTTTAACGTGATTTTAGTTAATATAATCTAAACATGATTCGTCAATGAGTTATAGTTCAAATGACATAATTTTTCTATACTCATTTAGAGGTTGCGGATTCAAATTTCTCTATCTTTAGTAAAAAAAAATCTAAACATGAATCATTTTCTCGAAATCACATTTGACAAAAAAATATTCAAACTCAAATTACATTGACACCAATCTAATTTTCATCAAAATTAATTTTGTAAAAATACGTTTATATTGATATCTGTTTGCAAACATTAATCTAAATACACACTTAGTTTTTTTTTTTTTTTTTACCAAAGATAAGAAACTCGAACTCGCAATCTCTTAGTATGGAGAGACTATGCCAGTTGAGCTATTACTCATTGGCCCAAATACACACTTAGTTGTTTTATGCTTTTGTTAAAATTTTATCATTAATTGAATCCACAACATGTTGCATAGGGAATTTTAGTTAAAAATTTATTATTAACTAATAAATTACTACATGTATCAAGCAAAAGTAGAAGAGAAAATATAGAGAATAACGTTTTTTTTAAGGTGAATGCTACCCAACCCTCCTCTAAAATAACATGTAAGTTACCTTTCATTATGTGTCACATTGTAATTGGTTCTTATCTTAACCATAGTTGGGGCGCCAACGTTTGTTCATAATTTTAATTATACTTTTAAATACTTTGAATAGATTTATTTTATTATATTATATTTTACATATAAATATATGTTCCATCACGTAATTAAATAAAGATATATTTTTTTAATAAAAAAATTTAATAACCAAATTAACCATTAATTATGTGGGTAAGAAGTGATCCATGACAAAAAGAGATGCTGGCTATACTGGGAAGAGAGGTTGTGTGGGAGGGCAGTAGATGGCGATGACGTTGGCGCCCCAACTATGGTTAAGATAAGGACCAATTACAATGTAACACATAATGAAGGGTAACTTACATGTTATTTTGGAGGGGTTGGATAGCATTCACCTTTTTTTAATAACATAAATAATAGGTTAAAAAAAAGTTAATTTTAATTTTAAAATTCAAATTTTGAATTAATTAAGTTTATTCATATTTAGTTGATCTAAAATATAGTCCATTGTTCATATTATTTACAATTTTTATTGTCTATCTAACAAAATTAAAATTGGAATTCTCAAGCTAAAAAGTCAATCGAATTTATTATTTTTTATTAGTAATTAATCAATAATATTTAAAAATATAGCGTAAAATATATTAAATTAAAAAATTAAATTTATGACTAAAATATAGAAAAAAGCAATAAATTTTATTGGTTTTAATTTTGTTTTCATTCTCACTATTTATTTAAGCGGAGGAATAAATTAAGCAATTGACTAATCCAAGTTTGATATATAATAATGTTTTAGTTTATGGTTAGAGAAATAAGACAAGACAGCGTATAAGCTTGCAAATTGAAATGCATTGGTTTTCCGCGTGCGTTAAGTCGCTGGTTTTGAGAACCCCCTGAAACTGAAATTTAATTTCCCTTTCCCTTTATTCTTTCAATTGTTGACAAAACACCCTCTTCTCTCTTTCAATTCCTTCCTTTTTAACCCCAATTCTCACAATTCTCCCTACTTCTACTCAATCAGGGTTCCATTTTTTCCACTCTTCTTATTTTTACCCTCTCACTTCTTTTTAATCCTATTTCATCTCCTTTTATCTGCCTCTTTCCAGCAATGGCCCAATCATGTATGTGATTCTCACTTTTCTTCACCTTCTGCAAATAGAGCTTGAAATTTACATCCATTTTAGAAGGAATTTTTTTTTTTGAAATTGTCTTGGGGGGCTGGGGGGGATGTTTGAGATAATGATTATGTCAAATTTTGGGTTTTAATTGGGTTTTGGATATGAATTGTATATGATATGATATGATATTATTGGTTCTTCTATTTGGGAAATAAATTACACTGCTTGTCCATGCTATTATAGATTTGAATGTGTGTTAATAATTCATTTTTATTTTCTTGTATGTGTAGGTAGGATGGCCTTGAATTTCTAGTACCCTGTATCAATTTTGAGCTGCATTATGCATTTCAGGTGACTTTTTGAATTGCATTGACTTTGATGATGATATCAACAACTGCTTCCTCAATTAAGCTGGTTGAAGAAGCTTGTGTTGTGCTTCCTCCATTGGCTATGGAGTTGTAGCTTTTGGAGGATTTTGATTTGGGGCTAGTGGCATAAAGAGTGTGACAGTTTATTTGGGTAGAGGGGTTATATGTTGCGCATGGCTCCAAATCTAAAGCTTAGGTTATGTGTTACCTTGTTGTTTTTAGTCTTAAGTGTTCTTCTGTTTGGCATTTCAAACGCGGAATCTGAAGGAGTTTCACAAATAGTCAGATCTGCCCCGGATAAGGATGTAGGAGCCAATGTATTTGATGGAACTGGTGTAGAGGGTTCCTTTAAGTTTGAGGATGGTAATACTATGAAGACTAATAGGAAGGGTGGAAATAATAGAGTTTCTATTTCTACGGTCGCATTATTTACATTGGCGATGGCAGCTGCCACTGGTTTAGGTGCTGTGCCCTTCTTCTTTGTGGAGCTTGATCCGCAGTGGGCTGGATTGTGCAATGGAATGGCTGCAGGTGTCATGTTGGCTGCAAGCTTTGACCTCATACAGGAAGGGCAGGAATTTGGTGCGGGAAATTGGGTTGTCACTGGGATTCTATCTGGTGGAATCTTTATTTGGCTATGCAAGAAGGTGATAATCAAATTTTTTGTTAATCAGTTCATATCATATCATGGGAGCAGATTCTCTCGGTTGGAAAATCTTGACCATGTCAAGGGTGAGATTTCAACTTTTATTGACAATGTCGGCCCTGGTATGATCAATGGAGGAAATCTACACTTGACATATACCAATTGAGAGGATCCATTCCGATTGTTATCACTATCTTTCTACTTTTAGCATAAAAAAAATATATATGCCTGGTGTAGCTGTGTGCCTCTGTGTACTGATACCTATCTTGATACTCAATGCTGAATTGCTGAGGCTCAAATGATAGATTGATAAATTGATCATTAGTAAAAAGTATCATGGCCAGCTTCTTTCGATTTCCCGTTCTTCTCAGATGCTCTTTTCTTTTGTTACAGTTTTCTTGAATTTACCTTAGTGGTTTATCTTGGTTTTATAATGATCTTATTTGTGTCTTGTATAATCTCTTGGGTTTCAGTTTCTTGAGCAATATGGGGATGTAAGCATGCTGGATTTAAAAGGTGCAGATGCAGCTAAAGTTGTTCTTGTGATTGGAATAATGACTCTCCATTCTTTTGGGGAGGGATCTGGGGTTGGCGTCTCTTTTGCTGGCTCAAAGGGTTTTTCTCAAGGCCTGTTGGTAACTTTGGCTATTGCTGTCCACAACATCCCAGAGGGATTAGCGGTGAGCATGGTGCTGGCATCAAGGGGTGTCTCTCCACAAAATGCTATGTTGTGGAGTGTAATCACTTCTTTACCTCAGGTGCTTCTTAAAGATAACTTTTTATTTATATTACTTTTTGAAGTAAACAAAATATTGAGTTAAGTCAGCAGTTGAAGAGCTGCTTTTCTGAATTATATAATATAACTTTGCTTTTAATTGTGGTTCTTGGTACACTCTCTCTGTTGAAGTCAGAAAAGAATAGGCATATAGAAGTATGCAATTCTCGTGTCTAGCAGATGTTTAACCTTGTCTTTGACTTTAGTTTAGTTGGTTAACTTCTTATTCATATGTTGATGCAGCCAATTGTAGCTGTTCCTTCATTTATTTGTGCTGATGCATTCAGCAAGTTCCTTCCTTTTTGTACGGGATTTGCTGCTGGATGCATGATTTGGATTTGATGATGATATCAACAACTGCTTCCTCAATTAAGCTGGTTGAAGAAGCTTGTGTTGTGCTTCCTCCATTGGCTATGGAGTTGTAGCTTTTGGAGGATTTTGATTTGGGGCTGGTGGCATAAAGAGTGTGACAGTTTTATTTGGGTAGAGGGGTTAAATGTTGCACATGGCTCCAAATCTGAAGCTTAGGTTATGCGTTACCTTGTTGTTTTTAGTCTTAAGCGTTCTTCTGTTTGTCATTTCAAACGCCGAATCTGAAGGAGTTTCACAAATAGTTAGATCTGCCCCGGATAAGGATGTAGGAGCCAATGTATTTGATGGAACTGGTGAGGGTTCCTTTAAGTTTGAGGATGGTAATACTATGAAGACTAATAGGAAGGGTGGAAATAATAGAGTTTCTATTTCTACGGTCGCATTATTTACATTGGCGATGGCAGCTGCCACTGGTTTAGGTGCTGTGCCCTTCTTCTTTGTGGAGCTTGATCCGCAGTGGGCTGGATTGTGCAATGGAATGGCTGCAGGTGTCATGTTAGCTGCAAGCTTTGACCTCATACAGGAAGGGCAGGAATTTGGCGCGGGAAATTGGGTTGTCACTGGGATTCTATCTGGAGGAATCTTTATTTGGCTATGCAAGAAGGTGATAATCAATTTTTGTGTTAATCATTTCATATTATATCAGGGGAGCAGATCCTCACAGTAATAACTTTACCATGTCAAATGTGAGATTTCAACATTGATGACAAGGTCAGCCCTTGTACGATTAATGGAGGAAATCTACACTTGACATATACCAATTGAGAGGATCCATTCCGATTGTTATCACTATCTTTCTACTTTTAGCATAAAAGAAATTATATGCCCGGTGTAACTGTGTGCCTCTGTTTACTGATACCTATCTTGATACTCAATGTTGAATCGCTGAGGCTGTAGTGATAGATTGATAAATTGATCATTAGTAAAAAGTATCATGGCCAGCTTCTTTCGATTTCCCGTTCTTCTCAGATGCTCTTTTCTTTTGTTACAGTTTTCTTGAATTTACCTTAGTGGTTTATCTTGGTTTTATAATGATCTTATTTGTGTCTTGTATAATCTCTTGGGTTTCAGTTTCTTGAGCAATATGGGGATGTAAGCATGCTGGATTTAAAAGGTGCAGATGCAGCTAAAGTTGTTCTTGTGATTGGAATAATGACTCTCCATTCTTTTGGGGAGGGATCTGGGGTTGGCGTCTCTTTTGCTGGCTCAAAGGGTTTTTCTCAAGGCCTGTTGGTAACTTTGGCTATTGCTGTCCACAACATCCCAGAGGGATTAGCGGTGAGCATGGTGCTGGCATCAAGGGGTGTCTCTCCACAAAATGCTATGTTGTGGAGTGTAATCACTTCTTTACCTCAGGTGCTTCTTAAAGATAACTTTTTATTTATATTACTTTTTGAAGTAAACAAAATATTGAGTTAAGTCAGCAGTTGAAGAGCTGCTTTTCTGAATTATATAATATAACTTTGCTTTTAATTGTGGTTCTTGGTACACTCTCTCTGTTGAAGTCAGAAAAGAATAGGCATATAGAAGTATGCAATTCTCGTGTCTAGCAGATGTTTAACCTTGTCTTTGACTTTAGTTTAGTTGGTTAACTTCTTATTCATATGTTGATGCAGCCAATTGTAGCTGTTCCTTCATTTATTTGTGCTGATGCATTCAGCAAGTTCCTTCCTTTTTGTACGGGATTTGCTGCTGGATGCATGATTTGGATGGTTGTTGCAGAAGTTCTTCCTGATGCATTCAAGGTTATTAGCAATTTATTATTTTACACAATAGATATTTTCATCTGCCTTATCCTTTTTTTCGGGATGCGGGTGTCATCAACGGAGTCTCCTAAAACCTAAGCAATTAGATGAAGGTTCGACTAGCTCATGAGATTTTTAGTAGTGTTCAAGCTTGCACTGACTAGAAATTTATGGGGGAAAGATGAAAAAGGGACAAGAGAAGCCCTGAATTATTGATGTGAGATGATTTGTTACTATAATATAATTCTTTTCTTTATACTAACAAATAATGTAGGTCAAGTTCAAATCAGCCTACTAGCATAACATCTCTATACAAATGAGGGCTCCAAATATTTCGATAGGAAGCATAAAATGTGCTGGGGATGGCAAATGGGATCTGTCCTTCAAGTCCAACATGCTTTTTAGATATGCAATATTAATTTCTCTTCTCTTTTCGGTTTCAGGAAGCCTCAGCTTCACAGGTTGCATCGGCGGCAACCCTTTCTGTAGCATTCATGGAAGCTCTCAGCACCTTATTTCAGAATTTCACTCATGACTACAAGTGAGTTTGCTGAATTTTTTATTTTTTCCCATCTTTTTCAGGGGACAGGTTTCTTTTGGGGTATCAACTGTATTATTTTGTTTGGATTCTGGCTTGGACAATTAGTATTGATCATCCATCCTTTGCTAAAATTTGAAAAAGAAAAATACTGCAGAATACTGGAATTTCTTTCGTATTCCTTCTGATATAGACTTTTTCGTTTTCCTTCCCTGAATTTTGATTTCTTTTATTACAGCTCTGAGGATGCTTCTGGCTTCTTTGTCTCACTACTTTTTGGCCTGGGGCCATTACTTGGTGGAGTTATCCTGGTTGCATTTGCTCTTGCATTTCATCTCCAGCATGCTCTCCTTATGGGCACGGGTTGTGGCATTGCCTTTGTTCTTGGAGCCTGGCGACCAATGCAGCTTATTTTGTCTTTGAAATTAGGACTTATTCCCATTATGTTACTCCTTGCAATGGGGGCTGCATTGGTCCATTTTATCTCCTCAAGTGTATTGAAGATGGCATCTAAAAAGACCTCGGGTGGTGACTTGCCTACACTTACAGGTTTTCCACTTAGTGTTCACACCCTTCAATCATTCATATCATGCGGCACAGTCGCTTTTCACGCATTAGCAGAAGGACTAGCATTGGGAGTGGCTGCACCAAAAGCATACGGACTTGGTCGTCACATGGTCCTTCCGGTCTCCCTACATGGGCTCCCTCGAGGCGCAGCTGTGGCTAGCTGCATCTTCGGTGCCACAGATAGCTGGCATGGTTCCCTTGCCTCTGCTGCCATAATCGGATTTATGGGTCCAATATCAGCAATAGGGGCTATCCTCACCGGTATTGACTATAGTGGCCTTGATCACATAATGGTTCTTGCTTGTGGTGGATTGTTCCCTAGCTTTGTAACTATAGTTAAAAGAGCACTTAGTTTGGATAAGAGGAAGAGCACATGTGGCCTCATTCTCGGTATGGGGTTTGCTACTCTCTGTCTAACTTTCACTAGGTTGGTTTGCTTGCATACACCTTACTGCAATTCTGCACCTGAAGCTGTAAGATAAGAGCACAACTATGCTTCATTTCGTGGAAGATTGATTTCTAATGTTCCTGCAACTGTAATATGCATTTCTTTAGTTCAATCTCTGAAGACATAGCTTCACAAATTTGGAGAGATTGTCAATGAAGGATGTGGAAAGAGAGAATCAGATTTACAATTCAACGAAGTTTTTGTTTAGAACATGTGCCTTATGTGTCGTACATGAGTTTTTACTTGTATATATAGTTTTACCAAAGGTGGAAATGGTAAGATTTTTTTTTTTCTTTTTTTAATCCTCTCTCAATAGGTGTTGTGACATATAGATCTGATATTTCATGGTGCTGTTGGCCCATTTTCTAATACATATAGCATCTTGTGACTTTTGATATATCATCATATATGAATTCTCTTGTTTTCTTGACCATGTTCAACAAGATCTATGAAGTAGTTTGTTACTGTGTAACAATACATAAAACAAATTAATAAATTGTATACCAACCAAATGCCAGACTTCACTTAATAGAATAAGGCTTTTGTTGTTCTTGTAGTATACCAACCAAAGGTGTTATATATGCACAATTATTTCCCCAAGTACCTATGTGAATGTGCACTTGCTGGAATTGCTGCTGCAAATTTGGAATTTTCCTTTTAAATTTGTTCTGAAGATAATACTCCTACCACAGTAATGAAAGAGTATATTTTTGTTGGTTGTGTTGATAAAATGATGATATAGAATTGGTGCCTTAAAGACAAATTAAGTTATAGGGGTTGTAAAATAAATAAATAAGAAAGAGAAAATAAATATAAAATAAAAAAATATAAATAAAAAATTCTAGTATTAATATTCACATATATTAACTAATTCTTATGTTGATAAGAGTACATATATGGAAAGAAGTGCTTTTATGCTTGTGTTGTGTATTTTGTTTCAAGTCTTGCTTTCCCTATTTATATACGTACTTAACTTTTCAAACTTCATTAATTAAATATCTTAAAAAGGTAATTCCTTTAATATCGAAAAGCTGAGCTGTCCATTTGATAAAGCAAGTTATACTTTATTAATAGACATTCATATCACAAAACTAGGTAGGTAGATTTTTCTTTAAGTCCAAAAAATTCATCTAAAGTTGATTTCAAGGGAACAATGTTAATTGAATATGCTAAAAAAAAAAATGATATACACACTAAAAATTAGTTATTAAATTAGTTATCATGTATTTGTGTATAAATAAATAAATATATATATATATATATATATATTATTTAACATATTTTAATATATATTTTATATTTTTATATATATTTTATACAAATAACTATTTTTCTTTTATACTGACTTAGTGAGTAATAATTAAAAAAACCATTGAAATATCTACAGTTTTTTGGTTTTGGCCTTTTTTTGTGACAATGCATTTTGAGTTTCTCTTTTTGTGACAATTCATTTTGAGTTTCTCTGCTCAGCTGTCATTTTCTCCATGTACAACTATGACATGCATTCCAAGCATAACTACCTACTTCGGTGAATGAGACAAAACTACTCACTCACATGTCCTCATAGGAATAATTGTGATTAGAATTAATTTGGGTATATAGTAATCTTCCTAGACATTTGATTTCTGCGTTGTAGTGATTAATTTCTATTCAAAAGAGAAGACATTATGCCAAAATATAGAAAATAAAATAAGGGTGTCATTAGAAAATAACCTAAAAATAATCTAAATTTTGTCGAAATTTTAAAATACAGTTGAAATAAGACAATCTTTTATTGCCAATTATCTTTGTTTTAAAAAAAATAATAATAACAAAAATAAAACCCTGATAATTTCCTTCTCTTACAACAGAGATGATAGACAATCAACTTGCCTTTATTTGTCCAATTCCAACAGGAGTTAAACTTGAAAATATGCCAAAATGAGTAAATGACTTGATAAATTATTATTATTATTATTATTATTAACTATAAGTTTAAACCATTTTGCCGGCTCTAATACTCATCAAGGCCTTTATACTTGTCCTACTTAAGAGAATTATTCTCCAACAAATTTGGTGGAAATTTCTGCAGAAACTAGATTTCTCAGATTATTTTAATACAATAATTGATCTAGCAACCGACAAGAAAAGCCTACAAAATGAACAGAAACAAAATCAGAACCAGCTGCTTGACCTGATGACCATAATGTTTTGGCATGTCATTATTGTTTCAGGTATCACAAGCCGCCGTGACCAAATCCTATGTTGTTCCTTTTCCATCAGTTTTTCACCAAAAATATACAATCAAAATGCCACAAAATTTGGATCACCATTACCAATATCTCAAATCTACCCTTTTTCATTTACTCACTTATTTTTGGTGCTGCCTCAATAGTTTTCTCAAAAGTTATGACATTAGAATGATAATAACAATAATAAGAAAAGAAGAAAATCAAAAGGACCTAAAGAAAACTTAGAAGAAAAGCCTCACCCAACAACCCTTCACAAAGGGTTTAAAAAAGATAGATAAACTATTAGGAAAACAAGCAATAACATAAGAGTGATTTTTCAAAATCACTTTGATGACGCTGATTGGTTACTGCTCTGAAATTCCTCTTCCCTTTCCACCAACTTCTCCTTCTCAGAAGCAAATCCAATCTCCACAGTAGCTTGTTCCTTCTGGTGTTCGCCACCACCAACACTTTGTGCTCCTGTTAGCCTTGCCAACACCACAAAGGACATTCCTCCAAGGACATTGTTGACCATCCTCAGAACCAACACTGAGGACTTGAACAAAAATGGGTTGAGCCCTCTCTCCAACAAGAACTCAATTCCATTCAATGTTTGGTACCTAAAGTTGCTGCTGAATCCCATGTGTGCTGCCCATGTTAGAGCATTCAACATCGTAGGGGGAGGCTTATTTGGGGTCTCAAATTCGGGGTCCATCTTCTTCCTCATCGCAATCAACCCATTTGAGAGAGCAGTTCCAGCTAGTCCAGCTGCGAATCCGACGGCAGCAAAGATGGTTCCTTTGTACACCAAGGTTCCAAGCCGTTCGAACAGACCGTATGCGCCAGGTTCAAACATGTGACTCTTGGGGCAAGACGCGAAAATTGATGGTAATTGTGATGAGGAAGTTGACATGGTTGGTGCCAATAGGTACATGAGTGTGAAATTGAGGATTGAACCAACAACAAGGGTTGAGAAAACAAAGTCAAGCTCATTCAACCCGAAATTAGGCCTTGAAGCCATGTCACCAAGAACACAAGCACTAACACCAACCAACTCCTCCATCAGAACCTTGAATGGAAATTGGGGATCAGCAGCTACCCTTGATCTCCATCCATTAAGAAAAAAACCAAGAGGCCCAAAAGATGATGAATCACTATGATCTCCTTCATGACCCCAACTTCCACCATCACTACCACTGCCGCCACCACTTCCACCATGTCCAATCCCGTTTCCCCCATCACCTCCAGCAGAGGAAAGTTTCAATCTTGGTGGTAGTAGTTTGATGGGATACAAAGATTGATTCTGGGGCTGAGATGATGATGATGTTGGGAAAACAGAGGCATGGTAGTGACCAGAGAGAGGCGAAAAACGAAGCTGCGCCATGGCTGCCATTTGATCTGAGACACTAATATTAACATAAAAAAATTAATATAAAATAAAAAACACTTTTTGGCAACAGAAAAGTGGAACAAATATCAAATAATCCCCTCATATATGATCATCATCACAGCAAGAAATCATTCATTCATTCACCCATGATCATGCACAAGATATTCCAGAAATCAAAATTTTGGTAAATGAAAAGGATGATTCGTGGAGATTTTACCTGGATCTGAACTCTAGAGTGAGTGCAGAAAAACCCTTGTTATTGTGACTAGTGAGTCCAAGAAGGAATACTGAAACCTTGAAATAGAAAAACCCTTCTCTTTTCCTCCTTCAACTTTATGATATTTTCTGGAGAAACCAAAGTGACAGGGAGTAGTGTAAGCCTAAGGTGAGTAATTAATGTGAGAACATGGAGAGAGTGACGGATTAACGAAGAAAGAGAATCAAATTATTAAATTTTGTATTGTATATTGTAAATGTGGCAATCCCTCAGTGAGAGAAAAGAAAAGAAAAAAAAAATGGGGAGTGAAAGGAAATGGAGATGGTGGAAAAATTAGGTTAGTTGGGAAGGTGGCAGTGACACATGGTGAATGAATGGGGCAAGAATTTGGACGGAAAATGGGACTGGGTTGGTGAGAAATTGAAAATTGGGCTCCATCAAAAACCCTAATTACGATTTTGTAAATTTGGAATTAACGCCAAAAAATTAAATAAAAATAAAGCAAAAGAATACATTCCTTAATAAAAAGTTGTATCCTTTTCTTTCAGCTTTGCTCTTTTATTTCATTTGACGAATTTTAAGCTTTAGTTTAGGAGCATACATTTGTACGGTTAAGCATTACATCCTAAAGAATATATAGCAATAAACTCGGAAAATTGTTACAAAAACAGTTTGAAAATTTTAATTATTAAAAAAAATTTTAATATTAAAATTATTAAGAATAATTAATCTTTATAATAT
>NC_029788.2:112790956-112797860 GCF_000816755.2 Arachis ipaensis
TTTCAAAAGCATTTTGAAGGTGGGTGAGGATGTTGAGCAACCATTCCATCTTGTCAAAATACCAGTGATATGTAACATGAGTGAGAGAGAGAGAGTGAAAGACCCGGGAGTAAATCCTCTCCAGTGGAAAAAAAACTGGATGATATCCAGTGTTTAATCTTACTATTCATTGTTCTCTCTCTCCTATTTATTTTTTATCCCACTTATAGAATTAAAGGTGAGAGATCACACTTTATTTTCTCAAGTGTTAAAAAAATAGAGAGGATCCATTTCCGGGAGGAGGGGGTAGGATTAAGGAATACGGCAAAGATCTCAGGGTTTGGAATGGAGAAGAGTATCGACATTTGGAATATGAATTTTTTTCCGTTTTTGTGGATAATCTTTCTGAAGACATATCAAAGCGAGAGTTATTCCAGTTGTTCAATTGGGCTGGGCGCATCAACGATATATATCTATCCCGAAAACAAAAAAATGGTGGCATGTACTTTTTTACCTTCATACGATACACGATGAAGGAAGGGGCATTGAAAGCTATAGCGGAAATGAATCGGCTGAGAGTGAGAGGTAAAGCTGTTTTTGTGGGTGAAGCTAAGTACAGACAAATGTCGAGAACCATGAAAAATGACATAAATAAGGGAAGACAAGGAGGGATAACCATAACCCATCAACTTGGCAGTCGCATCGGGAAGTATGTGACGATGGATCCTTGTCAACGGGACAGAATTTACGTAGGAAGGAGATCGACCAAAACCTGCATGGGAATGGCAAGCCGAAGAAGGTGGAAGCTGCAGTGGCGGCAGAAAATCTAGAATGGTTGCAGCGAAGCCTGGTGGGGGTTACTACGCAGCCTTTTGAGTTCATCTCCTTGAAGGAAACAATAGTGAAGATTCTGCCTTCTGTCGCTCATATTTGGAAAATGGGAGCATACAAAGTCCTGTTGACCTTTGATAGTGACCAGCATGCTGACGAAGCTTACACCTTTAAGTTGAATTGTCTCTTATAAGTTTTTCACAGGGTCCAGGTGGGAGGAGTCGAAGCGTAGTGGAATTAGAAGGGTGTGGCTCGAATGTTTCGGAGTCCCGTTACTTGTATGGTCAGTTGACACTTTCAATACGATAGGAGGCTAGTGGGGGACAGTAGTTGGATGTGCGAGGAAGACAGAATTGTGTAGCTCGTTCACTGTAGGTTGTGTGCTAATTGATACGAGTGTAATAGAAGTTATTCAGGAAAGAATTCATCTCTCCTTTGGCTCCAGGGGTTATGATGTTTTGTTAAAGAGGTTGGTTCTGAAGAGTGTAACATGCAGTGTAAGGGGAATTTTTTTGATAATGGAAGCAAAAACTGTGAGATCTTGAATCATGGTATAGCAAGCACGAGTGCAAAAAGGGATAAAGGCAGAGTAGGCAACCGGAGCTGTCGAAGGGGGGTGACCAGGATGAAGGTTTGTTAATGGTGGTGGATCGGAGAAAGGAAGATGACAAGGGTAGAATAGTAATTTCTGATGATATTTTGAATAAATGGGTTGAAGGCAAAATTAATCACAATCTCGAAAATTTAGTAACGTATCAAGCCGTTGAGGGCGCCATTCAAGGAAATGCTATTTTGATGGGTGAAAATGGCATTAGCTATGATGCTGATTCTGATAGAACAATTACATGTGGGTTTAGTTCTATGTGTAATGGGCTGAAAAGGGTCTCAACTAAGAAAAAACAAAAAAAAAAAGGGAGGATGCACTAAGAAAAAACAAAAAAAGCAAGGCTGCATTAAGGAATGGGCTAGGCCCAAAATAAGGGAGGTGGAAGGGAGCTCTAGCTATTTAGGCCCATCCCTATCAACTATTGGGCAAGCTGCTCTTGGACCGAAGCTGGGTGGTCCGGGTCGGGTGGAGATAATGCAGTAAGATAGCAGATCCTTCTCTGCGGCGCGCAGGAGAGAGGCTCAGGCTATTGATGGCGTGACCATTCTTGAGGGTGACAGTGACACCTGCGCTGGGGATGGACACGGAGGGAGGTGGCGGACAGCAGCCTTGGGGAGCCGGCAGACTAGCGGTGGAGAAGACCTCGACCGAACCTGTGGAGTCACTGCCGATGGGTCTGGTTTCGCCGATAGTCTAGCGGTTCTTTCTGACAGGGTTGCCGTTGTGAAGGCACGCGCCAAAGCAGAGCAGACAGTGATGGGAGATGGTGATAGTAGTGATGCTCCTGCTGGTGTGGAGGACGGCAACTTGCACCTCGTTGGTGGTCATCCGTGTAAGCTTGATGCTGCGATCGGGTCTGTGGAGGCAGACGAGAACCGGTTTGGACTCAGGCCTGGTCGAGTTACATCGCTTGATCAGAATGAAGGAAGGGTGGATGCTGGACATGATGGGGAGAGCATTGAAGGAGTGGTGTCCGGGCAGGGTGCTATTGAGCAAGAGAAGGGGGACAGTGATACTCAATGCTTGGAGGAGCAGATGTTGGAAAATAAAAAGACTTGGGAGCTAGCAATAGAATCAGGTGCTATGTTATGCAATGAAGAAGATGACATAATGGCAATCCTTCAAGCACAGAATGAAGAAATAGCACAAAGGAGGAAGCTGGCAAAACAGAAGGCAAAGATAAGGCGGTGCAGACTCAAAAATATAAAACAGGTGTGTCAAAATAACTATAAATAAATTTTAGTTCTTGGAATGTTAGGGGGTTACGGGGTGATGGAAAAATAAGAATGGTGAAGGACCTAAAAATTAAGCATAGCTTAAATATGATAGGTTTGATTGAGACTAAAAGGCGGATAGTGATGAGGTTCGACGCTGCAAGGATTTGGGGGAATGATGGGGGCAGGGTGGGAATATGTGGGCTCGGATGGTGCATCTGGGGGACTATTGTTAATATGGGATGAAACGATTTTTAAAATAAATAGTTGCTATAAGGGGGAAAGGTGGTTGTGTGTTAAAGGAGTCTTGATTGAGAATAAGTTCAACTGTGAATTTTATTTGGTTTATGGTGCGCATAATAGAGAAGAGAAGATTCATGTGTGGGAGGAGTTGAGTTACATAGCTGGGTTATGTCAGATCCCTTGTTGTTTCATGGGAGACTTTAATGAGATAGTGCATGTGGAGGAACGAAAAGGTATGGCTAGTTTACCTCTATCGGCAGAAGAATTCAAGATTTGGATACAAGATATGCACTTAGTGGATTTGCCACTTTCTGATTACAAGTTTACGTGGTTTCGAGGCCGTTCATGCAGTCGTATTAATAGAGATCTGGTTAGTGTGGAATGGCTAGAAGAGTTTCCTGAGACTCGGTTAAGAGGCGGTCCGAGGGGCTTGTCAGATTACTGTCCTATAATAATAGAGGATAAGAAGATGAAGGGAGGTCCTAGGCCGTTTCGTAGCCTTGACTCGTGGTTCACACATGAAGGTTTTCTCAGAATGGTTAAGGAGCAATGGAGAGGTTTAGGGGAGATGCAGTTCACAGATAAGTTGAAGGCGTTGACGGTTTCCTTGGGGAGATGGCATAAAGACAACTTTGGAGAGATAGATAAAAAGATTAAGCAGTTCGAGGAAGAGATCAAGACGATTGATGAAATGGTAGGTAATGGAGTGTATGATGGAACTATGGAGGCTAGAAGAAAGGCGTTAGTTACTTGCTGTGAGAGGTGGTATGTGAGAAAAGAAATTCACTGGAAGCAGATGTCTCGGTCTCGACAAGCGAAAGATATGGACAAAAATACAAGATACTTCCACAATATAGCCTCGTCAAGAAGGAGGAATAATCGGATTGATACTCTGTTAGTCAATGGTAGACTGGTAAGGAACCAACCTCGAATAAAAATAGCTATCAGAGAGTTTTACAAAGATCTATATCAGCAGGAGGCCTCCCCTATGTTGGGATTCAAAGATGGTCTGGTCGGAAGGATTGATGAGGAAGACTCGGTGACCCTGGAGGCGATGCCATTGCCTGCGGAGATTAGAGAGGCAGTGTGAGATTGTGAGTCATCTAAGTCGCCAGGCTATGGTGGATATAACATGAATTTTATCAAGAGGTTCTGGGATGAGATTAGGTCTGAGTTCACGGCAGCTGTGATGGGATTCTTTCAGACAGCTAGATTACCAACAGATTACAACATAACCTGGGTGGCCTTGGTACCTAAGTTCGTTGGTGCGAAGGAGATTAAAGACCTGAGACCTATCAGTATGGTTGGATGTGTGTATAAGGTTATCTCGAAGGTTTTAGTTAGGAGGATGAGATCTATGATGCCGAGTTTAGTAGGGGAGACGTAGAGTGCTTTTGTGAAGGGTAGGAAAATTCATGATGGGGCTCTCATTGCGTGTGAAACTGTACACTGGCTAAAATAGAGGAAAAATGAGGCAACAATTATCAAGCTAGATTTCCAAATAGCATATAATAGAGTCAAGTGGAGCTTTATGGATATTGTGTTGCAAAAGATGGGATTTGGGTGCAGGAGGAGGGCGTGGATTATGGAGTGCGTGACTACAGCTTCTATGTTAGTCTTGATAAATGGTGCGCCAACTAGGCCGTTCAAAATGGAAAGGGGGCTGAGACAAGGCAATCCACTTTCTCCTTTCTTGTTTGTACTGGTTGTGGATGTTCTGCATAGAATGGTGGGTGAGGCGGTTAGGAATGGGCGTATATCACCTTTGGTAGTTGGGCGAGACAGAGTAGAGTTGTCACATCTTCAGTTTGCTGATGACACGATTTTATTTTGCCTACCAGAAGAGGAGACAATGAAGAATTACAAGCGACTTCTGTGGTGCTTTGAGTTGATGTCATGGATAAATATTAATTTCGATAAGTCCAGCTTGATTCCAATCAATTATGAAGAGCAGTGGGTACAATGTATGTGCAGCTTGTTAGGTTGTAAGGAAGGAGCCCTCCCAGTTAAATACTTTGGAATCACCTTAGGAGAAAATTCGAGGTTGGTAAAGACATGAAATCCTATAATTGACAAGGTAGAAGAAAAACTCAGCCTTTGGAAAGCTAAGGTCCTAAACAAAGCTGGGAAGTTGGTGCTTATCAAATCAGTTTTGAATAGCTTGCTAGTGTATTACTTGAGCTTATATAAGATGCCGAAAGCTGTTGCTGAAAAATTGATTTCTTTACAGAGAAGGTTCTTTTGGAGAAAAGAGGATGGGAGGAATGGTATGGCTTTGGTGAGATGGAAATTGGTGTAGGCTCCTAAGAAATTAGGTGGGCTAGGAGTTGGGGATGTTATGGTTTGTAACACGGCACTTTTGTTTAAGTAGTGGTGGCGGTTTGCAAAGGAAGAGTGCCCACTGTGGAATAAAGTAGTTTGCTCCTATAATAATCTGAATCCGAATGAATTACCGTCCACTCAAGTGCTACCTACTAGAAGAGGCCCATGGAAAGGTATATGCTAGATTCAAATTAAGGAGCAATATATATAGGAGAAGATGATGGCAGGCCTATCCATAGAGAATGGTGACAGGCGACGGACTCGATTTTGGGAGGATGTATGGTTACGTTGTGGATCCTTAAAAGATCGATTCCCTAGGTTATTCTCTGTTTCAAACCAATGTGGATTGGTGATAGGGGATTGCGGATTTTGGGATGGGTTAGAGTAGATTTGGAACTTCCAATGGAGGCGAGAGCCCTTTCAGTGGGAGTTGGATCTTCTGAATCAGTTACATGAGGCTTTGAGACCTCTGAGGCTAGTGAATAATAGAGAGGACAGGGTCGTGTGGAAGTATGATAAACTAGGTATTTTTTCAACTAACTCATTTGTGCAGGTGCTCCAGGAGGCACAACCTTTAGAGGATGTATCCAGTTACAGCTTCACTAAGACCATCTGGAAAGGTTTAGTTCCACTAAGAGTGGAGCTGTTTGCTTGGTTTGTCTTGATAGGGAGGGTGAATACTAAGGAAAGGCTAAGTCGGCTCAGAATTATTAGCCAGGATGATAAGAGTTGTGTTTTATGTAACAAGGATGTTGAGCAGGTCCATCACTTATTTCTTGGTTGTAATTTTGCCTGGCAGGTGTGGTGTGCGTGGATATCTATGATTGGCTGCCCTTGGTCAACTCCGGGTTCGATGAAGGCCCACTTTCTAAGCTGGACAGAAGGGCCGCGTAGAAAAGAAGATCGAAAGCAATCGTTGATATGTTTCTGTGCGATCATCTGGAACATTTGGTTGGAAAGGAATAGGAAGATATTTTAGAATAAAAGCAAAGGTGTAGAAGAAATCATCAACATGACTATGCTTAGCTGCAATGAGTGGAGAGGGGTAAATCCCTAATATTGTTGATGGCTTTGTTGGTTATGACATAGGAAAATTTCTTTTGTGATTGTTTTTCTTTCTTGAGTTGTCTGTTTGAGTTGAACGTCTGTCTCTGTATGCTCCACTTTAATGTGTCGAGCTCTTTTGTTTTCGAAAAAAAAATATTTAAAAAGAATGATCAATTTTTTTTTTGTAAAAAGACAAATATATCTTTAAGTTATTTTCTCATTTATTCTTTTTTTGTAAAGATATTTTTTTTAATTGTCTATCATACTCAATTTTTATTGATATAAATTCATCTTATTGATACACATTCATCTATAATTCATAAAAGAGATTTTTTGTTGTTGTGAATCACAAAGTCATCATTAATCGATGTGATCAGAACAGTCATAATCGTGCTAAATGTAAAAATTTCAATATCAGTTTTTTTCTTAACTCATGCACATGTGGTGATTCTGATTTTAGTTGTATTTGTGCAATCCAACACTTGATTTTGTAATTTTATTTTGATTTTAGTTGTATATGTATAAATGGATGGACACTTGATTTTAGTTGTATTTTTGAATATTAATTCAAATAGTTAGCTTTTAAAAAAATAATATACTAGTCAAATCATTATTTTTGAATTAAAAAATTAAAATTGATATTATTATATTAAAGAGATAA
>NC_029788.2:112797980-112821499 GCF_000816755.2 Arachis ipaensis
TGATATTATTTTAATCATAATTTTTTATATAATAATAAACAAAATAAATGAATGTGATGTAAATTAGTGTGTAGCATTCAAAAGACATACAAATATGCCATTTATTCTAGGCCTCTCCTGCTATCAAGTTCATCTTTAACTCTAATTAACAATACTACAATAGCACTAGCAAAGCCAGTAGCATTAGACCCATCTTTAACTCCAAAAGTTGCAACATTAAGGCCAACAACAATTCTAGCCTAAACTCCATTTATGGCTCCCAACCCAATTTCCAGTCAATTATATCATGTCTTCTCAAAGCCAACATCCCTCTCCAGCTCCACCCCCATACTTAGTCTCAAGTGCCTCCAATTAGAGCTGGTTATGGGTAAGGTAATGTAAGACTTAGATTCCACCCTAATTCTACTAGTAAGCGAGTTAAAAATCTCTCAACTCTAATCCTATTCGCATCCTAAAGTTTCGCATCCAACCTGACTTGCAACAAATAAATTTTTCAATCAAACATATTATTTAATTATTTCATAGTTTATAAACATACTGATAAAAAAATAAAATTAAGTCCATATTAAAATTAAAAGCAACAAAATCATAATAAAATTCATGTCAAAATTACAAAAGAAAGAGGATGTGAATTCAATCTTCATCAACTTCATTATATATGCATAATATTTAACTACATACTATAATATATTAAGGATGTGGATATGTCGAGTAAAATTAGGTCTAAATCCACATGCGACCCTACGGTCGGGTTGTCATCCCTATTCGAATGGATTGGATTGAATTGGATATCTGTAAATAAGATTAGTATTGTCGTCCTTACCTCTAATAGTATCAGCATAAATCACTACAAAGTCTAGTAAAAAAATAACTAAAGAGACTTTGTCAGAAGCAAACAGAAGTATAATAAAATTTTTAAATTTATCCCTACTCTAAGCTTCAACTATACAAAGAAGTGATGCATGACTGATTAATGATGAAGAGTATCATTCTCTTATTTTGGAAATAAATATATGGTTGTAACAATTATGGGCAGTTTCAGTGAGTCTTTTAAGTTAATTTTTTGGTAAATTTGTTTATATACATTCTAGTTTTTTATAACAACAAACTTGTGCTTAGTATCATATACCTAATATTTACAAACTTTGTTGTGTTAGGTGACTATGAATAGGATTATAAACTTATAATCCTTTTAACCCTTAATTTCTTTTGTTTGGTTGTTTAAGAAACCAAAACGAATATTTTTTTAAAAAGTTTGATTAGATATTTTTTAATCTTTTATTCCATGTTATACAAGGATTTTTAAAATTTAAAAGACATGAAATTATATAAATAGCTAAATGACATAATTCTTCGTAATAAAGTTTATTGAAAATTGTTAGAACATAATTAGGATCAATTAGGATGAGTTAGAATTATTTAGTATATCTGAATATTTATTATAGAATATTACGTCTTTATAATTACGATTCTCTTAGGCCCTATAAATACCCTTCTATATTGTATCATTCGAGACAACTTGAGTAGACAACTTCAATACACTTAATAATACACAAATCCTTTCTCCAATCTAGTCTCTTCTTTCTAACATGGTATCAGAGCCATGGTATCCTCCTTGAAGAGGATAGGTTGTTTTCCTTGCGGTGAAATCACCGTAGTTTTTGTACTTTTTTTCTATGCCATTGTTCTTTCCCTTTTGTCACTCCTTTAATACTTTTTTCACCTCACCGACTAGCCTATTTTCTCAGTCTTGTATTTTTTCGAGTAAAATGATCAAACACCATTGTCATCCGCTGCTTACCTATTCTCATGAAAAAATCATATATTTTTCGCTCTCTTTCGGCAATTCTGTCTACGTTCTCTCGTAGCAGTTCCGTCTGCGTTCTCTCGTGGCAGTTCCATCTGCGTTCTCTTGTGGCAGTTCTATTTGTATTCTCTCGTGGCGATTCCGTCTGCGTTCTCTCGTGACAGTTCTGTCTGTGTTTTCTCGTGACAGTTCCGTCTGTGTTTCATCTGTGTTTCCTTGTGGCAGTTCTGTCTACGTTTCTTTCCGGCAGTTTCGTCTGCGCTTCCTTCATATAGCGGCAATTCCATCTACGCTTCCTTCAGACAAGCGGTAGTTCCGTCTGCGCTTCCTTCAGACTAGCTGCAGTTCCGTCTGCGCTTCCTTCAGACAAGCGGCAGTTCCGTCTGTGCTTCCTTCAGACTAGCGGCAGTTCCGTCTGCGCTTCCTTCAGACAAGCGGCAGTTCCGTCTGCGCTTCCTTCAGACAAGTGGCAGTTTCATCTACGCTTCCTTCTGACAGTTCCGTCTGCACCCGTTTTATCAGTTTATGTAGTTTTTTTCTTTTATTTCGTTGTTTTAAATAAGTTTCAAACTCAAGTTGTCACTTGAGTTTGAGGGGGGATGTTAGAATATAATTAGAATCAATTAGGATGAGTTAGAATTATTTAGTATATCTGAATATTTATTATAGAATATTACGTCTTTATTATTACGATTCTCTTAGTCCCTATAAATACCCTTCTATATTGTATCATTCGAGACAACTTGAGTAGACAACTTCAATACACTTAATAATACACAAATCCTTTCTCCAATCTAGTCTCTTGTTTTCAACAAAAATGACTTACTCTAAGAAGCCATTGCGCTTTCTAAATTATTAGCTCATATTTGAATCATTACACACAAAAATCGCAACGCATGCAAGAATAAAATCTACATTACATAATACATTTAGATTTTTTTTATCTCTAAAGAAATCATTGTCTTCTTCAAAGCAATCACTCTATTTTTCAGTTCATGCTTCACAAAGTGCTATTTGTTGAGCTCAAAGGAAAACTAACTTGATGATGACTAATATTTCATAAAACAAATGTTATTCTTTCTTTTTATTTTAAGTGTTGTAGATCAATGATATCAATATTAAAAAGTATTTAAAGGCCAATTATTCAGCAGCAATATCTTAGGTATATCAACTACAATCAAAGAATATCCTCCAACATTATATCAAGCCTAACAAAATAAAAAATATTGCATATTATTATCAAGTAGGGGAGTTTATGAGTTGGGTGAAATCACGTTTATCCTGACTCAGACTTGGTCCTAAATAGATACCGAGTCTATTTTTTAGACCATAACCCGACACTAAACCCGATGAAACCTAAACATTTTTGGACCATAAATATACCGGGTCCAAATCGGGTGAAAATCGGGTCTTTAAAGCTTTAACAATAATTTATAAAGAAACTTATTTATGATGCACTTATTTATAAAGAAGAAACTTGTTACCAAAAAGTTGATATCCATATTTGAACTTGAATTTGTCCATAAATTCTAATTTGATGCTTCTTTGATCTATTTTCTAATTCAACAAGTGTGTTTAAAAATAAAATAATAAGCTTATAATTAATATAACATAATATTAAAATTAATTTAAAATGTATATATCTTTTTTAGTTTCTTTAAGGTGCATATGGGCCGGGTGAAGTCGGGTTCGTCTTGACTCAGATTTGATCTGAAATAATGACCGAGTCTATTTCTGATACCCTTACCCGGTCCTAGACCCGATGAAATCACACCAAATTAATCCTTAAAATGTTCGAGATCGAGCCAGATCTTCGAGTCGAGTCAGACCATGTACACCCCTATTATCAAGTAAAAAAAGAAAAGATTCTCATTCATTGCCAACGGTCATAACAATAATGCAACAACAATCTGCAGAATAAAATAGAAAAATTTTTTCATTCAATGCAAATAGTCACAACATTATTGTCTCCCTAACGGGATTCTTATTTTTAAAGATTGACCACCATTATATAATTGACAACCCTCCAAAAATAAAGAAAAAAGAAACAAACACAAAATATTCATATTTCATCTTTTCCTTTCCAAATCTTACTTGAATAATCTTATTTTTATATTTTTCTATTCTATTTTTTTGTAATTGAAAAAAAAAATTGATTTATTCTTGAGAGAGGAATAATAGAAAAAGCTAAGAATGATAAAAAAGCAAGAGAGATAATTTTGAAAAAAATATAATATTCATTATTTTTGTAATAAAATTTTTAATTGTTTGAATTAGGATTAATTAATTCTCCTTTTTTAAGTTGGGTTAACACTTAGAGGTTGCTAACTTTGGTTTGAGTTTAGTAGTGTTTCAGAGGTGTGAGTTCGGGTAGAGTTCATACAATTTTCCTTTCTCTAAGTTGGATGAGTGCTTAGAGGTGTTCTAAGCTAAATAGAGCTTAAGTGTGAAAGATTTAGTTTGAACTCTTGGATTGGTGATTGTAATTAAGTTGATTATAGTAGAAATTTTACCATAATTAGTTTGCAGTGGATGTAAAACTAGTAAATCTATTTTGGTAACATGCTAAATAAAAGGTGATAAACACCCATGATTTTTAACTATTGAATTTTAATGGTGAAGAGAGAGAGAGAAATTATCTACTTCTAATTGATGAATAGTTTATGTTAAAGAAGTGCATCTATAAATTGAGCCTTTTTAATTCATTTTATTCAATTCATCTAACAAGAATAATAGTAACATTGAGCTATATAGAGAATTTTTTTTTGAGAGGTTTTATCCTATATTTAGAAAAAGGTGTATTTTCCTTTTGTTAAGAAGAGTGTTATTATAATCTACTTGTGATAGAGAAAAGTTGTAATTCTCAAAGAAAGTTATTTTATTCAAATTTTTTTATTTTTCATCTCTATATTTTACTACGCTATTTGTCTAGTATCTAACAGTGGTATCAAAACCAAAGATTGTTGATTAATAATTTTTTCTTCCACTGCGAGTTACCAAGTATAAAAAATAGTAGCAAAATATGAGATCTAAAATTCAATAGAAGTAATTTTTTCGTATAGAAATTGAAGATAAAAACAATTATGAGGAAAGACAATTGTGTGGCAGCAATTAAAGGTAGACTTACTGAAATTATAGATGAAAAATAAAAGGATATGCACAACAATGTTGTTGCAAACTTACACTTGGCACTAGTTGACTCAGTCTTATCAAGTGTAGTAGAGAAAAAGATAGCAAAAAAATTTGAGATGCTCTCATCAAATTATATGAAGTCAAATCATTTTACAACAACATATTCTTGAAGAGAAACTTTATACTCTTTGAATGAGTGAATCCACATCGGCAACGGATCATATCAACAATCTAAATATGCTATTTTTTCAACTCTCATCGTTAGAATACTACATAGAAAAAAACAAACGTGCAGAACTTCTACTTCAAGCTCTACTAAATTCATAATATCAACTCATCATTAACTTAACTAATAATACTTTGACTGATTATCTTTCCTTTGATGTCATGGCTTCTACAATTTTTGAAGAAGAATCTAGATGCAAGAATAAAGAAGATAGATTAGAGAGCTCAAAGAAAGCACAGACTTTGTTGATGACAAGAGGAAGATCAATGGAGTGTGATTTTAGTGGGAGCCAAAATAGACCAAAGTCACAAGGAAAGAAGCAGTTTAAATGCTATAATTGTGGCAAGAGAGGACACTTCAAGAAAGATTATTGGAATAAGAGTATATAGAAGGTTCCAAAATGATCAAGTCCTCAACGATGTGTTGCGAGTACTTCTGATGATGGAGAAATCATGTATGGCGAAGCAACAATTGGTTCTAAAAGTAGCAAATAGCTAACTGATGTCTGGATTGTTGATTCAAGAGCAACTTGGCAGATGACTCCTTATCATGATTGGTTTTATACATATGAACTTGTCTTAGAAGGATCTGTATTTATGAAAAATGATCATGCCTTAAAAATTGTTGGGTACTGTCAAAATAAAAATGTTTGATAGTTCTATTTGTTCACTTCAAGGGTTAAGACACGTAAAAGACTTGAAGAAAAAATTGTTGTCGATTGGATAAATTAATGAACTTGTTTGCAAAAATCATATTGAATGTGGGATCTTGAAAGTTTTTAAAGGTGTTCTTGTGGTAATTAAAGCAGAAAAGATTGTAACAAATCTATACATACTTATGGGAGATACTTTGCAAGAGGCAAATACATCAGTTGTTTCAGTAAGCCAAGAAGAAATGACAATGACATTACATCACAAACTAGGCCACATGTCAGAACAAGACTTGAAGATTCTTGTAGAATGTAATCTCATTTCCAAGCTCAAATCAGTAAACTTACCGTTTTGTAAGGACTGGGTAACAAGCAAGAAATATAGATTGACCTTTGGTAGATCAACTTCTCGGAGTAAGCACATATTGAAACAATGCTAACTATATTACATTTTTTGCACAGTTTCTTAAAGAAATACACATGACAGAACTATGTTTATATTAAACCTATTCAGATTCATCATCTTCTTCCTTTGGTTCACTATCTTCTTCTTCCGAGGTAGTTTCCTAGTTATCATTGAACTCGTCTTCCTCATCTTCGCCGCCATTGACCCTGTTTTCTTCTTGATGATTGTTGTCCTCTGGTGGAAGTGCGTCAGCATCTATTCCAAGGTCAATGATGTCATCATCCATAACAGTGGACCTAAGGGTGATCGGCTCACCGATACCAACCACCGTTTTCGAAGGAGTTGGGTCGTCAATCTAGTAAGATTCTTAACCTTCTGTCCTATCATCAAACTCGATACTACCTCTTGGCTTAGTTTTAACCACAACCACCCAACTCGACTTGCATGAACCCAGATCAGGCAAATAGTATACTTGTTGTGCATTTTTAGGTATAATAAAAAGATCGTAGTGCCTATATTTTCTGGTTACATTAATTTTAGTGATATCGTAGTCCTTTCGTGTTTCTTGTCGCAAAATTGGATCATACCATTCACATTATTCACATTTAAATACGTACACCTTGTACATAGTACGACAAAAATACTCTAATTTAATTATGTTATGCAACACACCAAACCAATCAGAATGACCCCTTCCTGAATCCCCACGAACTGATACTCTGAAGTTATCTATTTTCTTTTCAATCATTCACTGTAAGGTATGGAACCAATATCCATTAACATTGTATATCGGATAGCTAGTGCCCTTATTCATTGGGCCCCAACTAAGTGCAACTAGTTTCGTATCTATTGTGCAATTAGTTGCACGCTGATGTGTTCTCTGAACTAACGTAAAAAATTGTTCAATGAGGTATCAGGATTTGTCTCTTGGAATAACATATATGATTAATCATAGGATAAAGAAGTTTTAATTAGATTAAGAACTTAGTTATTGATTGAAGTATTTACGAAGACTTAAAAAACTCACATGAAGTAGGGTAAAATTTGATCACAGTTAAGCAACACATACAGATGTACGATATCGATTTTCTTCTGCTCTAACCAGTAGTCACTGCCTGCACCTATTACAGCTCCTTCCGGCAAAAAGATTGGATATGTTATTCCATTTGACGAGGATTCTCTCCTCTCATCGTTCCTTGTAACCCTTATTCTACATGACTCAACATGACGCTAAGGGTATTCATAGACCAGATCCAATCAGCATATCCGCGGTGTTTATCCAAATCCGATCCAAAAATTGCTGATATAGATCCGATCCGCGCACTAATAGGATCGAATTGCGGATTTTATGTAAGTATCCGCATATTCGATCCGCATATCCACAAAAATAAATAAATAAATAAATATTCTTTTTATATTTTATTTTAACTAATAATTATTATATATGTTGTATTATTTTAATTTTATTATTTAAGAAAAGTATGTTTAATATTATTTTAAGAGTAAACATATTTAAAAGAGTAGAAAAAAGGAATTTTATTGATATTTTTTAATAAAAATAAGCTTTTAAAAATATTTTTGTATTTTGTGGATATATCTAATCCTCAAATTTGCAGATCGGATCAGATTGGATCCAAGGTTAAAAACTATAAATATTAGATCCGATCCGACCCGATGATTTCAGTGTGGATCGGATCGAGATTTTGGCCATATCCGATATGATCCGATCCACGTTCAGCCCTACATGAGGCTGAAAATAAAATGAGCAAAACGCGGATGTTTCTTAGTTAGGAGTGCTTCGCATATGCTGCCCTCAATCCAAGCTCTGTTCTTCACGGTGCACTTGAGTGAACAGATCATCCTCTTAAATAGGTATATCCACCGAAATTAGACCAGACCCAGCAAGCCTACCTTGTGGCACGTTTGCACACTTCCTCAAGTTAGAGGCATAACCATCAGGAAACCTCAATCCCCTAATCCACCTACAAATATTTTGCCTCTAGTCCTTTGTTAGAGCAAGCACCACCTTTGGTCTAGCCCGCCGCTTGTTATCAAGTCTCGTTAAGTTCAGATATGGCCGCTTGCAAATATCCACCAAGTCTAACTTAGTCTTGTCGTTATCTTTTGTTCGCTCATCATCCATTACTGTGTGCATGATATTATCAAACACGTTTTTTTTTATGTGCATCACATCAAGACAATGTCGAACCAAGTTGTCTTTCTAATAAGGCAACTCCCATAATATACTTTGTTTTATCCAATTATGCTCCCTGCCACATCTCAGAGGTCTCATACCTGCCCTATTATCGATGATCCTTGGGATTCTACTAACACGATGCCAAACTTGCCTACCACCCAACCTTACGGGTGCCTCTTGTTATTCAGTTACATTCTTTTTTAACGAGTCTTTGTTGCACCAAAAATGTTGATCCATATTGAGGAATCTTCGATGGCAATCAAATAACAAATTCTTACCACCATTCGGCAACCAAAATGCCTTTGTATCCTCCATACAAATAAAACATGCCATTCTGCCGTGAGTGGACCAACCTGACAGTATCCCAGCACACAGTTGGAAGTTTGTCTTCGTCGAAATATTATACATTTTTATACCATGGATCCACAGCTCCTTTAACTCATCCACCAAGGACTGCAAGAAGACATCTATTTTAGTCTTTGGATTGCTGGGACCAAGTATGATGCAAGTAAGGAACATGTATGGGTCCTTCATGCACATTTCGAGACTTAGGCTATAAGGTGTCATGACTACAGGCCAACAAGAGTACGCATTACAAAAACTGGAATTAGGTGCAAACCCGTCAAAGTACAAAGCTAGTCTAACGTTTCTCAGCTTGCTCACAAATGTAGGATGGACCCGATCAAAATGCTTCTATGCTTCTCCGTGTGACGGATGCGTTATCATTTCATCATCTCTCTTGTTGTTACTATGTCAGGTCATGCAAGGGGCCGAACTCATCGATGCATACAATCGTTTCATCCTAGGGATTAACGGCAAGTAATGCATCCGTTTCATTGGAACTTTCTTTAACCGGTGTTTACCACTCTGTTCTCTCTTGACTTGGAACCTTGGTGATCTACAGAATCTACATTCAGTTAGGTCTGTATTACTCTTGTAAAATAGTATACAACCATTCAAACAACAATCAATTTTCACTGAATTTAGACCCAATTTCGAAACTACCTTTTTTGCTTCGTATTGGTTTCGGGGGATGCTGGTGGTCCCGAAAGGTACCAATTTGTTTCAAAGGGCGGCCCACTTATCAAAAGACACTTATGTATGATTTGATTCCGACTTAATACTCATAATTCTAACATATGCAGACAACTCTGAATGAACACACGCCTCGAACAATAGTCTCGCTGCAGATTCTAACAGATGATAAAATCTCTTTACCTCTACGTTAAGCTCTTGTTCTGCCTCTTCCAATTCCGTAACACTTGTTGCATTAAACATCATCTTGTTGTATCTCTCTTGGTTACCCTCGCAAATCATTTCTTCCATGTATAGTTCTCTCACCACCCAATCCCTCGTTGATCGACAGTCAGACCTATTCAAATTCGAGACAGACTGGTTAATTCCCTGATTGTTCACTTCTTTATGTTCCGTCCACATCTAATACCCATCCTTGACCTATTATGGTAGAGGTGAATCATTATATCTATAAGTCCTAACCACTTAGTCAGCCGACACTTTTCATCTAGACACCTAGATACCTCTTCAAACCTAAACGGTTCCATGTTGAACACATGCGCAACAAACGCGTTAAACCCCTCAAAGAATCCAGGTTTTAAACACCCCGGCCACCGTTATCCCTCTCATACATCAATAGACGATGACTTGGAATCATATTAAAATACACACCCTAGAATTCAACGAACAAGACGGATTATTAATTTGTTTAGAAAATTTGGCAAAGTGTGCCCTATAATTAGAATATTCTGCTAAATACAATTATCATTTTCTACAAACCAAAGATGTTTTACAACAAATTAAACGGAATTTTGGTAAAACATTCCTTTAATTTAGAGACATTCAGCAAATAAATTAATAGTTTTGACAGAGAAAACAGTTGCATGCATAAATTAGAACAAACACGAATTTAATAACACATCAAATCTTAACCATTCTAATGCGCAACCCCTTATAACTCCACAATTTTTCAGCAAACAAGGATTTTGAGAAGACGCCTCTACACGACCTTCTCTGACTTCCGTCCTAAAATGCTATCCTAAGAAAAGTAAGTCCAACATACAATTTAAATAATTGATTATTATTAGAGATAGAAAACCTACCTGGAACACTGATGCACAGAATACGGAAGAAGCGAAATCCAATTGATCTCAGAGAAATTGCACCGTTCTAATAAAAAAGAAAACTTATTAAACTCACAACGTAAAACTAATTAATTCAACAAACAAGACAAAGTCTTCCAACAATGTTGAGCACTCTTAATCTCACCCTACTTAACCTATCTTAACTTAATGTAATTTCTATTTATATTAAATTAACATAAGAAATCCTAATCACAAACTTTATTACCGTAGTTTAATCAATGATTTAATCATAAAATACATAACGAAACCCTAAACTAAAAAAAATTGAAAAAACTAAAAATCCTAAAACAAAACCCTAACCACAAACTTTGCTACCTAATTTAATCAATAGTTTGATAATATACCTACAGAAATACTAAACTCACAACAAAATCTGAAAAACCCTAAAATAAACTATACAAAATCCTAATCACAAATTTTGTTACACTAATTTAATCAATAATTTCATAAACTACTTAACAAAAAATCCTAAACTCACATAAAAAAAGTATGCCAAAATTACTTTTGATGGTGGCTGCATGATGCTGGAGGCGTGGTGGTAATAGGAGGTAGCAGTGACGACAACAACATCACTATCACTGATGGTAGTCTCCACGAAGAACAGTGACGGCATTCCCGACGGCTCAAGCGGTGATCGACAGCTCCAGCAATGAGAAAGTCCAGTAGCGGCAACAGCGAAGGTTCCAGTGGGTGGCAGTGACACCAGCAACTTCTCCCCCGATGAAAGATCACGAGAGGAGAGAGAGAAGGGAGAGAGTGAACTTGCCGAAGTGAGGGGCAGGGGATTCGTGTTTGAATTTTAACCCAATATTACCATCGGATTTACTAGCGGAATGTTCTGCTGGTAATTTGCTTAAACGTAGCATTTCACTAAAGCGAGTTACTGTCGGTAAAATCTGACGGTAGATTCGCTGGTAAAGTTGGCACCACTAAAATAATATTTTGCACTACTTATCACCGTCAGAACATAAAATCCGAAGGTAATCAATTCGTGGAACCAAATCTACCTTGTATCCGACGCAAAAACCTACACTCAATTTGACGGGAATGGACACTATTAAATCCGATGGTAAATCTAACGGCATTCAGCGTATTTTTTGTAGTGATATTCACCTCAAGAAAATAGTGTAGTAGAGCGAATGAATTGGACTCTCCTAGAAAGAGCATGAGCTTTGTTGCAAACTGCAGGTTTAGCCAAGTCTTTTTGGACAAAAGCTGTTAAAACTGCTTGCTATGTGATAAATCAGTCACAATCAACTACAATTAAATTAAAGACACCAATAGAGATCTGGCAAGGTAAGCCACCTAATTATTCTTCTTTACATATATTTGATTGTCCTATATACGTGGTGTACAATTCTCAAGAAAGAACAAAGTTGGACCCAAAGTCTAAGAAATGTGTATTCTATGGTTATGCTGACAGAGTTAAGGGGTATCGCATGTAGGATCCCACTGCTCGCAAGGTAGTTGTCAGTAGAGATAGAATATTTGTAGAAGATAAATTTCAAAGAGAACAAGAAAATGACAGCACTATTAAAGAGATAACCACTGTTCAAATAGATGAGAAATATAAAGAAGGTGATTTTTCTGAAGCAGAACCAGAGCACGAAGAACAAAAAGTAGATGCCAATCACATAGAAGTTCATCGATCCACTAAATAAAGAAAAACACCATCATGACACTCAAATTATGTTTTGACAAGCCATGAAGCATATTGTCTTCTGACAAAAGATGGAAAGCCAACGACTTTTATGGAGGCTATGCGCAATCCAGATGCTTCTATGTGGATGATAGCAATACAAGAAGAAATTGAGGCATTATATAGGAACTATACCTGAAAACTTGTTGCACTTCTAGCAGGTCAGAAAGTCATTGGTAACAAATGGGTTTACAAGATCAAATGATTGATCAGGTAGAATGATATCGTACAAGATTAGTTGTCAAAGGATATGATTAGAAAGAAGGCGTTAACTTCAATGAAATAGTTTTTCCAATGATGAGACTAACTACTATGAGAGTAGTTTTAGTTATGTGTACTGTATTTGATTTACATCTAGAGCAACTAGATGTAAATACTATTTTTTTTATGGAGAACTTAAAGAAGAGATATATAGCTCCAACCAAAAGGTTTTAAAGAACATACAGGTTGACTAAATCTCTGTACGGTCTAAAGCAAGTGCCAAGGTGTTGGTATAAGAGATTTGATTCTTTTATTATTAGCCTTGGATACAATAGACTTAGTTCAGATTATTGTACCTATTACAAGAGGTCTGGTGTTGAAGAAGAGATATATAGCTCCAACCAAAAGGTCTTAAACAACAAGGAAAAGAAAAATTGATTTGCAAATTGACTAAATCTCTGTATGGTCTAAAGCAGGTGCCAAGGTATTGGTACAAGAGTTTGATTCTTTCATTATTAGCTTTGGATACAAAAGACTTAGTTCAGATTATTGCACTTATTACAAGAGGTCTGGTAATAATAATTTCATTATTTTACTGTTGTATGTGGATGACATGTTGGTGGTAGGCCCCAACAAAGATTAAATCTAAGAATCGAAGACACAGTTGGCTATGGAGTTTGATATGAAGGACTTGGGACCAGCAGACAAGATTTTAGGGATGCAAATCCACTAAGACAAAAAGGATAGGAAGATTTAGCTATTGTAAAAGAATTATTTGAGGAAGATCTTATGACGCTTCATCATGAAAGAATGTAAGCCAATTTCAACTTCACTTCCTATGAATTTTAAATTATCTTCAAGTATGTGTCCTAGTAAGAATAATTGATAATACATTCAATTGGTGATTGTGTGTTGTGTATAAGAGTGATGTAAACAAGTATATGGTGGGAGGATATCTAGATGTAGGTGGAGAAAAAGTGAGGTGTTATATGGGTGAGATGGTACAAGAAAGTTCAATAGGTGTGGCTAGTATAAGTGGCATACAAATAATGCTACAATTCTTATTGAAAGAAGTGGGAATTAAAGAAGAGGACATCAAGTTGGTGACTAATAATAAGAATATAGTGGAGTGGATAAAGGATAAAAAAAAGTGGGATGGGAGCAAAGGTATTTAAAAAACAAAACAGTGAACATGAAACCATGCATTCAAAACCTGAGTGTGGAGTTTTGATGTGACAAAGACTTTTAAAGTCAAAGCATAATGGACAAATATGGCATTCATGGGAGCAGAGTCATGGAAAAAATGGGCGCGTTAATTAACAAGGACTGAATTGAGCAAAGCAAGAACAACATAAATAGAAAGATATATGGAAGGAACTGATTGTTGTTAATATTTTGTTTTGCTACAATTTTATTTATGTTTGTTTCTTTATTGTTGTTTGAGTTTCTTTGTTGGTTGTAACTGAGTGGTCGGTCGTTGACTCTTAATGGCAATGCCAAAGGAGGTCTAATGGTGGGTCCCGTAACTTATACTTCTCCCTTTTGGGTCAAGTATTTTCAACGATCTAAAAAAAAGTATGTGTCCTACTAGTGAAGTAGAGAGGATGAAAATATCTTGAGTACCGTATGTATCAGCGTTGTAAAGCCTTATGTATGTCATGGTCCGTACAAGGTCAGATATTGCTCAAGCAGTTGTGACGATAAGTTGATTTATGGCAGATTCGGGTAAAGAGCATTAAAATGCTATTAAAAGGATCCTAAGATACATCAAAGGGACCTCGAATGTTGCATAATATTTTGGAGGATCAGAGCTCATTGTCAATGGATATGTTGATTCAAACTTTATAGGTGATTTTGATAAATGAAAATCTACTACAGGATGCATGTGTGTTTGTTGTTGCAGAAGGCACTATGAGATGGCTATCTAAGTTACAAATTGTTGTAGCTCTATCTAATACAGAAGCTGAATATATAGTAGCTACATAAGCATGCAAGGAAGCTATTTAGATCCAAAGGTTAACGAAGAAACTTGAACATAAACAATAGAAGATTCTTGTTTATTGTGATAGTAGAGTGCCTTGCACGTTGCAAGAAAACCTGTCTTTTATTCGAGAACAAAATACATCGGAGTATAATATCATTTTGTTTGAAAAGTAGTAGAACAAAAGAGTGTGGATATGCAAAAGATTCATACTAAAAATAACTTAGCAAATACTATGACAAAACTAATTAACACTAATAAGTTTGAATGGTGTATATCCTATTTTGGCTTATTGGATATATGAGCAATATGGATTTATAAAATTTACTAAAATTAGTTTTAAGTGAGAGATTGTAAAATTAGTAAAGCTAATTTATTAGAAAAGGAAAAAAAAAGCAAAAGAAACCTAAATAATGAAAGGGAAAAAATACTCCTACGTAATAGCCATCAAATTTTGATGGTAGAAAGAGAGGAGGAATAGTAATCTCATGTTACGAGTGATTTACGTAATAGATGGTCGCTTCTAAATTTAAAACTTTTTTATTTTCAATCAATTCAATCCAACAAGAGTAATAGAATCATTTTAGGTTCTGAGATTTTTTTTTCTCTTTTTCTTTGAGAGGTATTCTCCTATCTATTTAGAAAAAAGTGTATTCTCTTTTTATCAAATGAGAGTATTATTGTAATTTCTTTGTGATAGAGAGAAGTTGTAATTTTTAAAGATAGATATTCAGTTATTTTTATATTTTATATAAATTTCTAATTTTTTATCTCTATATATTTTAACTACGTCAATTGTCTGGTACCTAACAATGAAGACTGAATATAGATCTCATCTCACTTGAAAACTGAACCAAGATACATCACTTTGTCATCTTTTTCTTTTATCTTTAGTAATGCATTTTTTAAAGAAGACAAAAAAACCAAAATAATCTCTTGATTTATCAGTTCTGTTGTACTAACTATTTTAAGTTACAATTTTTTTTCTTTAACTCAGCTCTCTTCTTAAATCTATAAAAAAACCTTCACTCTACAACATCTTTACCATCATTATTACCTAAATACTTTGCCTCCATGCCTCTATGCCTCCAATATTTTCGATATAGACATCAAGCTACACAAAGAATTACAATATGATAGTTTATACTGTCTCAAAAGCCACATAACCAAAAATTATACTCAATTTCAATTTCATCAAAATAAATAACATTATGAACCAATCTTATAGAATGGACACCTAAAAAATAGTACGTACATATTGGTAGTTATGCTTAACATGTACAATAAGGCATATACTCTACATAAATACATAGGAAAAATGTCACTTTTCTCAACTCTTTGCATAATACTTGGGTCATAATTCCAACAGATCTTTCTTGTCTTCTTTCACTTCTACCTGGACTTGTGCTTAATGAAGTTTCTGTCACTAGTAGCTACATCAATCCACGGCGTTATGGTTCAGGAAGAAAAATGGAAAGAGAGAGGTGTTTCGTATTTTAAGTAGTCAATAATAGTTTTATATTTTTCATTTATCACGAGATTAATTTGATTTTATGATGAAATATCAGAGATCTATTTATTATTTTCTCTTGCTTTTATATGTTTTCTTTAATTAGTAAGTATTGATTTGGATTGGTTTATTTGAGTGAAAAATATTTTTTATAAAAAATAAAATAATTTTATTAAATTTTAAACACGTTTAGATGCATCTTTTTTAAAAATTATTAAATCTTTTTAAAAACTAATAATATTTTGTTTTTAAAAAATACAAAGACAAAAATCGTTTTTAATATTAAAAAAAATTAAAAAGTTTATCCAAATATAAAATAGCTTTTATCTATTAAAAAAAGGGTTAAGTATGATTTTGGTCCCCAATGTAGAGGCTGAAAATCGATTTCGTCTCCGGTCTTTTTTCGCTACAAAATGGTCCCCAAGGTTTCAATTTATTTTATTACCAAATTACCCCTGCACCGCCATACCGCCGCACCACCGCACCGTCGCACCGCCATCCTGCCGCCTGTGATCTGCCAATGCTCCCTACACTAATGGCAAGAGAGGAGAGAGCAGAGGGAGAGAGAAAGAGAAGAGAGGAACGAAGCCCTCCACAGCGCCACCCCTCCTCCTCCTCCACATCGTCGTTCACCACCGCAGCCCCTCCTCCACCACCACCGCCGCAACACTTTTCCTCTATTTCAATTTTTTATTCTTTTTTCTTTAATTTTTCAGATTTAAAGGATTCTATTGTTGTTGTTGTTGATGATGCTTCTCGTAACTTCTATTTATTCCTTTTATTCCATTGTTGTTGTTGATGCTTTGGTTGCTTCTGTTTTTGTTTCTACTTCTGGTTTTGTTTTTGTTGTCGCTCTAATTCCATTATCCATTGTTACTGTTGTTGTTGTTCTGCTGATTGTTATCCATTGTTGTCTTTTTTTATTTTTGTGTTTGTGCATCTCTTCTGCTTCTGGTTAATGTTGAGGAAGAAGAGGGGTGTTGAGGAAGAAGAGGGGAGGGAGGGGTATTTTCGTCCGAATAACGATTTTAAAACTAAGTTAAACCTTGGGACCATTTTGTAACGAAAAAAAGGTTGGGGACGAAATTGATTTTCGACGTCTACGTTGGGGACCAAAATCATACTTAACCCTTAAAAAAATATCTATTTAAAAAAATAAAATAAATAAATATTTTTTTTTTGAAAATCCAATCAAAATTTATCCTAAATATAGAATTTTAGAGAATTATTAGCACAATATTAAAGAATTGGTAGATTTCATGGGTTTATGTTAATGTTTAATTATGAAACCTATATTTTAACATCTAGACAAGAAGAGGTTTGAGAGGAGAATAATTAGCTGAAAAGAAAGGAGGGTCATTTTTTTGTAAAAATAAATACATAATAAATAAAAAAATAAAACATTTTTTTATTTGATCAATTTTTTCATAAATAATAAAAAAGAATAAACAGAAAACCCTTTTATGTAACAATCCAATATTTTCTTAATTAACTCTGAAAGACATTAGCAGCAGAGATAATAAATATAATACACTGAATATGTTAAAAGATTCAAAATTTATACTCTCTTGACCACCTTGATAAATTTTGACAAAACTTTTGGACAAAAAGAAACATGGGATACTCATTACCAAAAACCTTTTTGTTTATCCTCCAAAAGAACGTCTTGTCTTATGTTATTATCGTAGTGTCCTATGTACATGGAATTCTTCTATTGGGAAGCTAGAATGCAAGTAATCCTGAAATGGTCAAATATGTCATCTTCATAGAAGAACCGTGTTATACATTTATACAATTAAATAATAAATAAGTCACTATTAAATTTTGTATTCAATCAATTCTACCCAATAATTAGTAGATTATCATATATTTAAAAATACTACATATAAACAAAAATTAACTATCAAATTAAATATTATGTATTTACATATATATTTATATATCATTTATAAATCTTAATGTATATTTTATAAGAATCACTAATTTAGTAGGCGATTTTTAACGTACATATAACATAATTGTCGCATATAAGAGCCGTAATTAACTAATTTGAATTAATTGAATGGTTAATTTACTCGTCTATTTGAATAAATGTTAAAGATTTACGACGAATTAATCTTTAACCAGACTGGATTATATTGTGGGACTATACAAAATATGTATATAAAAACCGTAACCACATCAAATGTCTTCAATACTTGGTTGACGTTTTAAAGAAATTATTATTCATATTCCCTCCATTGTCCGACTATCAAAATAGTAATAGTAATTGACTACTCTAATCTTGTAGGTTTTTTTTCTTTTCATTTTTTCTCATCAACTTAATAAAAATGAGGCCTTAAAATTTAGAAGAAACTATCTCGTCCAATTTGTCAATGTATGAGGTTCTAACTTCTAAACTTTATAATTTTTAGAGCAAAAGGTAGCAATACACAAAATAATTTAAACACAAAGTTAAAAATATTAGCATATCATTATCGATACATATGAGTCATTCAGGGTAAAGTAAATATCTTATCTTGAAAAATTTTACCTTGAACTATTAAGTCTTCAAGAAGCCAATGAATCAAGACAACCTCAGCAGTAGTATTAGCGAGAGCATGATATTTAGCTTTGGTGTTCAATTGAGCAGTGAACGTTTGCTTCTTGACTCGCTAGAAAATGAGAGTCACCAAAAAACAAATAATAACCAGTAGTAAAATGACGATCAGTGGGATCACCAGCCCAATCAACATCAGAGTACGCTTGAAGGGTTAAAGATGAATGGGCAGAAAAGTGAAAGTCATGAAACAAAGTGCCTTTGATGTAGCAAAGAATGCGAAGAACTGTCGCATAGTGAGTAGTACGAGGAGCTGACAAGAACTGGCTAAGAACATGAACTGGATAGACGATGTTTGGTCGTGTGACAGTCAAGTAGATGAGACCTCCAACAAGCTGTCGACAAAGAGTAGGATTATCCAAGACATTGCCATCCATAGGAGTAAAGCAAACATTAGGCTCAAGAGGAGTAGACTCGGTACGACTATCTGTGATTCCGGCTCAAGCAAGAATATCAGAAACATACTTAACTTGAGAGAGATAGATACCGTCATATGAGGATATGACTTCAAGGCTAAGAAAATAACTGAGAGAACCAAGATTCTTCATCTCAAAAGTGTAGTGAAGAGATGCTTTAAGATCAGAGATACCATCAACATCATCTCCAGTAATGATCATGTCATCGACATACAAAAGTAGAAGAACAACTCCACATTCACTTTTACGAATAAAGAGAGCATTCTCATGAGGGTTGCAAGTGAAACCGAAATTGCATATAATGGTGCTAAACTTTTCAAACCATTCACGAGGAGCTTGCTTAAGACCATAAAGTGCCTTATGAAGGAGACAAACTTTGCTAGAAGGACATGGATATCCTAGGGGTGGTTTCATATAGACCTTCTTCTTCAAATTCTAATTAAGAAATGCATTCTTCACATCCATCTTACTAAGAGTCCATTTTTTTTTATGCAACAATGGCAAGGAGAGCGCAAACAGATGTGAGACGAGCAATAGGAGCAAAAGTCTCTTCATAATCAATACCATATTCTTGCGTACATCCTTGAGCAACCAATCGTGCCTTATAACGGTCAATAGAACCATCAAATCGGGTCTTGATCTTATATTCTCATCTACTACCCACAACTTCTTGATCAGAAAGAGGATCAACTAAGTCTCAAGTGTGTACTTTTTCAAGTGCCTGAATTTCTTCCTGCATTGCTTGCTGCTAATTTGGATTTGTGGAGGCTTTTCGGAATGAATTAGGTTCATGATGATGAAGAATAGTAGAAAAACAATGATAGTCGAGAAAAAGAAGAGGTAAATTTCTTACCCTAGAAGAACGAGTGGAGGAAGGAGGCATGAAAGCAGGAGCAGGATCATCATCCGGTCTAGAGTCATCGGGAGATGGAGAAGGTAGAAGAGTAGGAGACTCGAAAAGTTGACTGGAGACAGAACCTGTAGTATCATCACTAGAAAAAAGATCAATATGAGGGTTAGTAAAAAATGGGAACTGAGTAGAGGGAATAGACTCAAAAAAAGGAGAAACTAGAGAATATGTGATGCTCCCAGAATACAATATGATGAGAGATACGAATACGTCGAGAGATAGGATCCCAACAACGATAACCCTTATGTTCAGTTCCATAACCAAGAAAATAACACATGTGAGTCCGAGGTTCAAATTTATTATGCTCATGAGGCTGAAGAAGGACAATACATACGCAACCAAAAACACAAAGAGAGCTATAATCTGGATAGGTATCATAAAGACGCTCAAAGAAAATAGTGTTACCAAGGACAAAAGAAGGAAGTATGTTGACAGTATGGACAATAGTGAGAACAGCTTCACTCCAAGTACGCTCAGGTCATGAAAAAGAAACAAGCATAACACGAACAGAGTCAAGAATGTGACCATGTTTACGTTCAGCTCTTCCATTTTGTTGAGAGGTACTAGGACAAGAAAACTCAGACAAAGTGCTCTGTTCAGCCAAAAAATTTAAAATTTTGGAGTCAGATATTCCATAACATTATTGCATCGAAAGACTTTAATGACCTTAGAAAAGTTAGTTTTAATCATAATAGTAAATTTAATATAAAGCTGAGGCATCTCATGATGATTAGTCATCAAATAAACCCAAGTAAAACGTGAATAATCATCAATAAATACTACAAAGTATCGAGCCCCTCCCATAGAAGCGGTGAGAGCAAGGTTCCAAACATCAGAGTGAATATGATCAAAAGGAGAGCAAGCAAGAGACGGATTATTATGAAAAGATAGTGCTGTTTGTTTTGCAGTTTGACAAGAAATGCAATCAAAAGACTCTTGATTAACTTGACTTAAAATACCTTTAGACAGAAGATGACGTAATTTTTCTAAGGAGCTGTGGGCAAGACAGCGATGCCATAGGTGAAGTGTAGATGGAGAAGAAACAGCACAAAGATTTGACGTAGGAGGAATGTGAAGATTCTCGAGCTCAAACAAACTTTCGACCTTATGTCCAATCCCGAAGATTTGTCACGTTCGACGATCCTGCATACGACAAACAAAAATAGAAAAATTGACATCGAAATCGAGATCAACAAGTTGACCAACAGAAATAAGATTAAAGTTTAATTTTGGAATAAAATAAGTGACAGAGAGAGTAAGATTTGACTGTGAAATAAAACCCTTATGTGTTGCATACAAGAGGGAATCATCAGCAGTGTTGACAGAAGGTACATTTATAGTGGTAGACAAAGACGAGAAAAGATGACGCAAAAGAGACATGTGATGAAAGCATCCAGAATAAAAATACCATTTATAATTACTTGGAGGAGTGAAAATAGTAGTAGAGGTATTACAAGAAAAGGGAAAAAGTTGCTTAAGAAGAGACTCAATGTTAGATGGAAAGACAGAAGGTGGGTTAAGAGAAGCAGAATTGGTGGATTCATTAAAAACATCAGCAGCAATAGAAGCAGGCATATTCTTAAAGTAGTTGGGACAACAATGATACTTGTTTAGATCTGAACGTGGTGGGTGAGTAGGACAGGTAGTAATCAAGTGTACCAAGAGCTTGCAATAATGGTAGAACATGTTTGGACAATTGTAGCTAATGTGACCTTTCTGTTTGTATTTGCGATATTCAATAGAAGAACAGTCTAAGAAGAGGTGCCCAAAACGGTTACAGTTTCGACAGAATTTACCCTTTTTGTTTGTGGTAGCAAAGACATCTAATTTTCCCATAATAGTAAATATAAAAATGAAAAAGAGGAAAAAAATTGCAAGATTGGAGCAAAAATTGAGGAAACGAAAGTTAAAATCGAAAAGATGTCACCAAAAACCTTTAGGATGGGTCCCACTATGTGTCACGTCAGTGCACGTCAGCAGAGGATGACACGTGGCGATGTGTGAGAGGAATAGAAGACACGTCAATGTTGATGCAGAGAGGAGTTGGCGCTTGGGTAAGGAAGCGGACCCGGCCGGGTTGACACGCGGGTCGGTTGAAGGCGTCGTATCTGAACACATGTGATGCTTCTAGGCTATTGATCTTGGGTGTGAATCCAACGGCACTGGATGCGTCTAGAAGGAGGAAGATAAGCAAAACGGACAGCAACCTTGAGGCAGCGCATGGCGGCGCGTTTGCTGGTTTCCGATGACAAGGCTGGACTCGTTGAACTCACAACGACGAGATGAAGACGGTGGTAAGGGTAGTGACAAACCAAAGTGTCGGGAAAGGATCGAAAAACAAGCGCAAAGAACACTACCGGAAAAAGAAAAACAAGAGGATATGAACTAATTTCCATAGAAAAAAAACCTATACTCTTGATACCGTGTTAGAAACAAGAGAGTAATCTGAAAAAAGTGATCATGTATTATTGAGTGGTGTGACAATGATTAAATATATAAGGGTATATATAAGTCCTAGAGGAATTAAAACAAAAAAAAACATAATATCCTATAATAAATATACAGATATGTTAAATAAATATAATTGATGATAACTGATCTTAATTGATCCTAATTATACTCTAACCACTTCAATCAATCACAGCTAAGTAAATTGATATAAACTCAGTTAGTTTTATTGTTTTCTAGCTTCTAAATAATGAAAATTGACACTTCTCTTCATTGTATTGAAATCCAAATAATGGAATTCTTACTCGGTAACATTCCATCACATATTATATTTCAATTCATTCACCAGATTTATGGCCTCAAAACCACCAAGAGCATGAATCAGCTGACACAGTTGTTTTAATTTACTAAACTTTTTTTTTGGGTCAACAATTTACTAAAGATTTAAATTCCAACCTTGAATATATATTTATATTGAAGCTCTCAAGCTCAACAAGATTACTTGACCACCATAGTGATTTGACCAAGAAGATTACCTTTAAGTTAGAAGAGACTTTGTGCTTCGACCACAAAAAATTGAAAATGAGACATAAATAAAGCCCCATAAGTTTTCCCATTTCTTCCCAAAAAATAAAATAAAATCAATTAAGAAGACTAATAGGAGATTAATACTTTTAATAAAATAAAAATAAACATTGACTAACATTGACTCAAATGCAAGCCAAATGTAAGATATAAAGAAAAATATTAATCACGTATCAATTCTCATCAATTAATAGTAAAGACAAAAAATAAAAGAAACAAAAGAAAAATTCAAGAGTTGCTACAAGTAGTTCCTAAAAATCCACATGAAAGAGGTTCATATATTGTTTTTCTTTAAAAAAATTATAAAAAAAAACAAAACAAAAAGAAGAGGATAAAATGCACATGAATCTATTATTTAAGAAGTCATAAAATGTTCATGTCATTTATAGATAGCATATCATACGTGATATTATGATATAGGAAAATTTTCAAGTATACCAATATACCAGTGTTTCAGTGATTTTTAATCATTGATCTTAATTATAACAAATATATATAATTAAGATCAACGGTTAAAAATTACTAAAATACCAATATACTTAAAAACTTTCCTATGATATAGTATAGAACTTTAAGCTTGCACATTTTATGGTA
>NC_029788.2:112821698-112825340 GCF_000816755.2 Arachis ipaensis
AAACCACAAACCACTTACCTCCCATTAGGCCCTGGGGCCAATCAAAATGCGGCGAAAGGAATCCAATCCTTTTGGACGTAGAACAATGCTACATGACCAACAATTTTGTAATTTCAAAAACCCTAGAATTGTAATGTGATCTAAGATCTAAAAAAATAGAAAGAAAAAATGTTCCTTGTCCATATCCATTAAACATGATGACCAAAATTTAGAACAATTATATAAACAAATACCACATTTTTTTTTCTTCCTATAATGGTACATGGTAAGATGTTCATCTGACAATGCATCATTCCAACTACCATTGCATATATCTCTTGGAAGAGAATACAAATGCTTGTGACAAAAACAACTAAAAAGAATCCATCCTATGCTAAAACTCATAAATATTTAAAATACCATAGACTTCGACACATGTCACATGGCGACAACACTTGATCCTCTTGGACCTAAAATTTCACCCGTCGTCACCACCACTGCCGCTGCCGCCGCCGCCATCACCATTACATCACATGTATATATTCCACACTTCTCAAAAGTAACTAATGCAAGAATAAATCCAATGAATGTATCAAGTTTATAAGGGGAAAAAGTGGGGTTGGTTTGAACAAAACCTATTTTCAATACCCAACTATATATTTTTTGTTTTTTTTTTTTTTTCGGTTTTAAAAAAATCTTCATTCCAGCTTTGTCTCCTGTTGTTCAAGAAAGGTAAAAAGGTAGGGACAAAAGGGGGAGGAAAAACCACGCTAACCAGCAAGAATTGTTAGCCTATTTCTTCTTCTTATAGCTTCATTGATTGGACCTGCGACTCGACGACATTCTCAGCAACGAATAGCTGGAGGACCACAATAACCATCTACACCATCGACGATGACGACGGACACCCTTTTCAGCGACCTGTTTTCGCTCGTTTCATTCCGCTGGAATTGAAGGGAGACACGCTACCGCTTGGGCCAGGACTCTCTTCTCTGAAATTCGAATTCAGCATAGCTAATTCGCGCAACTGCTGTCTCTTAATGTAGTCCTGTGACTCATCCTGCACATTGGAAGTTAACATCCAAGATAAAGTGAAAAAAAAAAATATCCAAATTTGTGTCCTAAGACACACTATCTTATACCTATATCCAACTCCAACCACATTTTTATGTATGTCTATATTTGCATTGGTGTCATGTCTCAACCACCAAATGTAGCGTTAGTGACTATAAATAAAGAGAAGGGGTTAGTTAAGGGTCTTTGATTATTTGTTGAGATTAGTACATTGGGAGAGTTTGAGACCGACGCTTATTCGACTTAGATTGTTACTCGTGATTTGACAATAGTATCTATTACTAATTCTAACAATGTGACAGATATAAGAAATTAAGAATTCAAGAACTATGTCGGCGAGAGATCTCACAAGTGTCACTATGCTATTGTATTCTGGTTAACAAATAACGCACTTTCTTGGGCATTCATACATTTTCAAATCCAACCCCACATATCCATGAAAATTAACAACCAAAATCACGAAATTGAGAATAGTGATAAAGTGAATTATTATATTCACCAGAGAATTCTTTTTAAAGCTTATAAATACGAGTGCATAGAAAAACAAAACGAAGCACATTAGCAGCTAGTTTGATACACATGACAGAGAAAGATGAAGTGGGAAGGAACTTACCACAGGCTTAAGCAGTTCTTCAATGATTTCCTGAGCCTGCCTGAGTCTGATGTCAACAACATTAGCAGGCAAATCAGCCTCGATCAAAATGTGCAGCGGTTCATTGAGATGCTCATAGCCCGGTCTTCCTCGTAACTTCTCTTCCTTAAGATTGAAAGATTAATAAACTAAGTTACATTATGAAACACAAAAGTACACAAGTCTCTAAGAACTTTGGAACAAGTCCTTAAAGTTTAACATATGGCTTCATTACCTTGTCCGGATCCTTTATTGATCCTTTTCCTCTGATATACACGCGGCAACCTGTGGTCGCTTCAACCCGTTTCAAAGAATTTCCTCTAGGCCCCAGAAGTCTTCCAACAAAATTGAACTAATGCAATAAGAAGCAATGTATTTTTATTACTTCTAGTTCATATGACTTTCAATTCCAGAAGAAATGAAATATGTCTTATTAAGTAACCGAATTTGACTTTATACAGCTGAATTTTTTATCGAAACTTACATTGGGATATGTATCTACCGGAATTTCCAAGCGTAGGATTCTCTTGACAGTGTATGAACTAGGGCTTGCCGGTGCACCTTGCCAGTCCATCGTCATTCCAGGGGGTCCACATAATCTCTGCTTTGGTCAAAGTAATGTTATTACATAAAAATCAACAGTAAATTAACAAGGTAAGCAAGAACAAGTGATAAACTTTCCATTGTAATGCCAAAATTAACAAGCAGTAGATTGAAACCTTAAAGATAGGATGATATCCGACCCATTTCAAGCCTGTAAAGATTACATCACTTACCCCCCTTCCACCATTAACATTTAGTTCATTCACAAACTTCAAACTGAATAACTTATGTGCTGAAATACTCAAACCTAAGACCTTGCTAGTTTCTACATTCATTTGTCTATATTCCTTTCGGTGTTCACATTATGCATGAATTTCAATTGCAGATTTTGTGCAGGCATTTATCAGGAATCCTTAATTACACAAATAGAAACACCCCTAGCACATGTTCCTGACATAACACAAAATACTTACACATGAGAAAACCTATAAACCGTTGATATGCTAGACAATGAAAAGTAAAGGCATGTTTGTAAGATGAGAAAGTGATCATTAATCTCTTGGTTATATATTTTTACTCTCAATCTGAAAATAAAAGACTTTTACTTGGTTCAGCTGAAAATATTTTCAACATAAGCTTTTCCAGCAGCATTTTTGGTGAGCATTGACTTTATCCATAACCATGGAACAGTTGCTATCATGTCATTTTATTGGTTTGGGAGCTCTTTAGCAAAGATGCTATGCTTACTCTTCTATTTGGTATATACAGCCTGAGATGAATGCCAAATTCTCAAGGCCATTTCATCAACTTCTTTGTGGTGCTCAGATTATGGCTAACTGAAAGAACATCAACTTCTTTTGATATGGCCAAGTGCGAACTATACTTAGGTGCTCTTTTTTAGCATTATCTCTTTTAGGAGGATATCTTATCATCGAAAACTCTTCTTGAAAAAAAAAGGGAAAAAATACCACTTTTATAACAAGTAAATGTTGAATTTTGTTATAATATTAAATTTTCATCTGTAATATATGGGTATGGACCTCAGTAACTCGCTTTATCCGAAAGCTTAACACTCCTCAACTTCCAAGATCTTCCACCTGCTATTGTGTGTGTGTGTGTATATATATATATATATATATAAAATTCAAGAATGAGCACAATTAGCATCACAAAATCATGCAGCCAGTTAAATACCTAACAAGGGTTGGGAGTGTCGATGTAACATAAAAGATGCTCAATATGACAATTTGCATTCTTCCCAAATCACAATCCAGAATTCAAAACCATTAGAATATAGATAATGAAATCTTTGAAAAGTGCAATTTTCGAATTATATTAGCATTATGAAACTGATGATAAAAGCTCCAATATTGTAGCAAAACCGACATGAGCATCTACTTGTACAAATGACATGC
>NC_029788.2:112825451-112827184 GCF_000816755.2 Arachis ipaensis
AAGACTATTCCATCCCCCTAACCCTGCCCCACTGACATTTGACATGAGGTTTGAAGAAGCCATAGGACTAGGACTTCTATGCCGCAATCTGTCAAAGTCGCCAAAACCTTGGTTGGACAACATTCCAGAAACTCTCAATATTTCTGCACATAGAGAAACACTGTAATGAGAAACCAATTCAAAAACTGTCGAAGAACACAAGTAACAAACGGAGAAGGAACTAAGAATGGCGGAATTAAGAGATATTTTGCGATGAACAATATCGGATGAAGTCATATAGCTTCGCACACCGCAACGTTTATAAGGTGATTAAGGTCTAGCTCTCCTTTCCCTTTTATTTGCCACTATCGCTTTGTGGTATATCCTTGGATAATTTATATAGATGTGAAAATTGTATAACAAGATAAATTAATCCAACGATGTAATGATAAATGACAGTGATTGATAAAAGGTAACAAAGGAAGTAGGAGACTCTCAATTTGACAAGTCCTAAAATTCCTGCATAGAAGAATCTCTAATGAAGTCAACCACCCCAATGCCAATGGCACCAGCAATAAAACATAAAATAATAAAGAAAATCCCGAGTCAGCACTCAGTCTCAGCAAGTAAGTAATGTTAGTTCCAAACATATAAAAGTCATGACAACACAGTTAGACTTAAAAAACACTTCAATCTCATGCTTTCAAAAGAGAATGCACTATATATATTCAAAACCAACCCAAATTATAAATACCATTGGAGACTTTGAGCATCACAAAAACTCATATCTTGCCCTCAAAATTACCATTATGCTGATATATTTCATCGAAAAAATCAGAGAAAACCCAATGGGGATCCTTTAGTGTAATTTTAAATTGCTTAATTATGCATTCCCCAATGGGGGAAATCAGTGTTGAAGCTGCCACCACAAAGAAAGAGTGAAAAAAAACAGAGCAATACAATGTAATCAATTTTGAAGTTGGTGTCCAAAGAGATAAAACCCTTTTAAACAGAGAAAAACCTTATGTGACTCGATCTGCAACATAGAACATACCACAAGCTCAAAACAGCAAAAGAAATATAGCAATAAACAGAGAAGACAGATCCAGAAAAAGGAAGGTAAGAACCTTGATTCAACAATCTACTGCATATTGGAAGAACTTGCATGAAGGGTCCTAACTTCTGATGTTCTGCCAACAACTCTGACAAATACTGACTGCAAAAATTAAAAATAAACAGCAACCCTTTATTTTTATCAATCAAAGAGTCCATAACTTTATGCAAAATCAAATTAAAAAATACAAGAAAAAAATAAGGAGATGGCATCAGAAAAATAGTTCAAGTTTGCATCTTTTTCACTACCCTAATTCAATTTTGATCTAAAGAACATATAACAAAATTTGATTCATCATGGAAAACACAAAAATACACACCTATCAACATCTGGGGTGCTTCTAATCTGAGGAGAAGCAGCTCTGACAGGTGAGAAGTTTGGATTGTACAAGCCTGACATGGCTCTCACCTTTTTCGTTTTTCCTTTTCTTTTAAGATTGGAAGAGAACCAAACCTCAAAAAAAAGTTGAAAAAAAAAGAAGGTTTAGTAGGTGTAGTTCTTGCAGAAGAAAAAGGAAAAACACAGCACCATCAATAAAGGAGGGTTTCTGTAACAAATAAAAAAAAGAAAAAAAAAAGGTGGACAAGTCTCTCTGAAATTTTAGAAAAAAAAAACTAAAAAGGAAAAACAACAAAATATA
>NC_029788.2:112827385-112828456 GCF_000816755.2 Arachis ipaensis
GTCCACAGGGCTGTGTTACGAAAATATGGAATAAGAACAAAAGGAAATAATGATAAAAAATAATTTGAAGACAGAGCACTAAGAAGGGAAGTGGGTCTCCGTTTTAGGAAACTGCGGCATGTGCATCTCAATTTTAAGGTTAAAAATGACTGATATTGTGGTCGTGAAAAAAGAGATTTTTCACAGTAGCCATGGTTTTGGTTGTTGAATGCAGTAAAACCCTGAAAGTCAAGTCACAAAGAAGTTGAGGTCAGAGGTGGTCCTTTCTCTTTACTATTGAATTAATGAGTTACACTATTTTTTTTTTATATTTGTGTNNTTAATTATTGATATAAATTATAAAAAATATATATAATATATATTAATTAAAATTAACGATTAAAACAACTAAAATACCGGTATTTTTTGTGCACTTGTAATTTTTCCCTAATTTTATTATGATTGTTTTGCAGAGTAGAATTATTAAATTTAGTATAGTATTCAAGATTTCAAGTAACAATGTGATTTGATTTTTAGTGCTAGAATTAATGCAATGCAAAGGCATAAAGAACAACAATGTTTATATTAAGAAAAAGGGTTCACAAACAACAAAACCACCACCAACAACAGCCAACAACAGGTGTCAGGTGGATACGCGTGTTTGGCATGCAACGAATCAAATTAATCTCAATGCTTCCCTAATTAATAATATTGTTTCTTTTTGTTGTTCTTCTACTTCTACGTAACCAAAAATATAACATGGCCCTAGCTAGAATAATAGAATTCGTCTTTCATATAAAAATAAAAGAAATTTTAATAAAATCATAACTACACAATGTTAATTAATTAGATTTGAAAAGAAAATAGAAATGAGAATGTGAATGAAATGAATGTTGAAGGATAATGATGTTTGCCAACGGGGTCTTAGCTGGACCATATATACACTCTCACAAAGCTACCTCCACCCTGTTCACAACTACGTCGTTTTGACATTCAACCAATCACCTACCTCTAATTTCACAAATACTTACATATTTTTTAAACAAAATTATTATGTCTATACAAAAAAAAAATCATTATATATTTATTTAT
>NC_029788.2:112828526-112835036 GCF_000816755.2 Arachis ipaensis
CTCATCATTTCTATATATACTATTAAAATATTTTTAAAATACGTATTAAATATGTTCTAAAATATCATGTATATTGACCTCTCTTATATGTACCAATGAAAAGTTAAATAATATCGCAAATTCGCAATGAGAAACCAAAGTATGTTATATGATATTTTTATCATAGACCATGAGAATAATGTTTTTTTTTTTCAATATTGTTGTACTATCCTTGGTCTTCGGTTGAATAATATGATGATTGAATTCCGGTCGGTTTATGTTGGTTTTTTGAATGAGCCATCTTATATTGTGATTTTAATATATATTTTTTGTGCGGCTTTTTTGTGGAGCAATTTCATTATATTCATCCATCAAGGTTGCTAATTTTTCAATAGGTAATTATAATAACAAATATCAAGTATTTATTAATTAAATTATTGACTTTAATTTGTATATTGCAATATGCATTATTATTCGAATGAACCTACCAAACAATTGGAACCACTCTTGCTTTGATGCATGCTCCTCCTTTAATTTGCCCTTGGGACCTGGCCATGCTGGAGACAGTACATTTTTTTTTCTTTGAAGAAATATTTCTATATAAAATTAGTCTATTTAAATTGCATATAAAACTAACATAAGAACATATGAATTATGTATATTTTTTAAACAAATTTTGCCTCTCTATAATAAAGTTTGAATTATTATTTTATTAGCATTATTCTTCGTTCTTTTAAAAGGTCAAATTTGCTTATATTAGGCACCGTTTTTTTAATAGATAGAAATAGTGATTATTTATGTTGACTTGCAAAGTTAAATAGTTCTATTTTTATTAAGAAAAATATACTAGGTGAACTCATTTCATTTTATAGTGATTAACAGTTTTTCAATTAATTCATTTCTCATTTTGACATCTTTTACTTTATAATATCAAATTTTAAGGAAATGTTTATCTCACGAATAGAAAACAAAACTAATATTTACAAGAAAAGAGAATAATGAGAATAATTTAAACTTTTTTTCTTATACTTATTAGTTGTTAATAATTAATAATTAACTCCTTTTCTAATCACCATTGTTCTTTTTTAATTTATTCTTTGGTTGATATATGCTTCTCAGTAGATTGTGCAAATATTTTATTTGTCTCATGTTTTGGACAGATTTCAAATATATTTTATAGTTTTTCGAGAACAGTCTGTATCCTGTACTGTGTTTTATTCTTTCATTTTAGGTTTAGCAAAGTGAAGTAGCTTTTCTTTTTTCATTTTTTTTAACTCCTTCTTCGAAGATCTCATAGTATAAATAACTTTTGCATATCTTCATAACATTTTTTTAATAGATTATTATAGAAATATTTTTTAATAATATAAATAATAGGTTAAAAAAAGTAATTTTAATTTTAAAAATTAAATTTTAAATTAATTAGATATAATTCTTATTTTAGATAATTAGTAAAAACTTAAAATGCGATTCGTTATTTATGTTAATTCTTCGATCTCTTATTATTCACCTAACAAAATTGTTTTTTTTTTATTCCAATCTTTAGTTTAATTTCCTTTTTTGGATGTTGTATATGATGATAAGGATAAACTTGTCTAAGACACCTAACATTAAAATAAAATTAAATTAATCAAAGAACATAATAAAGCCATCTTGGACCTATGTTAATAATCTATCAAAATCAGCAGAATTATTATTTCCCACAAAGTAAAACGCATTAAAAGTTTTATTTGTTAAAATGCTAGTAAATGAAATAAATTAATATATCGGTTTACTTTTATTTAAAAGATTAACATTTGTGCCCATTATATATATAAATAAATCTGGATAAATTAATCCTTATTCGAACTCAAAACCTTAAAATAATTCAATAAAGTTACAAGTCTTATCTCTCTGAATTAAATCAACAATTTTTTTCATAGAATTAGTTTCCATATATAGTAGCAACTCATCATGCAAGAAATTAAATATGTAAGAGAATATCCGATTAAAATAAATTATATATCCACTATAAATATTAACAACTGTGATTACTAACGGGCTCATGAATGAAGACTTTCGGAAACACCTAACTACCAGACCAGTGTGGACCATGCAGGAGATCCATAGCGTCGCAAAGGAGTACATAAACGACAAGGAAGTAAGCCAAGTCGTAGCCGCCAATAAACGGCAGCACGGCAGCACACGACACGGCAGCACGGCACCTCGACATAACCCCCTACCAAGAGAAAACCATAAAGAACATCCCAAACTAGCAAACGTAAACCAACCCCCCAGAATCAGAAAATTCTCTAACTACACACCTCTGACGGCCCCGATCACCGAGATATACCACCAAATAGCCGATCGAGGTATTCTCCCGAGGGCCCGACAACTCAAGGAAAGAACGGGCGGCAACAAGACCCTGTACTGCGACTACCACCGAGGATGTGGACATAGGACACAAGATTGTTTCGACCTAAAAGACGCCCTCGAGCAAGCCATACGAGACGGCAAACTCGGAGACGTCATCAGGGAACCAAGACGTGCGGAAAAAGACAGATCACCAGAAAAAGAAGAACGTAACCCGAGGACACAGAGACAAGCCTCTAGGGAAAGCCCTGAAACAGATCCGACCATTATCATGAATGTCATCACAGGGAAAGACACCCCAGGAAAATCAAAATCAGCACTGAAGAAGGATCTCAAGATCCTGGAAGTCAGAGACCAAACTCCAACCGCCACCGCCAATAGAGCGATAACATTCTCCCCCGAGGATTGCCAGCACGGTACCTCGACAGAAGACGCCCCCTTCGTCATCTCGGCAAAGATTGGAACCGGGCTAGTAAGAAGAATACTGGTGGATACAGGAGCAGACTCTAACATCCACTTCAGAGGAGCCTTCGACAAACTCGGACTCTGCAACGACAATTTACAGACACACCGCAATGGAGTCACGAGACTCGGAGACAACTTTCTCAAACCAGACGGTTCCATCGTCGTTCCCCTCACGATAGGAACGGGAAACCAAAGGAAGACAATCCTATCTGAGTTCGTGGTCCTCAAAGACTCCACCGCCTACAACGTCATCCTCGGAAGAAAAACAATTAACGACTTCTCCGCCGTCATCTTCACCAAATACCTTCTCATGAAGTTCACAGCAGAGGATGGCTCCATCGGAACTATTCACGGAGACCGGGAGATCGCAGTAGAATGCGACAATGCTAGCTTAGCCCTGCGAAAGAAATCTCGCAACGCGGCCGGCATATTCTTAGCCGACCTGGATGCCCGACAAGACGGGCAACCTAGGCCGGAACCAGAAGGGGACATGGAGAAAATTGCAAATAGGGCAAACCAAAGAAGAATATACTTTCATCAACAAGAACTTCCAATACGACCTTAAAGAGGATCTCTCACGCCTCCTAAGACAAAGCAGAGACTTGTTTGCATTCACACCTGCCGATATGCCGGGAATAGATCCCGATCTAATGTCTCACCGACTAGCCGTAGACCCCAAGGCTAAACCTGTGGCACAGAGGAGACGAAAAATGTCTCCCGACCGAGCAGGCGAAGTAAAAAAAACAGGTTAAAGCTCTCCTCGAAGCAAGCTTTATCAGGGAACTGCCCTACACAACCTGGCTGGCTAACGTTGTGCTAGTCAAAAAAGGCTAATGGGAAGTGGTGGATGTGCGTCGACCACACGGACCTGAATAAAGCCAGTCCAAAAGATGCCTTCCCTCTACCGAATATTGACGGGCTGGTAGACGCCGCATCCGGCCACTAGTACCTCAGTTTCATGGACGCGTATTCCGGATACAATCAGATACCCATGCACCGACCCGACGACGAGAAGATGGCCTTCATCACTCTCGACGGCACGTACTGCTACACAGTCATGCCCTTCGGCCTAAAAAACACCGGAGCCACTTACCAAAGGCTCGTCAACAAGATTTTCCAAAACCTGTCTGGGACCAAGCTGGAAGTCTACATAGATGACATGCTCGCCAGGACCGAATCCGGCGGGCAACTCATCAGCGACCCTGAGCTTATAATGAACACCCTAAGAAGACATCAAATGCGCCTCAACCCGACAAAATGCACATTCGAGATGGAAGCAGGAAAGTTTCTCGGTTTCATGATCACGCAACGCGGGGTAGAAGCTAACCCCGAAAAATGTAGAGCCATCCTCAAAATGGCAAGCACTAAAAATCTCAAAGACATCCAGAAACTTACCGGCCAACTAACCGCACTATCTCATTTTCTCGACGCGTTGGCCCAAAAGGCGAACCCTTTCTTCAAACTTATGAAGAAAGGAACCCCCTTCAAATGGGAAGCGGAATGTGAAGAGGCATTCCAACATTTCAAGAAGTCCTAGCAAAACCCCCGGTTCTCGCTAAACCCCAAACAGGAGAGGTCCTCTACCTTTACCTATCTATAACAGAGGAAGCACTCGCAGCAGCGCTTATCCGAGAAGACGATAATAAGGCCCAGCGACCCATCTACTTCATAAGCAAAGTCTTACAAGACACAGAATCGCGCTACTCACGCCTCGAGAAACTCACATTTTCACTCCTCACGGCATCCCGTCGTCTCGGACAATATTTCCAGGCCTACCCCATTACGGTCTGAACCAACCAAGCGGTCAGGCAAGTCCTGAAAAAGCCCGACCTAGTCAAAGGAATAATCGAGAAAGGAGCCTACAAGCTCAAAAAACTCGACGGAACCGAGATCCCGAGAACTTGAAATGCCACCAACTTACGGCGATATTACACGTAGGAACACTCCCAAAATGCACTTGTCCTGCTTCGTCCCATATTGTCGTAATGGCAAAAAGAGTAAAACGGCCAAATACTCATCCAAATAAGTAAACGGCTACTCGGGAATCGATCACCCCGAGGCCAATAAAACGGATATCCAAACAACAAAACGGATATCCAAATAAGTAAACGGTTACTCGGGAATCGATCACCCCGAGGCCAATAAAACGGATATCCAAACAACAAAACGGATATCCAAATAAGTAAACGGCTACTCGGAAATCGATCACCCCAAGGCCAATAAAACGGATATCCAAACAACAAAACGGATATCCAAATAAGTAAACGGCTACTCGGGAATCGATCACCCCGAGGCCAATAAAACGGATATCCAAACAACAAAACGGATATCCAAATAAGTAAACGTCTACTCGAGAATCGATCACCCCGAGGCCAATAAAACGGATATCCAACACAACAAAACGGATATCCAAATAAGTAAACGGCTACTCGGAAATCGATCACCCCGAGGCCAATAAAACAGATATCTAATTAACCAAACGGATATCCAAATAAGTAAACAGCTACCCGGGAATCGATCACCCCGAGGCCAACAAAACGGATATCCAAAAAATAAAACGGGTATCCAAACAACAAAAAATGACGGCCCGAGATCGATCACCGTGAGGCCAACATAACGGAAATCCAAATAAGCTAAATAAACAAAGTCTTGAAATCGGCCCACCAAGAGACCTAAAATAAGTTCACAATAACGGCCTAGAAAAGGCCACACAAAACAAGCATGAGCTGACGGTCTTCCAACTCGTGAAAACCGGACTGACCAACATCCCGCCAATCAGTGCAGGATGACGTCACGCCCTTTCTAGGCTCCTCACAGTCTCCCGAACTACAGAGAATTGGACTCTCCAAACAACTTAGCATTAAGACCAAGTAAGCATGCTCTCATGCTCCAGGGGCAACTGTTCCAGACCCGATCTCCGGGCCCTTCCTCGGAACGGTCATCAAACCCGGCATGTGATGAGACGCACAAAAAACGCGGTCCTCGCCTAACCATGAAACAGCTAGAAACTTCCCAAAATTCTCGACCTTGATTGGAAAAAACTAAACAACGATCTCCTTGCCAAACCACAACGGCGAGGAAAAGGTTCCTCCAGCGATGAGACCGAGCACCCTCACTCTCTCGCTCCGGGGGCAACTGTTACGGATCCGGCCCACAGATCCTACACCCGGAACGGTCCCCGAACCTGGTTACCAGGGTCTGACCCGCTTCGCCCTTCCAGAAGGCCCGGAACCAGCCCACTAGAGCTCCTAACCAACTTTCAAATTCAAATGTCTCCCTTATCTTAGCAAAATAAGATAAGATAAGATAAGATAAGATAATTCAAACGCCTCCCTTATCTTAGCCAAATAAGATAAGATAAGATATTCACCATCACCTATAAATAGAGGACCCAGGTCCCTCCAGGTATTTATTCATTCCTCACATCTTATATCTCTTAGATCCATTCTGACAGAGTGTCTTTGCAGGTACCTCCCCCCATTGCTCCAATCAAGTGATCTGGCATCTGCCTCAACCCGCAAATTCTCGATCCATCTCTCAACCCGTACCAGAGATATCTTGTACAATTATGATTATATATAGAAGATATACCAAATAAATTCAATTCGGTATATTATTACGTATACATCATCAACAAAAATATTTTACTAATAGCTACTCATTAACTTGAAAATTTTACTAATACAAATATCTTATTAATTTTTTAATTTAATT
>NC_029788.2:112835088-112835665 GCF_000816755.2 Arachis ipaensis
AGTATTAAAGAAAGAAGAAAGTCATAAAAAAAAATGAAAAATGAAAAGGTGGTAGGGTTATTAGGGATGGTGGAGAGGGTGGCATGAATATATAGAAAGAGTCCATGGGCATTAGGAGACAATGGAGAGTGGCCCCTTTTGTTTGAAGTGAATGCCTCTTCTCTCTTCTCTCTTCACACATACATACACTCACTCGCTTGGTCTCTTCAGAACAAGAATCCTAAGATGTTTTTATGCATTAAAAATAGCATACTAAATTAATAATACATACACCCTTTTTCTCTTTGTCCTATTTCCACCTTCATTCCATTTCTCTTCTCCCATCTTCCATGTTAGTTGTCTCTTTCACTCTTCATTTATTCTTTCTACAATGACATAATGATACTCACAAATTAATGAATAAAATCACTGTTCAATGTTAGCTTATGCAATAAATGTAATAAATCACTTGTATTTGTAAAATAAAAATTGTTATTTGCACATTAAAAATTAATTATTTAGTTAGTATAATGTATGAAAAATTTTTGGGTCAGTAATTTTAGTATTTTTTTTTGTTATTATTTAATCAATATAAACA
>NC_029788.2:112836053-112842562 GCF_000816755.2 Arachis ipaensis
TTAATTTACTGACTAGTTTTTTGTATAAACGTAATATAGTTATTTTAAAGTAAACCACTAATTTTTCTTTATGTTTAATTAGAAAAGACCCATCATCCATATATCCGAACAAATAAATATTTTGCTAATCTAAAATAATTTACAATCAAGTGTGCTCGTAAAGTATTAAAAAGAGTAAAAGAAAAAGAAAAGAGTGAAGATACAACTACATTTTTGGTTGGTCCTCTATAAAAATTATTGAAGTATTGATTCAGATCTCTCTTTTTTTTCACACTATTAATATGATCATTTTAAAACGAAAAATATTAGGTGACTTTTTTTTTTTGTATTACCTTAAATTCGGGTCAATACTATTAATATAATTCCCATTTTTTCACTAAAAATGTTTCCTTGCTTATTTTTTTGAAAAAAAAAAATCATAAACTATATTTTTAAGTCCTTGTTAAGAAAATATTCAATTTTCTTTTACTTGAAAAATATGTTTTTAATATAGTAATTATTTTATTCCAGTCATCATATATTAAATGAAAAACTTGGATAGGAACAACATATATGTAATTTTAATTATCAATATAAGGATAATTAAAAATGAATTGACCAACATATAATAAGGTGCATACATAAAAATGTTTGAGAGAGGTTATATTGGTAATTAAGAGGGAAAAGAAAAAAAAAAGCATTGGGCTAGGTTAGAAAAGGGAAGAAGAAGTTTGAGTGGGAAAACGATTATTCCAACTAACAATAGACCTTCCACAATTATTGGGAGACTAAAAAGAAAAAAGAAAAGTGTGTAAACAAAGCTTGTGCATCCACTCAAGTATGGTTAGTTTTAATTTGGACAGGTCAAATCTTAGGAGCACAAAGTAGTTGCGTTGACTAGTTCCATTCCACCACTATGGGAAAAACGTTGTCCAAAAAGTAGACAGATACCACCAAGCAGTAAAATTTGACATTTCATTAACCTTGTTTCATCATTAATTAACGAAGGAAATCAACAAGAAAAATTTAGGACTAAGGAAACATGGAATGAATGTGGGATGCAACTTGGGGCAGATAATCAAGTCGCACCTTTATTTAAATAAAGACTTTTTTTTGGGTCAAATTTTATATTTTTTTTTAAAATATAGCTAAACCCATATTATAAATACACTTATAGATACGCGTTAGGATATTTATATTTATACAATACATGACTTATCTTCTCCTTAGCATGGATGAATTTTTTATAAACATATCTCGTCATTAGTATAAACGAGATCTATTAAAAATGATAGTAACGTATCTAGTCTACAGACGAAATAAGACACTGACGTTGCTATTCTTCTTAATGTATTTTATTTATGTTAGAGACGAGATATGTTTATAAATAATTTGTCTATGACAAGAACGATATATTTGTGTAACTATATATATATATGAACGAGATATTTGTCCATGATGCGTTCATTTTTCATATTTTCAAAACTTTCTCAACTTTTTTTTTTGGGAGAAATTCCGTGTCGTTTATTTTTCTCGTTGGATTTTAGTCCATTGACGATAACGCAAGTTTGTGCACGTGATGTGGATATCAATCAGTCGAGTGCAATCACATATATTGCCGGAGCGCTCGACCGTAAAATTGATAACCGGATTAGTTGATTATTTCAATATTATTGTTATTAGATAGGTTTTGTTAATTTAGGTTAGATAATATTGATTGTAATTTAGTTTATATATTTAATTTATATTATGTTATTAGACTGGTTTTGAATTAATTAGATATTTTGTGACATGATAAAATATTATTTGAAAAAATATATTTTATTTATTTTGAAAACATCAAAATGGTTAGATAGGATACATTTTTTTGTATTTTTAGTATTTTTTGTGTATTTTATTTTTTTAAAAGAAATGAAATCGTTAGTTAGAATATTTTTATAATATTTTATTTCATATTTTATGTTATTTGTTCCAAAAACTCGTAGTGTAGTTCATTGGTAGCATTAGTATTGGTTTTCATTAATTATTTCTTATGTTTGCAGCTGAGGGTGCTTCATCATAGATGGATTTTTCACACTATGACACTTTCGAATATTCTGTTGTCGTACCTTAGGGAGGTTGGATTTGAGTGTGCAGTAAGGATAGGAACTTCTGTTTCGATAACACCTTGGTATTCGTATTTGTAGAGAGATAGCATTCGAAGACACACACGCACATTCCACCTACTATGAGGTGAGTGTATCATCACACTCCAAGATGTGGTATATCATCTTGGGTTGCGTACGGATGGAGACCTAGTCGATGGTTGCCTGCAGGATTTCTAGACGCACCATCAGCGGCCAACATGGGATTGGGTGGCAGAGCTATTGGGAGTCATGCCACCGTAGCAGCCGAAGGGAAGCAAGGAGAGTTTTTCATTAGGATGACATGACTCAGACAGAGTGTAATAATGGCTAAGCACACTGGATAGATCAGACACAACAATCTGTGCAGGTAAGAGAAATATCCGTCCCAACAAATTTTCCGTTACAAACTCATCCTCCTCAAAGATCGCCTAGATATTAGCAATATATTTCTCATTTGACTCAGAGTCCTCATCCATGTGATCAACTGGTGTAGCATAATGCAATGGAGATGCAGCAATTGGTGTCCCCAAGATGCAAATATAGATAGGCTAGCTCTACCAACGCCAATATCAACTACCTTGACATATAGCTCCATGATTTGGTGTGCTAAGATTCTCTCATGTGCCTCAAATTTTGTACGGACTGTTCATCGCCTACAATCCAAAAAAGCTTGAACTTGAAGCCTCGGCTTGCCAAAGGGGCGAAGAACCTGTATCCAATTCTAGTAACCTCCTTCCAATGTTAAACCCCCATCTTTATCAATATCAGATTCTTCAAATCCTACAGAGTATCGAGCCGAATAGTTCGTGTAAAATTTGATTAAACTGTAATTAATTAAATAATAAATTAAATATGAGCAAATATTGGTAGAAAATTTAGCAATAGGAATATGATAATTTAAATATGATATTTGGACTCGGTGAATTTTTCTAAGTCGGAAAACATAGTTTTTTGTGTAAAAACGCGCAGTGAAAATTTGACTGTCAGTACCGGCTGAGATCTGTCCAGTACTGCAGTTGAAAAAATTAATTATGAGTGAGAAATGTTAGAAAGTTAAATATTTGTTGTTGAGGTGGTAAAGAATAATTAAATCGCACATTAAAACGCTAATCTTAGAGGTTTTGGTCTAAAATTGTGTCAATGGACTAAACCGAGTGAACCGAACCCAAGTGGACCCAAGCCCACATATATATAACATCATTAAATACATTTTCAGTCACCATACTCTCCCATTTGTGTGAGAGATCCAAAAATAGAGAGGAGAGGGAAGAAGAGAAAACCCTAGCCTCCTTGAAACTTCAAACTACCATAACTTTCTCTCTGGTGCTCCAACTGACGAGCCATTTATGGCCACGCATCACTCTCTTCACCCTCTTCAATTCTATTTAGGTATTATGGTGAGTATTTTTCTATCTTCTTCCCATTTTTCATTTTCCCTTTAAATTCAAATTTGGTTGTGGGTTTTGAGAAAATCTTGTGATTTAGGTTGTTTAGAAGTGCTCTAGTATGAGTCATTGGTGAGTTTTATAAAAAAATTTTGTGGGTTAAGGTAAGAAACCCTCTGACCCTTGTAATTTATGAGATTTTGTGAGCCCTAAGTTGATGTATGTATGTAATGTGTGTATTAGAGTATTGGGTACACTTTTGGAACTTGAATCTTGCTTGTGAAAGTGTTTGGTGGAGCTTGGAGCTGAGTTTTGGTGGAGACTCCCAAGTGAGAGCTTAAATTTCACTTCCAAGAGGTACGGTTTAAGTTTCATTTAAGTACCGTGTGGTGTGATGAGAATTTCTAGGTTAAATGCCCCTAGGATTAAGTTTGAATTGTGTGTTTAGTTGGAATTGATGTGTATAGATGACATGTTGTAGAGAATAATGATTTGAATATGTATTGTGTGATTTTGCATATTTGGTGTGTTGTATGAATTAGGCCGGTGGCCGTGAATCTTGGGTCGAAGGCTGGAAAGAGGTAAGGAAGGTAAGTGGTGTTTGTATGGTATGATGATATATGAGATTGAATGGATTTTAGATATTGAATGTGTGAATAATTAGTATGATTGTTGAGTAATGAGAATTGAGGAATTGAGGTGTGAAATTTGATGGTTTTGGGTGAAAATTGTATAGATATGGTAGGTTTGAATTTGGTTGAGTGTAAATTGGTGAATTTTGTTGGTTTGGGGTCAATTTAATAGATAAAAATGAATTTGGCTTGTGAACCTTGGAAAAATTAGTGATTTTTGTTTTTAGGTAAAAACTGATTTTTGACTAACTTTGGCAGTCCATAATTCGGTCATCGAAGTTGGAAATTCTTCAAAATTAGATTTTTATAAAAGTTTAGTTAACGATCTTTCCAACGGTTTAAGAATGGTTGAAAAAGGGATTTTGTGGAAAAAGTTATGAGGTTTTGAAAATTAGACTAAAAAATTAATTTCTACAGCATATCAGATTTTCTATTTTCTGATATGCATGCGTACGCGACTTTTGACATGCGTACGCGGACATTCACCTCTGCCAAGTGTCTTTGCGTATGCGGACACTGCTTGCGTACGTGACATGGTCTAAAATCGGTGTATGCATATGCGGACCTTTTGCATGCGTATGCGGACACCCAGATTTTCAGCTTGTGCGTATGTACCCTACATGCATGCATACGCACACTTTCCAGAATTTGGAATAAAAGTGTTTTTATGATTTTTAACCATTCTTTTGGCCTCCTAAACCTTTATAAACTTTGATATGAGTCTAGGGTTGGTGGAATTGAGGATGGAAGAGTTAGGGATAAAGCCCAAAGAGTTGAGTTAGTAATAATTGAGAGAAATGAACAAGATGTAAAGTGAGAATGATGATGATTATGATATTGATAATGAGAATGATGATAATTATGATATTGATAATGAGAATGATGACGATTATGAGATTGACGATGAGAATGATAATGATTATGAGATTGATCTTGAATGATTGATAAACCATTATTTTATGATTTATATTGTGTTTAATTGAGTGGTTTTATCAAGTCTTTACCCACTTATTCATATAGATTGTATGAATTTTATAATTATTTCCTAGTATTGTTTATGGTTGAAAACTTGCTTCTTAGGAACCTTTAATTAGTACATTTTAACTCTCCTTTATCCCATTCGATGTCGTGATCCGTGTGTTAAGTGTTTCAGGCTTCATAGGGCAGAAATGGCTTAGAGAATGGAGAGGAAGCTTGCAAAAATGGAAGGAACACAAGAAACTAAGGAGATGGCCAGCGAACACTGACGCGAGCGCATGGCTCACGCGAGCGCGCAAAATGAAGAAATCGCAGCGACGCGAATGCGTGCCTGACGCTAACGCGTGGAGTGGAATCTGCACGAATGATGCGAATGCGTGGATGACGCGAACGCGTGACAAGAAAAATTGCTGAATGACGCGAACGTGTAGACGACGCGTACGCGTGACCTGCGCGATCTGCAAAAATAACAGAATACGCTGGGGCAATTTCAGGCCGCATTTTGACCCATTTTTTGGCCTAGAAACACATACTAAAGCTAGGGAACGTGCAGAGACTCAACATGCATCCACATACATTCAGATACATTGTTATTAGGATTACTCTTAGTTTTAGATCTGAAGCTAGATTAGTTTTACATTGATAGTTTTTGCTTTTGCTTTGGATTTTGAATGCTGAAGAGTCATTACCTCCGTGAAGACATTACTTTAGTTTGTTTCCTTATTCATTTACTCCTTTCAGTTGATCATTGACCCTATTCAATTAAGTATGTTGCATTTTGAATTTATTAATATATAGAGTTACTTTTACTCTTAATTAATTTTAATTTTATATTTTAATTTAATTTATTATGTCTTCTTATATTTTTATGAGTATTAATTCCATGTCAATGGAGTAGATTTTCTACTTGACATGGGGGTTGATTAAAAGGAGACACAGTATTTTCAATTCTAAAATTTGTGACAACCCTTTTTAAATTGGTGAGGCAGACTTTAGCTGGTTAAGGGCTATACTTGCAACGCATTTCTCTTATTAAGATTCTCTTAATTGGTCTAACTTTTGCCACGCACCAATTTTTGGCGCCGTTGCCGGGGAGTTGCAATAGTGTGCTAGATTATTAATTAGTGTACATATTTTATTTTATTTGCATATTTTATTTTTATTTTGTTACCATGAGCTATATGTCTTTCTCATTGAATGATGCGTTCATTACCTGATCCGAGCTTAGCCGCTTTTGATCCTGAAATTGAGAGAACTCTTTCACGTATTAGGCGAGCTCGACGTCGGTTAGCCTCTGAAGGTGGTGAAGTGATTGTTATCGATTCACCAGTCTCATCTGAGGGCGAATCTGAACCGCCACCTGAGAGCGAGACAAGCTCCTTTACTACTGATTTAGTTGATTCACGTTC
>NC_029788.2:112842942-112855686 GCF_000816755.2 Arachis ipaensis
CGTCGGTTAGCCTCTGAGGGTGGTGAAGTGATTGTTATTGATTCACCAGTCTCATCTGAGGACGAATCTGAACCGCCATCTGAGAGCGAGACAAGCTTCTTTACTACTGATTCAGTTGATTCACGTGCAGGTAACATGGCAGCACCTAGGAGGATTACTCTCTAGGAGGCAGGAGCCCCAGATTTTACCCTGCAACCGTATCAAGTGCGTCATCCAAATCTGGCTGCAGATTTTGAACTGAAAACTGCACTAATCAACTTGATACCCAAATTTCATGGCTTTCCTATTCAAGAGCCTATCAAGCACCTTAGGGATTTCCAGACAGCCTGTTCTACTGTTAGGCGTCATGGTGCAGATGAAACCTCTATTCTGTTAACCACTTTTCCATTTTCTTTTGAGAAAAAGGCAAGGGAATGGTACTACACCCAACCTGAAGCGACTGTTACTAACTGGGATACGCTTAGAAGAGAATTTTTGGAAAAATACTTTCCAGCTGAAGTTACTGATAGATTGAGGAAAGAGATTTCAATGATTATTCAGGGCGAATCTGAGACTCTTTATGAATATTGGGAGCGCTTCAACAATCTCCTGGACGCATGCCCCCATCACATGATTGATAGACTAGTATTGATCAACTACTTCACTCAAGACATGAACCCCTAGGATAAGACTACATTGGATAGTGCTAGTACTGGTTTCCTGAAAAAGTACAGGACCGCAGATGAAGCATGGCAACTGATCAGCGACTTAGCTGAGTTCACTAGGAATCACAGGCAGAGGCGTAGCCACTCAAAAGCTGTTGCAGAGGTTTTCTCTAGCATTGAAACTACTGCTCTTACCCAGAGTATATGTGAAATGACCAACCTACTGAAGCAGATGCAGTTAAATCAACAACAAGCACAACAAGCTCAACCTCCCTCACCACAACAAGGCCAACAGTTGGTTCCACAAAGAGTATGCGAAATCTGTGTTGATTATAGTCATTATACTGATGAATGTCTGCAGCTCCAACAGGAAGACAACACTGTGGCAGCCACTCATAACTTCTATGACCGCCCGAATCAAGGATACAATCAACAAGGTAGCAACTACAACCATGGATGGCAGGACAACTCCAGTCAAGGCTGGAGAGATAATTCTAACCATGGCTGGAGGGACAACTATAACAGAGGAGGCAGAGACAACAATAGAAACCAGAGGTGGAATAACAATAACAATAACAGACAACAGAATTAGAACCAGCCTTACAGAGCACCTCACCTAAGACAGTCCCAAGGACCCCAGCACAACCAACAACAGGTTCCTCAGATCACTTACTCCAATTCCTCATCAAACGACGAGATGCTCCGTTCTCTTGCACAAGGACAACAAGACATGCAGACACAGTTGAACTCTACTTTAAATGGTTTGACTGCTACTTTACAAGTTCTCGTCTCCCAGTTAGATTCATCACCCAATTCCACCAATCAACCTTCAAGCTCCAGTGAAATTCCTTCTCAATCCCTACCTAATCCCAAAGGTGGCATCAATGCCATCACTTTGAGGTCCGGAACCACATTGCAAGAGAGGAACCAGAACACGTCCCAGCTGAAGATGTAGTGGAAGTGGAAGATGCTGAAGAGGAAGAGGACGTACAAAACATAGTTGAAGAAGAAGCGGCTCAACCACAGAATGAAATACCAAAGGATGCAGAAGCTGCAAGTAACACCCCTCCTATTCCATTCCCACAACTTGCAAGGAAGCCCAGAAAGCAGATGGAACTTGATCCCAAAATGGTAGAAATATTCAAAAAAGTTGAGGTAACTGTTCCCCTTTTGATGTTATTCAGTATATGTTAAATTATTTTAATTTATTATTCAAGAAAAGTATGTTTAATATTATTTTAAGAGTAAACATATTTAAAAGAATAGAAAAAATAAATTTTATTGATATTTTTTAATAAAAATAAGCTTTTAAAAATATTTTTGTGTTTTGCGGATATATCCGATATCCGATCCGATCCGATCCGCAAATGTGCGGATCGGATTCAACCTTAAAAACTGCGGATATTGGATCCGATCCGATCCGATGATTGTAGTGCGGATCGGATCGAAATTTGGCCATATCCGATCCGATCCGATCCACGGACACCCCTAGCAGATATCATTTACCCCATCTCAGACAGTGAATGGGTCAGTCCAGTACAAGTGGTGCCCAAGAAGTCTGGAGTCACAACAGTAAGAAATGAACATGGAGAGCTCCTGACAACTAGAGTGCAGAATTCATGGAGAGTTTGCATTGACTATAGGCGTCTCAACCAAGCCACTCGCAAGGATCATTACCCCTTACAATTCATTTATCAGATGCTTGATCGCCTGTCAGGTAAATCCCATTACTGCTTTTTAGATGGTTATATAGGCTACTTTCAAATTCATATAGCTCCTGAAGATCAAGAAAAGACCACTTTCACATGTCCCTTTGAAACTTATGCTTATAAAAGAACGCCTTTTGGCTTGTGTAATGCACCAGCTACTTTCCAAAGGTGCATGATGAGTCTTTTCTCTGATCTCATTGAGAACTGTATGGAGGTTTTTATGGATGATTTTAGCATATATGGAGATTCATTTAGCCTTTGCTTGGATAGTTTATCTAGAGTGTTAGACAGATGTGTTAGTTCAAACCTTGTATTAAATTTTGAAAAATACCACTTTATGGTAAAACAAGGAATTGTACTAGGACATGTTGTGTCTAATACTGGTATTTCTGTGGACCCAGCAAAGGTAGATGTTATTTCTAGTTTACCTTACCCCTCCTCCATGAGGGAAGTCCGCTCGTTCCTTGGCCACGCAGGTTTTTACAGGAGATTCATTAAAGACTTCAGTAAGGTAGCATTGCCTTTATCCAGATTGCTGCAGAAAGATATTGAGTTCGAGTTCAGTGAGGATTGTATGAAGGCATTTGATAAGCTGAAGATCACTCTGACTTAAGCTCCAATTGTGAGAGGACCAGATTGGAGCCAGCCATTTGAAATTATGTGTGCTGCTTCCAACCATGCAGTAGGAGCAGCGCTGGCTCAGCGCGAAGGTAAGAATCCTTTTGTAATTGCTTACGCATCTAAGACCTTAGATGCTGCTCAATCTAATTATACTACTACTGAAAAAGAGCTTCTAGCTATTATTTTTGCTCTGGATAAATTCTGAGCCTATTTACTTGGTACTAAGATAGTAGTGTACTCAGACCATGCAGCTCTAAAATATTTATTAGCTAAAAAGGAGTCCAAACTAAGGCTAATACGTTGGATACTGCTGCTGCAAGAATTTGATTTAGAAATCAAGGATAGGAGTGGTAACCAGAATTTAGTGGTAGACCACTTGAGTCGCCTTGAGCACATTAAGGATGACTCCACTCCTATAAATGATAATTTCCCATTTGATAGCTTACTTGCAGTATCTGAAGTAGTTCCTTGGTATGCACCTGTAGGTAATTATCTAGTCAGCCACACTTTTCCTCCAAATTTTACTAAGCATTAAAGAGACAAGCTGAAAAGCGAGTCCAAATATTATATATGGGATGATCCATATTTATGGAGGTGTGGTGCTGACCAGGTAATTAGACGGTGTGTGCTTCAATCAGAATTCCAGTCCATTTTAGAGGCTTGCCACTCATATGAGAGTGGAGGACATTTTGGCCCTCAAAGAACAGTTAGAAAAATTCTAGACTGTAGATTCTGGTGGCCTACTCTTTTTAAAGACGCTGCTGAATTTTGTAAATCTTGTTCCCCTTGCCAAAGGTTTGGTAATATATCCAAGAGGGATGAGATGCCTCAACAGATTATGCTTTTCTGTGAAATTTTTTATGTTTGGGGCATTGACTTCATGGGTCCATTTCCAAATTCTAATGGTTACTTTTATATACTGTTAGCCGTAGATTATGTTTCTAAATGGGTGGAAGCAATTCCTACCCGTACTGATGATGCTAACACTGTCGTTTCTTTTGTTAGAAACCATATTATTTGTCACTTTGGATCACCACGAGCAATCATGAGCGATCAAGGCACCCACTTTTGTAACAGGAGATTGACAGGATTACTCAAGAAGCATGTGATAGTTCACAAAGTAGCAACAACTTACCATCCCCAGACCAATGGGCAAGCCGAAATCTCTAACAGAGAGACTAAACGTATTTTGGAAAAGATAGTAAAACCCCATAGGAAGGACTGGAGTGCCAGGCTACAAGATACACTCTGGGCATATAGAACAGTATTCAAGACACCCATTGGGATGAGCCCCTTCCGCTTAGTATACAGAAAGGCTTGCCACCTTCCAGTGGAGGTGGAACACAAGGCTTTCTGGGTTGTGAGGGAGTGCAACATGAATTTTGAGGAAGCTGGTGTTAAAAGGAAGCTACAACTAGCAGAACTGGAGAACCTTCGCCTAGAAGCATATGACAACTCCAGGATATACAAAGAAAAGATGAAGGCTGTTAATGACAAGCACATAAAAAGGAGAGAATTCAAACCAGGGGAGTTAGTTCTTCTTTATAACTCCAGACTGAGGCTTATGCCAGGTAAACTGAGATCAAGATGGGAAGGTCCATACAGAGTAGAAAAGGCAGAGCCATATGGAGTTTTCCACCTGCATCATCCTTCTAGCTCCAAATTTCTAAAGAGCGTCCAACTTAAGGATGTAAAAGCAAAGTGCTAGGTAGGAGACAACCCACCATGGTATGATCGTTCCGTTTCAGTCTTAGTTTTATGTTACTTTATTCTATTTTTATTGTTGTTAATGACTCTTCTCATAATCTCTGCATATAGTTGCATATAGCCTGCATTTGCATTTGCATACTACATCAAAAAAAAAAAAAAACCGCAGGTGACGCGTTAGCGTTGCTCACGCGTCCGCATCATAGGTGCGTTCTGAAGAAAAGAAAATTGAACAGAAAGTCACGCGAAAGCGTGGCTGGAGGCGTGCCTTAGGCACAATCATACCCACGCGACCACGTCAATGACGCGTCCGCGTCATTTTGGAAAATAGCCTCCCACACGTCCGCGTCACCCATGCGAACGCGTGGCCCTGCAAATTCGGCGTAAATGGGTGTGTGGCAGCAAGTTATGATGGAGCTGGGCTGGAATGATGCTAGAAGCACCAGCCCTATCACGCGACCGCGTGCCCCACGCGGCCGCGTCATTTTCAAAATATGGCCATCCACGCGTTCGCGTCGCCCACGCGAACGCGTCACCCTAAATTTTGGCAAAATGTGCTTGAAACAAAGAGTCGCGCGAACGCGAGGCTGCTCTCGCACCACTCGCACAAATCAAGTCACACGACCGCGTGACCCACGCGTCCGCGTCACCTGAATTTATCACCAACCACGCGACCGCGTGACTCACGCGTCCGCGTCACATGCGGCGCACAACTTATCCAGATCAGCCAAATATCATATCTTTTCTTCCTCAAATCCTAATTTCTCATTTTCCCCTTCTTATTCCTTTCTTCTTCTTTCTTCCTTCTCTATTCTTTCTTACTTTTTACTTTCTATTTTCCACATCCATTCTCAAGGTTCTTTTCTTTTCTTTCTTTCTTTTTAATTTTCCTTTATTACTTTTATTTATGTTTATATTTTCTTCTTCTTTTTCTTTTCACTTTCATTATCTATATTTTCTTTTCTTTTCTTTTTATTCCTTTAATTGGTATTAGATATTTAACTAGGTGATTATTTACTTCTATATTTTGCTTGTGAGATATTGTGGAATTGTTTGACAATTATATATTACTTTTCATAAGGGTTGCTTGCATATTCAATTTAATAGTTTCAACATCATATTTACCATGCATGCTAAGTGTTTGTGAAAAAGTCCGTATGGCATTACGCATTATTTTAAACCTTTCTATTCTACTATTCTAATGCATGTTTTTCACAAAACCCCTTTTATATTTTATTAATTAAATATAATTGTCAATACAAACAGATTATTAGTTTGAAAGGCTTGGTAATCTAACTTGGACATTGAATGCTTGATCTATGCTACTCGTGCCTTTGCCAGCATGCCAATAAACATCTTGCATTTAATTGCCATCACATGCACTTGCTTTATCACCTTTGATGAACTTTTCACATGTAGTCTAGACCATGTGTTAACGACATCCTTCTTTACCGTGCATTGATTATCACCCTTAATGTTCGCTCCCTTGCTCGAACCATTAGCTTTATATATTACTTTCTTTTTTCTTTTTCAGGATGGCCACCAAGAAAGGTAAAGAGAAAGCTACTCCCAAACCACCAGTAAGGAGAGGAACAAAAAGAGCATTAAGGGCAGAACCATCTTCAACAGCGGTGAAACCCTCAACAAAATGAATCAAGAGGATCATCAAGGTCGATGAAAAAGAGAAAGCCTTTCCAGCAAAGGACACTGCGCGGTTCACTAACTGCTACTGTGAGCAGATGTTCCCCATCCTAGCTGAAAGGAATTATAACAATGAGTACCTTCTTATCCTCCCGACCAACATTGTTGAATTTGTTGAGCCCCGCATTAAGCGAAGACACTGGAGATTCCTACAGAGACAGCCACGGAAGGTTAATCTTTCATGGGTAGTTGAATTCTACTCAAATTTTCACATGCCAACCATGCAGCCCGTCTATGTCCGTCAGAAGCAAGTCCTCATCACTGAAGAGGCCATTCAACAAGCTTTAAATCTTCCCCCTACTCCAGAAGGATTGGACGTATTTCAAGAAGCCTCATTCAAGCGCCAGACATATCAATTTGACTGGGACGCCGTTCTCAGAGTTATCGCACAACCTGGCAGCATATGGATCTACGGATACCATCGTTCCCGACCTAAGGGCATATTGGTTTCAGCACTCACCTTGGAGGCTCGAGTATGGGCACAGATCATGTCCCATTACGTCTTTCCGAGCACTCACGAGTCCTCCTTCACTGCAAACATGGCTATTCTACTGTGGTGTATCCTTACAGACCAGCACCTCAATTTACCAAGACACATTCGGCATGCTATGGGACATGTACAGATTACGGGCAACTTACCTTTTCCCGCCTTGGTTTCAGATCTAGTCTCAGCAGCCGGAGTCTCCTATAGAGCTAGGGACACCAAGGCCATGATTCCACGAGATGATCAATACGTCCCTAACGGGAAGTATATCAGACCTCCAGCAGCAACTATCAATCGGAGCACAGAACCAGCAGAAGATATCCCTTCTTCTTCCACACCACAAGCACCTTCAACAAACCAACTGCTCCATCAGATACTTGAGAGGCTAGACCGGCTTGACCGAAAAGGAAAGCAGAGAGAGCGTCGTAACAAGCGCAGATTTACATACCTCAAGGAGCTACTTGTTGGTAACCAACCACCTACAGAAGACCCAGACACCCCAGACTCCACTTCATTTACTAGTACAGGGAGCCACGACGGTCCCGATGGTGGAGATGCTGCTACCAGCCCCCTTTATTCCTGATAAATGGCACCGAGGACGGTGCAAAGCTTTAAGTGTGGGGAGGTCGGTCAGTACCTGACTTTCGGAGGTAATTTCTTTTCCTTAAAACACCAATAAAATAGAATATTTAGTTAATTTTTCTTTTGTAGAATAGGATAGATTGCATAGTAATAATTAGTTGCATGCATGTTCTATTTGGTTGAAAAATAATAAGTTTCTTTTTAAGACCCTATTTTTGAAAATTTTCACTAATTTAAATCAAAACTTTTGTGATAAATTTGTTTGAAGTTGTATTTGGAACATAGTTTAAAAAGCTAAGAACACACAACCCGTAAGATTTTGAGCCTAATACATGGTTACATTATTTAACCATAAATATTTTATTCTTGTGTGTTTACTTCTCTATGATTGTAACCTTTATTTTGTTTCATCCTATATGTCCAATATTTAATTTATTTATATGCATGCATATGATTGAGTCCATTACTTGTTTAGCTCACTTATCACAAATAAGCCTACCCTTTAAATCACCCTTGTCAGTCACTTTGAGTCTTTTAAATCCCATTTGTTCTATATTTTACCACATCACTAGCCTTAAGCAGAAAAATAATTAAATACCCCAAATTGAATCTTTGGTTAGCTTAAGATAGAGATTGTGTGTTAATTAAGCATGGAAAAATTGTGGAAACATGGGTTAATAAAGGAATATGTTATGTTCTTACCTTAATAAAATAATGAAAATTTGGGTACCTACTCATGTAAAATAGAAAAATTAAAAATCCATGTGCATTGATATGTTACTCTTATTTAAAAAAAAATTCAAAAATATTTAATAAATATTTAAATAAATAAGGGGACAAAATTACCCCAATATTAAGTTAAGTTCAAGGATCAATGCATATGTGATAAAAAAAATTAAAAGAAAGTTGATGCATGAGTATGTAATACAAAAGTGGAAAATTATGGGTAGCTAGGCATGAATTAGAGTTATATAGAGTATATGTAGGTTAGGTGAAACTTTAGGTTAAATCAAAAATTCATATTTATAGCTCACTTAGCCATATATATATACCCTTACTCTTACCTTAGCCCCATTACAACCTTGAAAAGACCTCATGATGTTTGCATTGGTACATTAATTATTATTGATTGGTTAGGTGAAGAACCAAGTTTAGAAAGCATGATTAGAGAAAGAAAGAGTGATTACCCTATACACTTGAGAGACTAGAGTGCACATACACCATCAGAGAGGGTTCAATGCTTAATTCTATGTTTCCTACTTTCATGAGCTGTCTTCTTACAATGTTATCTGTTCTTGCTGTATAATTTGAATTAGTGGAATTTGATTTATGTTTGTCTTGAAGAGCTTATTTATTTTAACCAAGTAGACAAGAATCATATAGTTGCATTCATATATATAGGTTACATTGCATTGCATGAGTCTTACATTTTCCTACTCATTTATTTTATCTCCTTAAGCTAAGCATGAGGACATGCTAATGTTTAAGTGTGGGGAGGTTGATAAACCATTATTTTATGATTTATATTGTGTTTAATTGAGTGGTTTTATCATGTCTTTACCTACTTATTCATATAGATTGCATGAATTTTATAATTCCTTCCTAGTATTGTTTATGGTTGAAAACTTGCTTCCTAGGAACCTTTAATTAGTACATTTTAACTCTCCTTTATCCCATTCGATGCCGTGATCCGTGTGTTAAGTGTTTCAGGCTTCATAGGGCAGGAATGGCTTAGAGAATGGAGAGGAAGCTTGCAAAAATGGAAGGAACACAAGAAACTAAGGAAATAGCCAGCAAACACTGACGCGAGCGCATGGCTCACGCGAGCACGCAAAATGAAGAAATTGTAGCGACACGAACGCGTGCCTGATGCTAACGCGTGGAGTGGAATCTGCACGAATGACGCGAACGCGTGGATGACGCGAACGTGTGACAAGAAAAATTGCTGAATGACGCAAATGCGTGGACGACGCGTACGCGTGACCTGCGCGTTTTGCAAAAATAACAGAATACGCTGGGGGCAATTTCGGGCCGCATTTTGACCCAGTTTTCGGCCCAGAAGCACAGACTAAAGTTAGGAAACGTGCAGAGACTCAACACGCATCCACATACATTCAGATACATTGATATTAGGATTACTCTTAGTTTTAGATCTGAATCTAGATTAGTTTTACATTGATAGTTTTTGCTTTTACTTTGGATTTTGGATGCTGAAGAGTGATTACCTCCGTGAAGACATTACTTTAGTTTGTTTCCTTATTCCTTTACTCCTTTCAGTTGATCATTGACCTTATTCAATTAAGTATGTTGCATTTTGAATTTATTAATATATAGAGTTACTTTTACTCTTAATTAATTTTAATTTTATATTTTAATTTAATTTATTATGTCTTCTTATATTTTTATGAGTATTAATTTCATGTCAATAGAGTAGATTTTCTACTTGACATGGGGGTTAATTAAAAGGAGACACTTGAGTTGGAATGCTCAAGTGCTTAGTTAAATTGAACGTTGTTGGCTAATTCTGTATCTACTAACACTAGACCTTCCCAAGGGAGAGGACTAGGATTTGCGGATAAGAGTTAGCTCAATCACTTTACTTTCCTTTATTTAGTAAGGGTTAACTAAGTGAAAACAACAGCCTTTTTATACTACACTTGAGAAGATTCCAACAAGGATAGAACTTCCAATTAATTATTCCCCCAGTCAAGGCCTTTCCCAGTATTTTTAATTCTAAAATTTGTGACAACTCCTTTTTTAAATTGGTGAGGCAGACTTTAGCTGGTTAAGGGCTATACTTGCAACGCATTTCTCTTATTAAGATTCTCTTAATTGGTCTAACTTTTGCCACGCACCAATGATCCAAATTGAGATATACCTGTCTGGGTAGATACGGTGGCATTGATCCACTTGTTCCAGGATGTGGTAAGATATACCTTCTTGGGTAGATGCAGTGGAGTGATTCCGCTTGCCCCGGGTTTGGTTTGAAACTCCTGGTGTAGATGGAGTGGTTAGCCCCCACTTGCTCTCAGTTGATGATGATTTGAGATTTGTGAAAATTATCTGAGTTTTGAATTTTATTGGATAGATGCAGTGGGTCGGCTCCACTTGCTCTAGGTTGAGATCTGAGATTCTGTTGACCCTGCGTCGTAAGTGTGGTCGAACACTTAGATCTTTCCGGATGAGCTCTCCCCCATAGATATTTTTTATTTTAAATGATTGTGATTTTGAGCTTGGGGATGCGCACTCGCAGGGACTGTCCAATGGTTAGCTACCAGTACATGTCGAGTTGGCTATATAACCGACAGATGATATCATCGGCCATAGAGTAGACATTCATCATTTGCATATGTTTGACTTGTTTAGGTTTGCCTATTTGTTTTGGATTGCTACATCATATATGCTATGTTACCTGATTATATGCTACTTGTTCTACTTGTACCTTAATTGTGTATTACTTGTCTGTATTGCTTGTGTTTGTACAACTGGGAGGCCCTTCATTCTGGTGTCGGTTGACGCTGAACGCTATTCTTGTTGAAATAAAATAATGAGATGATTAATTTAAAATTATGATTATTGAATGAGGTAACTTGAACTCCCTGGGTAGCTGCAGTGAAGAGATTTCAGTTGCTCTAGGTAGAGAATGAGATCATTGATATTTAAATGCTGAGTTCAAATGTACTGGCTATGATTTAGTTCGGAATTGAGTGTTAAGAGGTTTGGAAAGAAGGAAAAGATGAGGAGTTGACTAGACTTAGTATTCCCTAGAACAGTTACCTAATTCATGGATTAGTGAGAACCTAAGATGAATAAAGGAAGTTTAGGATGCTTAGTGAGTTTTTATTATAGTGCATTGTATTTATTTGACACTTTTTATCGTACTGGAAACTCATGGATCGGGAGTTCTCATTCCGTATATATCTCTTGTTTTTCAGATGCAGGTCCAAGTGCTAAGCAGTGAACTGTGGTTCATTTGAGAGATGGTGAAGACCTTTGTATTCTCTGCTTTATATTTTGCTTAGGATCTCTCCATCTTTATTTTGAAAAACTTGTATTTTGTATTGATCTCTTTTGGGACTTGCCTATAGAGACCTTTATGTATTACTTGGGATAGATTAGGAGATATTGTTGTCAACTACTTTTATACTGTATCCTAGACAGCCTAAATTTCGCGGGTCGTGTCTAGTGGCTATTTACTTATGTTATGTATCTATACTTTGTCTTATTCTTATTCTTATTCTTATTCTTCATATTGTTTTTCATTCACGCTTTGTCTTTTAATTGTCGATACGTGAGTGTTACAACTTCGCGATTTTATTTTCACTCTTTTCAAACTTCTGGATCCGGTGTTGTTTCGAACTGTAACACTATAATATTCAAATCCTTATACTCGAGTCATAAATCAATAATATTACGGTGGTACGACTTTCAGGTGGATTATAATATATATATATATATATATATATATATATATATATATATATATATATATATATATATATTATAATCCACCTGAAAGTCGTACCACCGTAATATTATTGATTTATGACTCGAGTATAAGGATTTGAATATTATAGTGTTACAGTTCGAAACAACACCGGATCCAGATAATTAAATACAACTCATTCGTCGTTATCTCTAATACAACCATTTACATAAATATTCACAACAACATGCTCACTACTAGATATTTTTAGAGAATATGTGAAGAGAATTGATGAAATAAGAATGGTGTTACAATGACATGAATGAGCTCTTTATATAGCTGAAATTTTTTTTCATGTGTATCTTGTCTACATATCTAAAGATTTTTTACACAAGTATCTCGTTCTCACCGTGGACAAGTTACTTATATACATATCTTGTCCTTGGTATAGACGAAATATGTTTAAAGATATCGTAGTGTCTTATCTCCTCTATAGACTAGATATACTGCGATCCTTCTAAAAAACATATCTTGTCTATTCTACGGACGAGATATATTTATAAAAGACTCATCTATGCTGAAAACGAGATCAGTCATGAGGCATATAAACGTAAATACCCTGATGCGTGTCTATAAGTATATTTATAATATTTATTTAAAAACACTCAAATTTTAGTAATATTCTATTCCTTTAAAGTGCTAGCTAGTATGAATATTATCCACAATTCCATATTCTCGTGGGTACTTATTTAAATTTTAATAAAATAAGGTAATTCAATTAGGAAAATTTGATTCAATTCAATATTTTTTGGGAATGAATTTAAATTTAAATATTTAATTTTTTAACAAAAAAATATTTATAGAAATAAT
>NC_029788.2:112855747-112868967 GCF_000816755.2 Arachis ipaensis
GTTTTTAAATTCAAACAAAATATACTACTAACATTATGAGATATTATTTTCTCATTTTTGAATAAATTCGAATCTTTTTAATTTAAAAGTTTTTTATGAAAAAAAACCTTTAATGCATTCATTCAAGTAGCGTTTGTTTCAAAAGGCTAGGATTGGGAGTAGAAAATTGAGAGTTAATATTGTATTTGGTGGCTAAAAGTTAGAATTAAAATTTAGTCTCTACAATACTTTCAGAAAATAGGGACATGGAAAATTGAAATTTTGGAGATAGAAACTAAAATTTTAATAATATTTTTTCTCAAAAATATCCTTATTTAACTTTTCAAATTCTCATTCTACCTATTTCACCATTTTTACCTCTCCAACCTTCCTTCACCTCATCTTTAGTGACATTTACAGTAGCAGCAAGCAGTTGAGCTTGATGGCAATGGCAGAGATAGAAGACGCGAGGGTGGTGGCTCTTTTTTGCTCCAGCTGCATTTTTCCTATCCTTTCACTTTTTCAACGAAGTTGGTGGACTTCAACAACAGCAACAACAGTCTGGTGGCAGCACAGGTGCAAAGGCGACAACCTCTTTCAACGATGATGGCGTCAATGAGCTCTAGCGCGATTTTGACGACGACAACCTTCTCCCTCATTATCTCTTATTCTCACCAGAACTCTCTCCCTCTAAGATTTGGCCTCCTCTTTTTCTCCCTCTCTCTTCGGTTTGTATGCAGCAACAGCGTCTCCTCCCTCAGTCACCATTGACATCATCTCTCATCACTCGCTTTCCTTCTTCTCTCTTTCCTTTTTCTTCTTTTCTAGTTCTTCTCCCTCTATACTTTCTTTCTTTATTTTCCAATTTCTCTCTTTTTCTTTCTCTTTATTTTGCTTTTGTTTTTTTTAATTAACAAGGGTATTTAGGTAACTTACTTGTTTTAGTTTTCATATTTATCTTAAATCAAACAAGATATTGAGACATAATTCAATTTTGTACACTTTACACTAAATACAATATAAAAACTTAATTTAGTTTTTATTTCTTAGTTTCAATCTCTGTCTCAGTCTTAAATCTCTCTTCCAAATTCAGCCTCACATCATTATACCCAAATTACACATAACAAAAAATAATAAAGACGTAACAAAAAACAGAAACAACAAATACTAAAAACATAAGAGAGAAGAAGAAAAAGAAAAAAAAAGAGAGGGCGAAAAAGAAATGACAACAGCTTCCTTGCAAAGTTATGACTCCATTAAACTCTAGGTATCTTTTTTTTTTTTCATGGAGGAGAGAAAAAGTGTTTTAAACTCTTTTTAAATTTAGTGTGATATTTTTATACGTTAAATTTAAATCATATTCCAAATTTTAACTACCTTGATTCAAACTAAATCCATATTTAAATGAGTACTTTTATAGTAAATGATGCTATTTTTATTAAAATAGTTTATTTGTATAATAAAAAAATTTTTGAAATTTATTTATGCTATCTAACACATTGTTTGAATGTAAGATAGAAATTAAGAGAAAAGAAAATAGAAAGAAAGAAAATGAGAGGAAAAAAATGGAAAAAAAAAGTATATTTTTTATGTGTTGTTTGGACGAAAATAAATAAATAAAAAAATAGATAATATTATATAATTAAGTTATTTTAATAATAAAATTCAATTAAATTAGTATAATAATTTAAAAATTAATAACAAAAAATTTAATTAAAAAATAAAAAAAAGACTTAATTAGATTTTGTTATATAAAGATAATTTATTCACTTGATATGTTTCTAAATTTAAATCTAGTTCAGCCCTAATTTTAATTCTACTTACATTGTCTTAATTCAACATTTTCATAGCAGAGGATATCGTTCTATAGCCTTACATTCCTAATCCATGGAAAAAGCATATTTATTGTTCAACTCAGTTATTCCATAACCTCATCTTCATTCTCAAATTAAAATTCGCCATATGTGAAATTGTGAGTAATTTCAAAAGTGCAAGGTAGTTCTAGAAGAAACACGACTGATGTACTATCACAATAATCATGAAGAAACCAGAGAGGAAGTCAGCACCACCTTATCTAAAACTTACACATCATTATTTAACTATATATAACTCTCGTATCAAAAGTCTTTTCTTTTTTATTAAGTTGTCCATAGAGAATAATACATCTTTTCTTGAGCTAATATAGAAAATACAGCTATCTCTTCATAAAACATGATCCATGAATCTCTGTCAGTCCGAGACGTGAAAGCCACAACAGTGTTTTTAGGTTTAGAATTTGCTCTTCAAGGATGTTTTTGGGACATTATTTTGGAAAGTGATAGTCTATGAAGCAGATGCAATGATATTCCACTTAGTTGTCGTATTTGCGTGTTGGACACATTTTGGATATAACATTTATCGATACCGACATGCGTGTTTACTGCACTAACCTGTTTTAATGAAAAATAAAAAATTTTTCTCTGAACACATTTGGACACATCTAAATATCATCACGTATCAACGTATTTAATCTTATTCTTAACATATATTCTTAAAATAGATTTAAAAATAATATATATTATTATTTATTAATGTTACATGAGAAAACATGTAGAATAACTTGCTAGAATAGTTAGTAGTTGAGCTAGTTGTAAATAATAGTTAGTTAAGAGACTAATTGTTGTTATTTAAGAGTTGCAGCCAGCTTAAAAGACAGTTAGAAATCCAATTCAATGAAATCAGTTTTTGAGACTGTGAGAGAACCCTGATTTCCTTTCTGGTCACAAGTTTCTCATCTTGTGAAGTTCTTCCCGTCCCTTCCTGAACGCTTCACCATTTCAACATGGTGCGGTGAGCGTGGAAGGAAGAAATCAGTGAGGAATTGAACTTCAAAAAGGATAAGTCGGCAGAAATTTTGTTGAATTTCATTATTGTTGGATTTTTCCCTCCCCTTTCTAAATCTTCTTTCATTCTTCGTCTTCTTTCTTCCTTTTCTACTATTTTCTTCTCTTCCTTTGAGACTCAAACCATAGAGACTAATGAGATTTGTGTTATCTGAACAAGATTTAAAGATCAGGTAACCATTTCCGATTAGCGAGTCCTGGGAAGAAGATTGCGCAATTGATTGCGAATTCCAGCGTCAGTCGCAAATGGCATCAGAGGCGAATCCAAAAATCGATCTGCAAACGATGAGAAGTCTTCTGAATCAGCTAAATCAGATATAGTCGAATTCAAATAGGAACCAGTAGAATCCATCTTTAGATCCGGTAAGTCCGTATTTCTTGCATCCTGGAGAAAGTTCAAGAACGGCCCTAATTCCTATTGCATTAGAGCACAACAATTATTAAGTATGGGAGAGAGCAATGTGGAGAGCGTTGAGAGGAAAGATCAGGTTCATAGATGGTTCACTTCAGCGACCAACACAAGAGGATCCACTGTTTGATGCATGGGAGAGATGCAATACATTCGTAGTTTCGTGGATTAATCACTCATTGAGTCTTAACATTGCTAAAAGTGTCCTTTGGATCAACTCGGCAGAAGAACTATGGAGAGAACTGAAACAACGTTACTGCCAAGGAGACATGTACAAGATTGCTGAGTTGGAAGAAGAGATGTTTGCAAGCAAGCAAGGAGAACTATCTGTGATAGATTATTACACGCAATTGAAAACAATCTAGGAAGAATTAGAGAACTTTTTCCCTGTACCAAACTGTTCAAGATGCATTGATATGTGCACTTGCGAGCTTAGTATCATGAGAAATTACAGAAAAGAATCCCAAGTGGTAATGTTCTTGAGAGAATTAAGTGATCACTTTGCCACTGTGAGATCACAAATCATGCTGATAAAGCCAATGCTGAAGCTAGAATCTGTGTTTGCCTTTATTTTACAGCAAGAAAGACAACTAAATATGCCTGAAACTCTAGACAGTAATGCACTGATGATGAATGCAAGAAGCAGTAGTGCAAACTCAAGAAGTGAGGTTAATAATGGCAATATGAGAGGCAGAGGCAGAGGCAGAGGCAGAGGGGGTAGAGGCAGAAGGGGAAGAGGTCAAAAATAGTGTACCTACTGTGAAAAATTAGGGCACTTAATTGACGTTTGTTACAAGAAGCATGGATATCCTCCTAATCTCAAGAACAATCAAAGCTCATTTAACAACATAGTTGCTGAAGATGATGATGAAGATAACAACATGCAGATGCATTCCCAGAAAGAAATGGATGATAGGTCTGAGCCTTATTTTACTTTAGAGCAGAGAGAAGTATTACTTGCTCTTCTACAAAACCAAGAATCTTAGCTAAGGCATAGCATCAATCAGATTAGCATCACTACTCTCCCGTCCAACAAAGGCATATCCTATATCATGTCACTTTCTGTTTTTAGCCCAAAATCTTGGGTCATTGACTCAGGGGCCACAAACCATGTAGCTTACTCACACAAATCCTTCCACAGAAATTATAAAATTAACCATTAACATGCCTGATGGAACTAGAACAATTGCAACACTAGCAGAAAATGTCATTTTTCATAACAATTTACAACTGTTTAATGTGTTTTACATTCTAACTTTTAAATTCAAATTGATATCGGTTTTAAAATTAACTCTGGATTCTAAATGTCAACTAATTTTTTATGAAAATGGCTATGCAATCCAGGAAAAGAAAACATTGAAGACAGTTGGTGTAGTTGAACAGCGAAATGGATTGTATGCATTTGAAAATCTTCAACCTGCTCTAGCTACATCAAATTCAGCATGCATCAATACACACATCACATTCATCATATCCTGACCATTCTGTATTGTGGCATCTTAGGTTAGGGCATTTGCTGAATCATAGAATAAAGGTACTGCAAGGGGCATACACTGATTTACAATTTTCTAGTTGTAATAAGCCATGTGACTCTTGTCACTATGCAAAGCAAAAGAGAAATTTCTTTGTACCAAGAATTACACAAAGTAAGAATATATCTGATGTTGTGTATACTGACATTCAGGGTCCAATAAATACTGTATCAATTTTTGGTTTTAAGTGCTTCTTAACGATAGTAGATGATAAAAGTAGATTCACTTGGATTTACTTCATGAAAGGAAAAAGTGAAGCTACTGAATTAGTTAAAAGTTTTGTCAAATTAATTGAAACTCAATTTGATATCACTATCAAGAAGATTAGAGCAGATAATGGACCCGAATTTAAGCTTAATGCATTCTATGCACTAAAGGGAATCATACATCAAACATCATGCGTTGAGACGCCTCAACAAAATGGAATAGTTGAGAGGAAACATCAGCATATTTTAAAAATAACAAGAGCACTGATGTTTCACTCCAATTTGCCCAAGAAATTTTGGAATTATGCTGTGGCACATTCAGTTCACTTGAGGAATAGAATTTTCAGCAGTATTTTAAAAAATATCTCACCATATCAATTGTTATATGATAAACAGCTAGATATTTCATATATCAGAATCTTTGGATGTTTGGTGTATGCATATACACTAGTGAATCATAGAAGCAAACTACATAAGAGCGCTAGAAAATGTGTCTATCTTGGTATAAAGGAAGGAGTTAAAGGACACTTATTATATGATCTTAACAGTAGAGATATCTTCATTTCAAGAAACATCATTTTCTATGAATTTGTTTTGCCTTTTACAATACAAGAAACTGTACAAAATGAGAAAGTTGAGCATGAAATACATCCAAATTTTTGCATACATGATTTACATATATTTGATGATCCCTTGTGTATTGAGATTCAACAATCACACACACAACCAGGATCACAACAAACTACATCTAGGACCCCATCTTTAGATTATGCACCATTAGCATCCTCTCATACCAATATTCCTATTCAATCTTCACACACTCTCACTATGCAACCATTAAGAAGGTCCACTAAGGAGACAAAAAAACCAGCATACTTTGCTGATTTTCAATGCATGACTACTTCATCAACTCTATTAGCTACACCAGATTTCAGCACAACTCATTCTTCACAATGCCTTCATGAAAATTTTTTTGAATCCGCAATACCAGATTCAACCTTACCCCTCATTTTATTATGTCCATCCTCCATTGAATTTGTCAATCAAACCACCTTCCAGCCAATACACACTGAACAAATGCTATGCTGAGGCTGTCACTAATCCAAAATGGCAAGAAGCGATCAATGTGGAGTTAAATACTCTAAAAGAAAATAAGACTTGGACTCTAACACCTCTTCCAGCTAGAAAAAGAACTGTAGGTTGCAGATGGGTGTTTAAATTGAAGCTCAATGTTGATGGAACGGTGGAACACCACAAGGCCAGATTAGTGGCACAGGGCTTCACCCAAACGGTTGGGGTGGACTATCTTGAAACATTTAGCCCTGTTGTAAAGATGACAACCCTTCGAATCTTGCTTGCCATTATAGCAGTCAAAGGCTTGTTCGTGCATCAATTAGATGTCAACACAGCCTTTTTACACGGGAATCTTGTTGAAGAGGTTTATATGAAGCCTCCTCCTGGACTTTTTCTCTCTGACCCAAGACTGGTATGTAAGTTAGATCGCTCTCTTTATGGCTTAAAACAAGCCAGCAGGCAGTGAAATACTAAGCTCACTTCCACTCTTCTTTCGATTAGTTACTGTCAGTCTCGAAGTGATTATAGTCTTTTCACCAAATCTACAAAATCTAGTTTCACAATTATACTAGGATATGTTGATGACCTAATTGTTTCAGGGGATGACATGGCAGAGATCACTTTTATCAAATAGCATTTGCATCATTTGTTCAAGATCAAAGACATTGGTGAACTCAAGTTCTTTCTTGGCTTGGAGGTGATTCGGAGCAAGAGGGGGATCATGGTGAATAAAAAGAAATACTTCCTCGATCTCTTGAAGGATTATAATCTACTAAATGCCAAGCCAGCAGCAACACCAATAAACTACACCATCAAATTGACCAAGACTTCAGGAAATCCATTGCAGTCCAATATAGAGTATATGAAGCTTATTGGAAAATTGATCTATTTGACTAATATTAGGCCAGAAATTGGATATGCTGTTGGGAGACTAAGCCAATACTTGGATTGTCCCATAAACATACACTTTGAAGCAGCATTGAGATTTTTGAGATACTTAGGAGGAACACCAACCAAGGGGTTGATGTTTGCAGCTGACACAGATTTAACACTCACTGATTTTTCGGACAGCGATTGGGGCACTTGTTCAGATACAAGAAGATCAACCTCAGGCTATTGCTTCTTCATTGGCACTTCAATTGCGTCATGAAAAAGTAAGAAACAGAGTACGGTTGCTAATTCTTCATGTGAGGCTGAATATAGAGCCCTAGCAATGGCCACACGGGAGGCACAGTGGATCACTTATGTGGTGCAAGATCTGAGAGTAAAGTTGAAAAAACCCATTGGGATATACTGTGATAGCCAATCGGCATTGCGTATTGCCGTTAATCCAGTATTCCATGAGAGAAAAACATATAGAGATGGATTGTCACATTGTGAGAGACAAATGGCAAGAGCAAGTCACAAAGCTGCTATCCATCTCCATCCACAATCAAGTGGCAGACATATTGACAAAAGCGTTGGCTCCCAATCAGTTTCAACAATGTTTGAGCAACCTGATAATGATGGAAAGCATCGATTCTAGCTTGAGAGGGGGTGTTACATGAGAAAACATGTAGAGTAACTTGTTAAAATAGTTAGTAGCTGAACTAGTTGTAAATAATAGTTAGTTAGGAGGCTAATTGTTATTATTTAAGAGTTGCAGCTAGCTGTAAAAGACAGTTAAAAACCCAATTCAATGAAATCAATTTTTGAGACTGTGAGATAACCCTAATTTTTTCTCTGGTCACAATTTGTTCATTTTGTGAAGTTCTTCCGGTTCCTTCCTGAACGCTTCACTATTTTAACAATTAAAATAAAAAATATTTTAAATATTTTATATAATTAAAATAAAATATTAAAAATAATTAAAAAATTAATTTATCGTGTTTCGTGTTTTTATATTTTATAAGATTTTAAAATTTACATATCAACGTATTTTATGTTTGTGTCCGCGTCCGTAAATCATAGGTGATAGGATTATGGTTGTAAATGCTCTTTCGGCTACCACACCAAATGATAATTTTGAACTTCTAATTTCCAACACTAAGGCCCTTTTGCACATGTTTAGGTCTTACTACATCTCCCATGTCAAAGAGAGATGGCAATTTAGTGGCACATATTCTAGCACACTTGCCTCTTACAAGACCAAATGCTTTGTGACGGGAAGAAACCCTATAAAAAATTTGTAATCAAGTTAATTTAGATATCTTTAATATCATTAATAGAATACAATATTTCCGTTAAAAAAGTAACAAGAATCTTTTTTGGAGGTGAATAGTAATTGTTTATAATTTTTTTTTTCTTTTTCAACCACAACCTAGATGATGCTGGAGATCGAGCCTGGTATCATTATCTAGGACTAGGAGGCAAAATGGCAAATACCTTTGCTACTAGTATACAAGCCTTAATCCAACTAGATTAAGGATTAGTTTGGATAAATAACTTAATTAAGTTTTTTTTAAAATAATTTAATTAAATTTTTTTTTGAAAAAATAACTTAAATAATAAATAATTATACTAAAAATAGTTTATAAATAAGTTATTTTGTATTTGAATTTTTAATTTTAAAAATGTGATAAAAAGTAGTAGTATTATGAGAGAAGTCATTTTTTTTTAACTTCTGTATAAGTTCCTAAATAGCTTATTAGAAAGTTGCAATTTGGTTTTAAAAATTGTACCAGACATCAATACTATTACTTTTCATAAGCCAAAAGTTTAAAAAAGTTACTTTTAAAACTTTTTAAATAAGGCTTAAAAGTAACTAGCAAGTAGCAAAGTTTTTTTTTTTTCATATTTATATATTTTTTTTTCGTATAGTAAGATAGTCAATAGTTAATACTATGAAAAAAATCGTGAAATATATAAGTCAAGAAATTAAAAAAGTTCCATGTGTTAGCTTGTGTTTTCTTTCTCTATCCAGATTTTTTCTTCATTCCTGAAATTTCATACCTCCAACAAATTGTTATATACTATTAGCATTAATTCGTACCAAATAGCAAATAGATAGTTGTAGAATAAAAATTTTAATGGGTCTGTTTAGAAATATTTTTGTTATTCTGAATTTAGGAGTTACTTGAATAAAATTATTCAGAGTAGATTGAAGACACAATGTTATTACTATATTCCTATTTTAAGTGTTATTTTTAATTATAGAATGTTCCTGCAAGGATTCTAACACTCAAATCGGCATGGATTGCAAGAGAAACTTAATTAGAGATCATATATTAGTGCACGAATTTAAAATAGTGCATATATTATAAGATTGTAATGTCATGAGCTCATCTCCTTATATTTTTTGAGGCTATAAATTGCCTTTAAGATTAAGCTGATATAGAAGAATGACTTTGTTGCAGTATTAATGTATTATATGTTCATATGATACTTTGTTGTAGTTAATTTTGTTAATCTTCAAATTAATCTGGAAGTGGAGCGGTCCGGAGAGAATTCGTTCCTTCATGTGGCTGGTTACCAATGACGCAATTCTAACAAATGTGAAAAGAAAAAGAAGGCATCTAGTAATGGAAGCCAACCGTCCCAGGTGTAACCGCCAGGAAAAAAGCACCTTACACGTTCTCAGACATTGCTCCTATGCCAAGTGCGTGTGGAGTCTCTTGAATCCACATGAGGTTGTGGCCGACTTTTTCAACTTGAGTATCAAAGATTGATTGGCTCAGAACCTATCAGCGAGAAGTGACTGGACTTGTAAATTTGGAGTAACCATTTCATCCCTTTGGTTCTATCGTAACTCCCTTATTTTTTAAGGGAATCGAGTAAGGCCGACGGTCGCGATTGGAGCAATTAGAGCGCGAAGTGAGAAAATTTTGGGCATCATGAAATTTCGGTCCTCTATGCAAAGGACTAGGGCCCAGTTTGGGTAACCAACTTAATTAAGTTCCTTTTGATAAAATAACTTACACAATAAATGACTATGTTAAAAGTAACTTATAAATAAGTTATTTTGTATTTGAATTTTTAATTTTAAAAATGTGATAAAAAGTAGTAGTATTATGAGAGAAGTCATTTTTTTTTAACTTCTGTATAAGTTCCTAAATAGCTTATTAGAAAGTTGCAATTTGGTTTTAAAAATTGTACCAGACATCAATACTATTACTTTTCATAAGCCAAAAGTTTAAAAAAGTTACTTTTAAAACTTTTTAAATAAGGCTTAAAAGTAACTAGCAAGTAGCAAAGTTTTTTTTTTTTCAAAAATAAAAAAATTAGTAACAAATAAAAGTAGTTGCAAAAATTTTCCTTTGCTAATGAAATTCATATGAATAATTTTTTTCACAATATCTCCTAATTCAATAGACAAATACTAATTTATTGTAAATTTGAGCTCTAAAATGGGATTCAAACCCCAAAACAGATGAGTTAGCTGATTACACGACGAACCAAGTTGGTTATCATTTATACAGTTTTAATAGGCCTCATAATCGCTCTAAAGTGAATAGACATTTTATGTTTTTGTTGGCCCACAAAACGTTGGGTAAGGCCCAATATTGAAACAAAAAAGCCACATTAGGTGATGATTTTAAAAAGTGGTAACATGATTAAAAGAAAAGAAGAAAAAAAAGAAGCAAGCAAGCAAGAAAGAGAAGAGAAGAGAGAGGGAGAGAGAAGAGAGAAGTGTGAAAATGAATTTGCGATGGATGGAAGCGATGCTGCCACTGGGAATCATAGCGGGAATGCTCTGCGCCATGGGTGGCATTCAGTACACCATTCACAAAGCCGCTCACGGCAGAGTAATTACACACTCTCTTTACGTTAATCTTCGTTAATTATGGAGTTAATTGATTTCTCAGATCGTGCTTCTTAAATGATCTAACGTAGGGTTTGTCTTGTTCTTGATTTTCTCAGCCTAAGCACATTGGGAACGATATGTGGGACGTCGCCATGGAACGGAGGGACAAGAAGCTCATGGAGCAAGCCTCCGCTTCTTCCAATTGATCGCCACCAGGTAATTTATTAATCAATCTAGGGTTTGCAGTTTACACCAATTGCTCTGTCGAGTTGATGGATAGTGATTAGTTATTGATTAATCATGTGTTAGAGCTTGTCGATTAGAGAAATTTTATGTCGGGAGGCTTTAGTTAATTGAGAAATTGGGAAAAGCTGGAATCTTTTTTCTTTTCCTTTCCTTTTCGGTAGGAGAGAGTGAAGTGGACTGAAATTATTTGTCTAATGTTTTTACTAATCATTTATACTCAACAAATCAGTCACTAAATTAGCTGAACATATAAAATTCACGTTTTTCTTATATTGGTGTGTACATAGCATTTTTGTTTTTTACCCTGAGGAAGTTTGGCTGTTTTAAAATTTAGTGAAACAGATTATCATAGAAATGGAGATAGAGGAATTTTTCAGGTGTGTAAGTCAAGAAATGAAGGCAAAATGTAGTAGTGTAGTGTCTATGCTTGGAAACATGATTACTGTTTACTTGAGTATTGTCTTCCTAGCCCCTTTTTGGTGATGAAATAGTGTCGCACCTGGTTTTCTTCATGACTTTGTCAAACATTTCATGGAGTGATTGGTGAGATCCATAACGTGTGTTTTCATTTTTTGACTAGTCACATTCAGTTCATTCCTATGTGTACAAATCGAGATTTTTTAGCCCTAGCCGGAGGCCAAACCCATGAGATTGTTGGTCTTGTAGCAGTTGAATAAAACATTAGCAGCAAGTATTTTGCACAAGCACAAGTACACTTTTCCTCCCTCCCATCGTTAACCCTTGGTTATGATATTTCTAGTATAAGTGATACAAACCAGCTCATTATGTGCACAACTAATTCTAATCATCAGCTTGCTTGCAACTTGAATCACAATCTATTGGTATTGATGTGTTTATTTTACACTTAAATGTAAAGTATAGTATCCTCTTTTCTTTTTTTTTTTCTTCTTTTTTTTTTAAATACTTTATTTCTTTGTTGACAAGATGTCTTTCCTTAATGAAGAAGATGGACAAATGGCCATGTTGATAATTAATATGGATGTAATTGGCGCATTTTCACGCTCATGAAATATTTGAATGTGCATAAAAGCTTTTAACATTCTTCCAACTGCAAGTAATTTTCTTTTTTCCGGTTGTCTGTAGTGCTTTAACAGTTTAACTTGAATTGCAGTGTAGGGATTTGAGAATTGGGTTGGTTTGTGTGTAAAACTTTATGATCTGGATATAGGATAGAAATCATGACACTTTGTTCTGCTAACTGCAGTTTGTTTAATCAATGTGATTGCGAGGGGAATAAATTGCTTACCTGGAGTTCCAGTTGTGTTCTGAGGAAGCGAGGTGAATCACTACTACAAAATTTCTCTCACTTTTCTTGTATGCTATTCAATGTAAGCTTTATAAAGATACCATCAAGTTACTTTCTCAAAGCAATGGGCATTTGAAAGCTAGTTTGAGATATTTGTTCCCTTTTAAGCTTTAGAACTTTTTTTTTTCCGCTTATCTGCAAATCTCTCTAAGTTGAAATCTTTGGCTGATGAATAATTATGCAAAGTTTTCATTCCCAATCCCATAGCGCCACCAAGCATGAAGAGAAAGTTGGAAACAGAAAAGGCTATCATTGTAGTTAATATCTGTTTAGCAAGGCATCATACATAAAAATTTTCAAGGGATTTATTTATTTAACTTAAATACGTATAAGACAATGAATATATAAAACGTTTCTCAAACCAAAACGGTAATCCTTTCCTTTCAAGCCTCAAGCAATCAAATACCCTCCCAATCAGCTGTTTCTGCCTACACAATTCAATATAAACATGGTATAGCATTCTGAGTTAAGCATCACGAGGTAAATAAGAGTTTTGCAATGTAAATCATTTGTGCTATTAGTGTGAATTATAATGTGGTTTAGCGTGCATGCTTCAATAATGAAGTTTCATTCCACGGCTTCCTTTTCTGAAAAATCCAATCTGCTACCATTTCTTATGAAAAGGTGGTCATTATTGTTGGAGAATTATTTTGCATATAAATTGAATTAAAATAAGAGCCTACTGCCTAGCATAGGTGGTTGGCATGAAAAGAAAAAATTCTTGAGCTGAAGACAAACGTGATATTCAACAGGTGTCAGGTAATCTGGTGTTAATATTATTGGATATGTTCTCTCTAGAGAGACGGAAAACTGGGGTAGGTGTGAAAATGAAGGCTAGCATA
>NC_029788.2:112869941-112870742 GCF_000816755.2 Arachis ipaensis
ACTCTGTGTACTCTGTGTACTATTATTATCTTCATGCAGTTGTAATTCTCGATTATTTTACATTATGGACAATCAACTCCCATTTGGAATAATAATAATAATAATGATGATGATGATGATGAAAAAGGTTTTCATATAATAATATAATATTCGTTGTTAAAGAGTAGAAATTTGTATGAATGATTAACGGGAAGGCGTTTAGAAAAAGAAGGCAAATATCTGTGGTGATTGCATGTATGGTATTTGGCATCAATCGTAGCTAGCGACATTTTACCTTCCCCGTGATAGCAATGCTCTTTAGTGCGACAATAACATGAACAAACGAACATCTTAAATACTCAAATAGAATTACCATGAATTGGAGAATACATGTAGTGTAGTTTCTACTTCTAGAGATTAGTAAATTATTTTTTGTACCAAAAAGTATTTTCCTAACAACTTTACCACGTCCATATTATGTGTTTCTTATGGAGGGTAAAATTGCATAAAACTTTTTCCGCTACTTTTTATCCCATACTAAACATGGTGAAAAATTCCTAGCCAAAATTTTGTCATGTAAAATAAGAGTTCCTTGTCATAGCAAGTTAGTGTCACATATATGGATGAGATGTATAGGATTGAATGGTTGATCTATGCAACTTTAGGTCCACTTCCCTTATTTTTCTTCTTTTTTTTTTGCCCTTTTTTTCTTTTGGGACCCCACTAGGGAGAGCAAGACACTATTTTATAGTGACCACTATCACACACATAGGACCTAGGTTTATTTTACAAAATATTATTAAATAATAAATACTATTCAAG
>NC_029788.2:112871537-112873075 GCF_000816755.2 Arachis ipaensis
AAATTTTGGTAATAGATTTATAGTTTTTTTTTTTTTTAAATAAAGTATCAAGTAAGTTTTTAAGACAAAAATACTAAAATTTCTAAAGAATTAAAATATTGGATGTATAATTCCCTAAAAATGTGCAATAATATGCAATATTTGATGAGATTCATCTTTTTGTCGGAGATTTATAGTCCACTGTTACAATTTTTCAAAGACTTGTTTGATTTTTTTTTTTTTAAAAAAACATAATTTCATTGCACAATTTTCTCAAAAACTTATTTGGTACTTTAATTCATCGCAAAATTTTCTCAAAAACTTATTTGGTACTTTAATTTTTTTTTTATAGATCTGAAAATCAATTACAAAATTTATTAGGAACCTACTTTGTCTTATCATTCTATATATATTTAATGAAATTATAACTTTATCATAAAAGTTTATATTATATCCTTACAATAATATTCCGATTAATAATTGTGTTAGTGCATAAATATAGCTACACTAAAAAAATGCACTATATGTTTTGCATTAAAATTTGTCCATTTTTCATTTACCTAAAAATTGGAATAAGTTAGGACAATGATACAAACAAAAAGTTTTCTCTTTAATCCTTAATATTTCTATATTTATTTTTATCTTAAAGACACCTACTAAAAACAACTTAAAAAGTGAGAATTATTATTTTTGAGAAACCGAAATGATTGTGAGGGGTTGGTGGTGCTGAGCTGTGAAATTTGATATACTTTGCTTCATCACTTAATTCATCATCTCATGCGTGAAGCCTGAGACATTGTTCTTCTTTGATTTTGGTTTTGGTTGTTCAATGTGCATAGATTGAGTGCTTCACTCACACAAAATAATGAAAATAGTGACCAAACTTAATTTATTTAAACAGAGAATAATGTAATGGTAGCTTTACAGAAGGATACATAAGAATTATTTAAGATCATGCAAGCCACAAATAATTCATATGCTTTTCATGTTGCTTTCAAACACTCTTGCTAGGGTTTATTAGTGTAGAAACTAGAAACAATTAAATTTATTTTATATATTTTGAATGTATTGTTTAAAAATTTAATTTGATATATTACACAGTCGTGCAACTATAACCGTTTTCTTTAATGATCATTTACGAGATCAATATAAAAAATAGTTATTTTTTTAATATAAAGTTATGTGATTGAATGCACGTGTAAAATGATTTTATACTAACCGTGCATCAACATTAAATTCATTTATTTGGTAAGAAGAGCACTTCAACTGAAAAGGTACTAATAAATGTGGCTGCTGCTTTGACTGATTCGCAGCTCAAATCCATGGCACAAGAACTTGATTCCTTGATGCCACCATGTGCTATTCTTGTGTCTATAATCTGTGACTCTTTACATTGGACAATGAAATGTCACAGGCCAAAAACAAGTTTTTATTATTTTTTTTTGTTTTTGATTTAGTTTTTAGAATTTAATTTTGATGCAATATCATTACATATAATTACGTAATGTCACGTCAACAAAATAATTATATTAACATTATAAATAGTAATGTTAAAGAAC
>NC_029788.2:112873096-112873425 GCF_000816755.2 Arachis ipaensis
ATATAATTTTAAGGACAAATGATACAAATAAAATATTTAAAATTTATATTTACACAAATATAATAATCTGAAATATGTTATATTTGTGTCCTAATTGACTCTATACGTAAATTGTGATTTACATGTAAGTGCTTAAACGTGATAGGCAGCTACGATTTACACAAAGTTCAATTAGGATACAAACATAATTTGTTTCAGATGGTTATATTTGTATAAATATGAACTTTAAATATTTTATTTGTGTTATTTATCTCAATTTTAATTCTTAAAAAAATAAATCATTAATAATTTTTTTTTTGCCACATCTAATAAATAAAATTGAACAATTA
>NC_029788.2:112874351-112874645 GCF_000816755.2 Arachis ipaensis
GATTTTTTTTTTTTTTTAAGTACATTACATATTATTAAATAAACATACCAAAAACACAACAAATGACACAAAATAAAACGGATGAGGGAATTGATTATTTTTATCAATGGGGGTTGGAAAAAGAATTTATTGCAGTCAAAATTATGACGACTTTCTGTCTTGACTTGATTACTTGCATTACATTGACCCTTTTTGGGTGCAGATGCCATCACTCACCACCATGTCTTAGTTTTTATTTTTAGTAACGTAATTATTCTGTTGGTCCTTTTGTTTTATTAAATTTGTAATTAGATT
>NC_029788.2:112876898-112881264 GCF_000816755.2 Arachis ipaensis
ACTAAATATTTTTTCGTAAATTAAAGATATTCACAATTCAAAATTCAACTAGATTTTTGACCCTATATTTTTTGAAAAAATTATTTATGAGTATGTATTTAAATAGGTCTTTAAAAAATATGGAATCATATGTTTTCGTCTCTAAAAAAATTTGATCGTTAAGGTCTCTAAAAAATAGGTCATTAACTAAATATTTTTTCGTAAATTAAAGATATTCACAATTAAAAATTCAACTAGATTTTTGACCCTATATTTTTTGAAAAAATTATTTATGAGTATGTATTTAAATAGGTCTTTAAAAAATATGGAATCATATGTTTTCGTCTCTAAAAAAATTTGATCGTTAAGGTCTCTAAACTTTACAAAATAGGTCATTTTGTCACATTTTTTAAAACCTATTTATCCAAGTGAAAACAACAAAATTGACTAAAATAGAAATTTATATGTCTTGTTTTTATAAAGTTCAGTGACTTCAACATAATAAAATTTTTTAAGAGACGAAAATGTTGGATGCAAAATTTCTTAGGACCTATTTGGATATAATACTTTTTTTTATTAATTTTAATATTTTTGACATGAGAAAAATTTGATTATAAAATTAAAATCAGCATAAAAATTCAATTAAAAAAAATATAAAAATCTAATTACGAATTTAATAAAAATATAATGACTAATAAAATAATTAAACCATTTAGTTATTTTGTTTTTGCATAGTTGTATCTTTGAAGCCACAGTTCAAAGAATCATAATAAAGTTTTAATTAGCAATGATGACGCAGACACATCAACAAACTTAATCACCAATGTTCAAGAACCTGATTATTTCAATTCCTAATCATACATACATTCCATTTAATTAATATTTTTTATTAATATTCTTTTATGACATGGTACAAATGATAACATTAAAGTGCAGCATCAAAAACCAAATTTAATAGGAACATGGTTGCAGCACACATTGAGGAACAAAGGTTAACAACAAAGAGATCTTGGTCTCCGATTCAATTAAATGAATCAAAGGGAATAATGGGGTTGTGGCTCTGCAAGTAACCAATCTGTGCCCACAAACATTTATACCAAGCTCTTATTTCTTTTCTTTTTTTTTTTCAATTCAATTGTTAATATTTAGGTACTATATTGATATATATTATAAAATCGATTCTTCCAAAAATTTAAATGAATAGAAAAAGATAGATAAATAATTATATTCTCTAACATATCTCTTCACAAAAGAGTCACTTTTGAATTTTGCAAATATAAAATCAATTCTTTCAAAAATTTAAATGGATAGAAAAAGATAGATAAATAATTATATTCTCTAACATGTCTCTTTACGAAAGAGTCACTTTTGAATTTTGCGTGAATTTTGCATAGGCATTTTTTCTTTTATTACTGACCTTATGCTAAATTCTTTCTTTTTTGCGTGAATTTTGCATAGGCATTTTTTCTCTTTTATTACTGACCTTATGCTAAATTCTTTCTTTTAGAATCAATAAGGATCGAACTTATATTCTCTAACAATATCAAAAGAACACTTTCAACAATGTGCAAATGTTAGAACGAACTAAGAAAAACAAGTTGAAAACAACCCCACAAAAGTAGGTGCTACATTTTATTCTTTGTCAATGGAACAACTTGAATTCAGATCACATATATAATCAATTTTTTGGCTGCTAAAATTTCACACCACAATGAATCACAAAAAAGAAAGGAAAAAAGAGATGACAGATTTACACAAAAATTCTATGTTACTACCACCAGTACAATAAGCCAAAGAGAGCCTAATGGTATGTTTGGTTTCTCATTTATAAACCTCAAAAAGCCATGGTTTTGACAGTAACTACTCCGAAAGTTTTCACCAAAAGCCATGGTTTTGGTGTTAAAAACAAGAGAACCAAACAGGCTATATAAGCAAACAAAAAAGGACAAAAGGTGTGATTAGAAGAATTTTCCTGATTACAGTGAATGAACTTGAATAATGAGTGGGAAAAAGAGCAACTGAAGAAGATTTTGTGGCCAAAAAAGAATTATTGGTGTCAGGGTGCATATTCATGTTCAAGGGTTGGTTGTGTTCTTGTAACTGTTGCAGAAGGTGCCATTGTATCTCCAATGGAAGTCATGTTAAGAGCTTCTCCTACCTCTGCAGCCCTTTCCATTTGTTGCATTTTCTTCTTTTCTTTGTACTTTTGAATCCACAAAACTAACAATAACAACACCACCAACAATGCAAGACCTCCCAACACAGAACCAACAATGATCCACACCTTCTTGTGACTCTTCTTCCCTCCTCCTCCTCCTCCTGCTGCTGGCGCAGGAGCTGGCGATGGAGCCGAAGGTGATTCAACCACAATGGCAAAATGCCCTTGTTGGGAAGTAGAACATGTGTTGCCTTCTCCTGTTACATTGGTGAAATTGGAAGTACCCTTTAAATCAAACCACACACATTTCGCAACGGCGCCACTAGGAACCGGCTTCACATTTCGGAACTTGATCAATACAGGGTCACCATATGCTTTGACATCATCTAGTTCTGGTAGATTCCTGGCTGATAAATCTGAACCATTATAAGCTAAAAGTCCCAAAATTGGAGCCAGATATGTGTAATTTTCCAATGGATAATACTTTCTGGACAAATCTGAATTCCCCAAATTTTGGTACACCAAAACCAACCTTTCTACATAAGGCCTCTCAATGATTCCTTTGGGGATCTCAAACTCATTGTAATTAGGATACCCTTTTCTCCTTAAACTTCCACTCCTCAATCTCAATGCTGAAACCTTAATCCCATTCAAATTTGAAGGAAGCTGAGCATTGTAAATTGTACCTGTTTTTGGCTTCACCAAAGCATTGTGTGCATAATGCTGAAGAGTTGCATCAAGGGCCTTTGCTCCACTTGGTAAAGAAGAATCAGCAGCAGTAGTGTGAAGTGGTTCAAAGCATAGAAGAAGAAAAAACATAACTAGATTTGTATGAAGAAGCCCCATAATATGAAAATTTACCCCCTTGGACTAATTGTAGGAACACTATTATGTACTGAGAAGATTGTAACCTAGAAAAAGAGCAATGAATTTTCTTATTTCAAAATCTCAGAGACCAATTCTTGAAAATGGAAACTTGTAGCCAAATTTTGCTGCAATAAAGGGAAATATGCTTCTGGGGTTGGAGAATAAAGGCAGCAATGACCGTTTCAGCCGTTACAATGCAACACTTTCCCCTCAAAAAGCTACTTAATGCTTTGGAATCTTCTTCAGTTTCAGGGCATTTCATTTCATTTTATTTCCTCTTGTCAACCCCAAAAAATCAGAACTTGCAATAAAGGGTGGCAATTAAGCAAACAATTGCTGTGCAAGGCTCAAGGGAGAAATTACCAGAGAAAATCACAATAAAGAAGCTGGACTGAAAAACCATTCAATGCTTATATTGTTGAAATTGAGATCCAAGGCACACACACCCTTTTGGATTTGGCAATGGTACTGTGAAGATTGAAGGCAAACTAACACTAATTACCTGAAAAAAATTGACCTTTTTTTCCTGGGGGGGTTCCAACATCACTGAGGAACTAGTTGTTGAAGCTGAAAAGTGAAGAAACAGCATGCACCTTAAGACGCACTAGAATCCAAAGTTGAAGATGAACTAGAGTCCCCATTGTGGTGAATCTTGGGGATAATGACTCAGAGACACATGTTAATGATCCTCCTCCATAGTAGTAGTAGCAGTAGATGCTGCTGATGATGATGATGGTAGATTCAGTGATTCACTTCTTTTACTTTTTTTTTTTCTAATTAGTTCTATGTACAGTGAATGAGAATGTGAATGGTTGCTGGTTATACAGCAACTGAGACTTTCTTTTTTTTCCCCTTTTTTTTCTATGAATGATGAAAGAGAAAGAGAAAGAAAAGAGGACAAGAAGGAAGGGTGTGAACTGTGAAGTGTGTGTGAACTGTGATGAAGAAGTGCAAGTTGTGACTTTTCTAGAGAGAGAGAGAGAGAATGGGAAAATGGGTGCATGTTCTTATTTGTAAAATAGAAAAAATAAATTATCTACAATTAACTAACACATAAGGCTAAAAGTTAAGGTAAAAAAGAAAAATCTGCTTCAGTTAAGGAATTAAAATATCCTTTTAGATTTATCAAAATTCTGTTTACATATATTAGTATACAGATATTTAATCATAGGTATGATATATGTATATATTTGTAAACATATTAACTTAATAATTATCTTTTTTTATCCAAATAAGTAAAAGTATAAAACTTTTTATAATTATTCTAATAGGAGAGCTAAAAACTCACATGCAAGCTATCACAGTATCATGATATGGGTAGCAATCAATTTTTTCCTAAAGAAAAAAAATGATTTTATAATA
>NC_029788.2:112882150-112883449 GCF_000816755.2 Arachis ipaensis
ATTTACTATGTGATACTACTGCCACATATGTTTTAAGGTAGGGTAATGTATTTTTCTGATACATAGAAAGCATTTTCTTTTTCAGTGTACAAACAAAAAACAAAACCTAAAATATCTGTGAACCCAAAAAACACATGATTATTCCTTTGAGTCTTTTGACGAAAATAAAATAAAACAAAATAAATCCCATATTTCATTTGTTGATATACTACTTTCTTATTCCTCAAAACCCCGCTCCTGGTGGCTCCATACATTTTTAAATAAATTATATCTGTTAAATTTTTTTATATATATTTTTTGGTTTAAAGATTGTTTTTTAATTTCCTTTTCAAACACTAGTTAAAAACATATATATGAAGGAATTGGAAAAAAATAGTAACAAGGTAAGAAGCAACAAAAGGATAATGGCAATATCAATATCAAGTGATGAACCTACCAAAAATAGAATCAATTTATAGTTGCATATTTGACAAATTCTGGTTTTGTTAAACCATGGGTAGGAATGTTCAACAATATCCCAATAAATTAGGATAATCTCTAAGAAAATTTATATTCCTTAAATAAATTTAATGGGCTTGTCGTCACATTTATATCCTTAATTATTGAAACAATAATTTTGGACCACCAAATTTTATACGTAATCAAGTCCAATTAAATCAGGATATACACGATTTTTTTTATTTATTTTTTTTCTTTCTATCTTTTTCCTCTTTTTTTATTTTTAATTTAATTTTTTTTCTCTCTCCCTTCTTCTTATTAGCATCACTGGCATCATTTTTTTCTTTTTCTTATACATTTTTTCTTGTTTTATTTATCTTATTTATTTATTTATTTATTTGTGTATTTTTAAAAATTTTATAAAAGAGAAGAATAAATAAAAACATAACACAAAAAATGATAATAATAAAAAAAATGATACCAAAATTTTTTAGATAAAACATAGAAATAAAATAGAAATATTATCAAAATTTATTATATAAAACACGAAAATTTTACCACAATAAACACATAATTTAAATGAGGAATGCTCTCATAAAGACATCTAAAACGTCTCTTTTTAAAGATATTTTTTTAATAATTAAAATTTAATACATATAATCACTTAAATTATATTATTTTTGTCAAAATTAGGTCAGACAAATTAATTTGACCGAAAAATAGTAAATCAAATTTTGAATTTGTCTAAATTAATATTATTTTTTCATAAAAAATTACTACAATACCCCTATTATATAAAATGACTAAAATACTCTTATTATATATATTAATTTTGAGAATTCTAAATTCTAGTCCTTTTCT
>NC_029788.2:112883562-112883923 GCF_000816755.2 Arachis ipaensis
TGAAAAATTTTAGTATCATACTTAAAATTTTTAGGTGCTATTTTGTTTTTGATAACTTTTAATTAGTTAAGAAATTTTTTTATTATTGTTAAAAAGTTTTGGTGTTAAAATTTAAAATCTTTTATGTTAAATTTAAAATATTTCAGTGTTATTTCTTTTATCAATTCTACACCCTTCAAAGCTTCTTTCTTCCTATTTTTCATCATCGTCATCTTTTTTTTTTTTTTCATTTTTTGTTTTCACTTTCTTATGAAGAATAAAAACAAAAGATAAAAGACTTATACCAAAAAAAAAAACAAAATACTACAACAAAATTAGAAGAAAGAAGAGATGAAGAAATAAAAAAATACATCAAAAGTAG
>NC_029788.2:112884115-112888478 GCF_000816755.2 Arachis ipaensis
TAGAAATAGAAAAAATGACAAGAAAGAGAAAACACACAAAAAAAAATGGAAAAAAGAAGTGTGTAAAATTTATGCGTATTTTATGTGAGTGATTTTTGTTAAAATTAAACCAATTTGATTGGCAAAAATACTTAGATGTATAATAGAATTTTTATTGAAAATATTTATGTTCTGATTTTTTTTTTTGTTAATTTTTGAATATATTAATTATAGTACTTAAAACAGTTAAAAGTTTATTATATTTTAAATTTCTTTTACTAATTTAATTTCTATACGAATACTAATTAGACCCGTCCTAGCCGTCCATATTTTTAATTAATATCTATTTAATTCGGCCAGGAAATAAACTTTAATTTAGAATCTTCATATTTAATCATAGTATGGTTTAGAGATCAGAGAGATGATTAGAAAATTAATTATTAATATTAAGAATAAATAATTATTTTGGCATTCGAAAAATTTTGATATTGATAAAATAAATTCTAATTTTTATTTTTGATAAAATAAATTTCTAAATATTTAACAAAATAGTCTAAATATTTAGATAATAATGATTAGTTAATTTTATCAAATGAAGCTGATATTTAAGAGTTTATTTTGTTAAAAATAAAAATTAGAATTCATTTATTAAAATCAGAATCTTTCAATTACTCTAATGTTAATTTCATCCAATATGATTATTAATGAAAAAGAAGTTCAAAAAAAGTCACACTGGTATATTATTAGTAAATCATTTAATTAAATATGTGCTGCCATATTATTTTCTGATCTTTTTCCCTAATGATTTTCTCATCACTGGGTTTTGGGCCATTAAAATAATAATTGGTGGTAATCATTTTAGGTTCAGTGAGTATGGTCTCTTTGAATTTGTTAGTGGTGGTAGTTGTAAAAGCTTCATATTATTGAACTGAGTATATTATTTCCCATTAATACAATTTATTGTTTTATAGAATTATTAGAAATTTAACCCTAATAAAATAAGAGATCTACCTTGCTATCTACCGACTGGATCAAAATTTATTGGTAGTAAAAGTCATTATACCATTCGAGTTAATAAAAATGAAGACAACGCATGGAGGAGGTTGATGAATGTAAATATATGTAATTCAACAACAAAAATAATTAATATTGACTGATTATTATTTTTTTTTTTTGGGGTAAACTACTAAAATATCTTTAAATTATTTTGTCAATAATAAAAATATCTCTAAATTTTATTATTGACAAAAATATTTTTAAATAATTTAAAAATATGTAAAAAATACTTAGCGATGATTAAAGAAATCAAGAAAAAAAGTAAGTTAATTTAAGAATGTGTGATTTTTGTTACTTTTTAAATAATTTAAGAATACTTTTCATCGATAACAAATTTTGAGAATATTTTTTATAATGATAAAATAATTCAGATATATATATTTTTTAGTTTATCCCTTATTTCTTTTTTTTTTCTTTTCTATTTTTGAGTCATTATAAACTCAACCTTATCGAAATTCACTACGTTTTAGTAAGTAAAGGACTGAATTTAAAGTCCTATCTCAATCCAAGCGAAAAATGAAATATACTTTATAAGAATACCAATCCTTCTCTTGTAAATATTTTCTCATGAACGAGTATAAAGACTTTATCATCATCTTTAATATAAAAAATTTAATCCTGATGAGCAGAAAAGGGTCATCTCTTACTCAAATAATGGGGCAAGTTTATTTAAAACCTTTCTCCTTTTCTAAATTACTTTATAAATTGGAATAAAATATTAAATTGGTCATTTATATTTGAATGTAATCTTATTTTGGTTTTTGAAAATGATAAATAAATATATTGATACATCTATAGTTGATTTTGTACTTCTAAAGCTTGTACTTATTCTTCAAATTATCGATCTTGTTCTTATACTGCTGTTATGTAGGAGATTTCGTTAATTATTTAACTTTGACCTCACGATCGGACTACATTGAAGCTAAATAAAACTTTTTTGGATTCAAATAGGACACTTTAACAAAACAGGATTACGCCCAAATGTAGGAGACCAATTTAGTACTTTACCCTTATAAATTTAACGAGTGACACTATATTTCCTAGGAATGTACATGGATCAGATGAAATTGGGTTTGCTTAGATCCGAATTTGGCCCTAAATAATGACCAAGTTTATTTTTTAGACCTTTACCCGTTCCTAGTTCCATGATATCTTACGACTTTCGGGTCACTCTAAAACCGGGTCTAAATCGGTAAAATCCGGATATTGATAAACTTTATGTCAAAAAATTATGATGCACTTATTTATAAAGAAAAAAAAAACTTGTTATCGAGAAGTTGATATTCATTTGAAGTTGAATTTGTCCATAAATTCTAATTTCATACTTCTTTGATCTATTTTCTAATTCAACTTATAATTAATATAACATAATATTGGAATTAATTTAAAACATATATACATTTTTTAGTCTCCTGACGATGCATATGGATTGGGTGAAGCAAGGTTTACCTTGACTCGGACTCGACCCTAAATAATGACCAGATATATTTTTGAGACTCTTGTCCGATTCTAAACTCGGTGAAATCACACCAAATTAGTCCACAGAGTGTTCGAATCCGGATTGAGTCTTCAGACTGGATCGAAATCGGACCATGTACACCCTAATATGTACAAATATTTTTATAACTAAATCTAATCAAATTGGTGCAAAGTTTAGTAAAAAAAAAAGTGTATTACTCTTTTTTTTTTTGTACTTTTCATATCACACAAATTCTTATTGGAGAGTACAAAAATTTATTGATATATCACAAAAATTTTCAAAACATAATACAAAAAATTTTGCACATAACACAAACTTATCAATATAGCAAACAAATTTTTGTACATAATACACAAATTTTTGCTGTAAATATATTATGTTAGTTGTGTGAGTCAATATTTTACATATATAGTCCTCCAAAAATTTTTGTTATACATCAAAATTTTTATGCTATGCACTAAAATTTATGTGATGTGTATTTTATTGATATAGAATACAGGTTTTCGCATATAGCACACAATTTATTGTTGCGAATGTATTTTATTAGTTGAGTGAGTCAATGTTCTAAATATGTAATTCTCCAAAAATTCATGTATTGTACATCAAAATTTTTATACTATACAACAAAATTTATGTATTATGCGTATTTTATTAGTATGGTATATAAATTTTTGGTGTAAATGTATATTGTTATTTGGATTTAGATCCTTTAAATTTTGAATTTTATTTTAGAAAGTGAAGTATGATCTATCATCATTTATTTTATGGGTGGAATAAAAAAAAATATGAGAAAAAAATATTTAATGATAAGAGATTTTACTTTATTTTTTAACATAAAAATCTAAAATTTAGAGGATCTAAATTCTTATTATTTGATTATTATGCGTATTTTATTATTAGTTAAAAGAAAAAAAAAAAAGAAAAAACATACCCACTTATGTCCGAAAGAAAAGAAAAAGTATACCCAACTGTATCCGGAAAAAAAATCACACGAAAACTTAATTAAAAATTTGGTTCGAAATATACTTAGACGCCTCACACGCCTGAAATTTAATCGGCTAACAAAGTAACAAACATAGCGCACGAGGAAATGTTCTATTTTATTTTATTTCTTACTAATTGAACTAATTAAAGATTATTCATCTATTTAAGCTTTATTTAAGAATTTATATTCTAAAAAAAATATACTGATAAATTTTCCATTGATAAAAGTTTATTACGTAAAATCTTAACTTAAAAATAAAATTCACACAATTATATATTTTTCAACCCACAAAATAGTTAAAATTTACATCTTCAAATACAGTTAGAAATTATCGTTACTATTCTCTTCTTGCTTTTTTTCTCTTATATCTGTCTCAAACAAAACATTTAAACATTAGCAAACAAGATTTTGGCGATGCTTCTTTTCTCTCAAGCAGTTAATTAATTAAAGACTTAATTATGAGAGAAACAAAGCTAGGTGACAATTTGAATATGGAAGTATACTCAAAAGTCAAAACTAGTATACTATAAAGTGAAACTAAAAAGACGTATGTGTCGCTGTTCTTGTGCTACTACGGTACTACCTTAATACATACTAATAAATTGGGTTGGAAAACTATGAATAATAATGTGATTATGAAGGATGCTGGTAGGTAGCAAATCAAATCCAATTGAGCTTGAATGCCATGCATGAAGCTGGGAGTCAGAGTTGTATGTAGACTAAAGTCCTCAAGTATTGTTTCTTTTTAAAGAGTCATGTGAGGCAGTCAATTTTTTTTTTAATTTTTTTTGTTTATTTTACAATAGAAATATTAAATTATATATTTTTAATCTTAAATTTTAAATTATAAACTTAATTCTAAA
>NC_029788.2:112888497-112888782 GCF_000816755.2 Arachis ipaensis
TGCCTTACTAAAAGTTAATATTCAAATTCGTTTTTAAAAGATATTCCGTTTTTAAAATTGATTTTCGAAAAATTTTGTTATTTATATTAGATTAATTATAATACTATCAACAAATTATAACTCAAATAGTATAGTTTCTTTATACTCATTTAGAAGTTGTAGATTTGAGTCTCACTCCTAATTTAAAAAAAAAAATATTAGATTAATGTTACTTATGATAAAATGATTAGTTAACTTGTTTTATGGTTATAATTGGTTAATCAATTATTTTATGGTATATGATAT
>NC_029788.2:112888827-112891874 GCF_000816755.2 Arachis ipaensis
AAAAACACATTTAATAGGAACTAAAAATTTGTTTAAATTTATTTTTTTATATTTTTTAAAAATTAATAAATTAACAAAAGGGTAAAATATCATCGTAATTCTCAATATTTTGTTGAAATCAAAATCATTTCTAATGATGTTACATAAATTTTTAAAATGGTCTTTTTATAAAAAAAAATATTAATTTTTGGACAATACTATCCTATTAAAATATATTATAGCATAATGATAATGAAAATCATTGTCATAAAATTATTTATTCAAAAAATTTAAACTAATAAATAAATACATATGAATGTTTATATCTAACATGTCATTCAATCAATAGCTTCTCTTATTGAATTTACATGAATTTTATGTAATCATTTTTTTTTATTTGTCTTGAAATGAAATTCTTCCTTGTAAGGAGGGATCTATTTATCCCGAACTTGACATGTGACATAATGACAGACACACCAACTGTAAAAATCTGTTGCTCGGTCAACAAAAAAAATTCAAAATTAATAAATAAAATAGCAATTCCAATTTACAAATATTTTTATATGTTACTTTCTTCAAAACATCTTAAGAGATATTCTAAAACCGAAATCATAACTAATGTCGATCTTAATCAAATCGGATTAATTATCAGTTGGGTAAAGTACTAATAAATTAGTCTCTTACGTTTAGACGTAATTCTATTTTAATCTTTAAAATTTAAAGTATTTTATTTAAATTTAAAAAACTTTTATTTAGTTTTAATGTAGTCCCACAGTGAGGTCAGAGTAAATAATTAACGGAATGTCTTACATGACAGTAGTACAAGAATAAAATCGATAATTTAGAGAACAAGTACAAGCTTCAAAGGCACAAAATCAACCGTGGATGCATCAATACATTTATTTATCATTCTCCTTAATTCTATAGAAAATATTTCATTTAAATTATAAGAAAAATAATATATTATAATTTCTAAAAGTATAAACAAATTATAATTTTTATATTCACAAATATTAAAGTCTTTGTAATTATAAATATCTAATAAACATCATTATAAACCAAGTTTTCATCCAAAACATAATTATAAATATTGTTCCCAAAGTAAAATAAACATAATTCAAAACATAATTATAAATAGTCTCTAAAACAAAATAAACATAATCCAAAACACTCAATTTTCATCTTCATTCTCTTGTAAGTTGGGGTGGGGGAAGTTGGGTTTTGGTAAAAAAAATTGTAAAAATACCCCTTGATAAAAAAATACTAAGCCCGGCGGGGAAGCCCGCCCCGCCCCGCCAAAACCCACAGTTTAAGCGGTGCGGGTTAGGTGGGCTTTTGCTATTTGGCGGTCCTAATTTTTCAGCCCAGCCCGCATTTTTTAGCGGGTTACGCGGTCCGGCCCGGCGGGTTTAGGCCCGTTTGCCACCCCTAATGTAGGACATTCCGTTAATTATTTAACTTTGACCTCACGGTGGGACTATATTGAAGCTAAATGAAACCCTTTTGGATTCAAATAGAATACTTTAAATCTTAAAGATCAAAACAGGATGACGTCCAAACGTAAGGGACTAATTTAGAACTTTACTCTTATTAATTTTACGAAAAATCGTAAAATTTGTGAGTAGAAAGTTATTATTTTGGTAATTTTTTTCTAAAGATGATTTTCAGCGGCTCGTTCTTATTCATTACTTAGTATTTTCATGAATAAATCTTATCTTTCCATTATTTTACTATATGATAAAATTACTTTAAGAACAACCTGAACCTAATACACAATTTCTGAACCTCATAATTTTTTCTCTCTCTCTCTTCATTGCTGAACACACTCTCTAGCACTTTCATTAATTAATTTTTACCTTAAAAATTAACCAAGATTAATTAGAGATAAGATTATCCACTAAAAAATAATTAGGATAATTAAATTTTAACATATCTCTTTTTCAATTCTAACGAACTATATCACATCACATTACGTGAACTCTTTGAAACAAAAAGAAAAAAAAAAGAAAATTTTTAGCTAGAGCAAAATCAAAGATCAAAAACAAAGTTTTCAATTTCAATCAAGAAGAGAAGGTCAAAGAAACTATAACAAAAAGGCAAAATCAAATTAGAAAGGCAAATCACAAAAAGTATTTCCACAATTGTGCTTCAGTGAAGCTCGATGAAGAAATCTCTTCTTTACAAGCACAGAAGTGGAAAACTAAAGAAATAAAAAATAATGAAGCTCTGCTGTGAATCAACGCTCAAGAATCTGACTTGGAGTCAAAGCAAGAATACACAGTTCATATTCAAGAGGCAAGATGAAAAAGATTGAAAGAGAAGATTGAAGGTATGGTTACATGTTTAATTTAGTCACTACTTCTACCATCTCTCGCCTTGATCACGCCGCTGCTTGTCTGATTTTTGGAAGAAGAAGACCAACAAGTGCTAAAGCAAGGTTTCAAGCCCTGGAAGCATTACTCCTCTATTAAAGGGATGAACGGCTAAAGATTGGAGTAAGGAGTGAGAGCACAACCGTTTGCATTTCCATAGCTCACTGAGCTGTTTATTCTTCTCCTTCATGGTTTTCATTGAGTATTTTTTTCTCAGTTTAGTCTTTCTGTGTTTCAGTTCTAAAAGGCAAAACGATGAGATTTGTAAGTAAAAGTCATTGAGTGGAAAAAGGTAGAGTTAGACTTGGAGAAAAAGGCATATTTATTCCAGAAATTCTTTGTAAGTTTTTCTGTTTTGTTGTCATGATCTTGAGGGATTCCCTTACAAGTTAGGTTAGCACTTTGCAGTTGAAAAGTTAGGGTGAGTTCCTAGCCAAGTCTAGTTTAGGTTAGAAACTGGATTTGCCCCGGATAGGATTGGTTAGAATCCTAGGGAGAATTGGTGAATGTAATTAGGGATGGCAATATCACCCGAACCCGCGGGTACCCACTCCGCCCCTACCCGCTCAGGACGGGTTTTTAGCGGGACGGGTTCTTAGGAGGGGCGGGGCGGGGTTGGGTTTAGGTAATACCCGCCCCTACCCGCCCCGCTATATATATAATATATATAATTTTAATATATAATATGTATGATAT